>NC_057720.1:16342155-16348748 GCF_004010195.1 Chiloscyllium plagiosum
CTCAGCCTCCGACGCTCCAGAGAAAACAGCCCCATCCTATTGAACCTCTCCCTATAGCTCAAATCCTCCAACCCTGGCAACATCCTTGTAAATCTTTTCTGAATCTTTCTTGGAAGCGGTTTAGGCAGTAGTGTCAAAGATCAAGAAATACTGCACAAGCATTGGATTTACCTGTGTTAAGAAATCCAAACTGCTCATGAAAATGGAAGGATACTCAAGAGTTTCACTTCAGTGATGCCTGCACATGTGACCTGAATGCCCTATACTTTACTTACAGCACCTGGAAGGAAAGTAGGGATGCCTCCTGGGGTCTCATATGCACCACTCAATGATCTCAAACGACAACAATTTGGCAACAAGTCCCAATGTCATTTGTGGAAGAACCTGCTTTTTTTAGGATTGGTCTCTTCAGTTTTTCTCAAGGATGTGCCAAATGAAGATGTCCAGTCTGAAATGTATTGTTTTCTGTGTATCCCCATCATTTTTTGATAGAGCGAGCGATGCTCTCATTAATTGATGTAGATGTTTATCCACATAATCACATTCAGCTCATGAAATCTATCTTTATCAGGAAAAGTTTCCAGCCAAAACAAAAATATAATTTATTTTAGAAAAGAAAATGATATACAACTTCAAAGAGAAACAGCATACTTTTAGCACAACCCGTCAGTAATAGAATGAAAATGTTTTAATTCAGTTGTAAGTTTGGCATGTGACCAAAATAACTCTTACTCTCAGTCCAACTCCTTAAATGAAAATTAAATGCGCTCCTTTAATACACATTATCTGTATACACAGTTTTGATGAAAAGTCAACAACAGAAATATAGGGTTGATTCTAAAAAAAGTCTTAAAATGGGTGGGTTGTGCCAGGTTAAATGTTATAAACCCTAGTGTGAATTTGGTTCCAACCAGTCCACTTCAGCTGCACAAAATGCAGGGCAAACAATCAGTTCCCAAGATATGGCTATGTTAATACTATAAAAAGGCCTGTGGTGCCAGATTTAACCAGATTGCTGGTATAACCCTGGGTGTTGGATCCCACTCCTGCAATATTGAGCACAGATTTGGTTATTAATATTAAGGAAGGTTTATAGTTGACTTGTTGACATTACATTAGGTTCAGTAAATTTGTTCCTGGATGAAGGACTTGTTCTATGATGAAGGCAGAATGAATTGTACCAAAAGTCCCTCCAGTTTAGGTAAAGAGATGATCCCATTGAAACATTCAAGATTCTGAAGTGGTTTGAGGAGGTGGAGTGGTTATATCTAGAACATGAGACACTATCTTAGAACAGGGGTCTGATCATCTGAGACCGAGGGGATTGAAAAGAGGAGAAATTTCTTCACACGAAGGTTTGTGAACATTTGGAACTCTCTACTTCAGAAGGTGTGAATGCTCCACTGTTCAAGATATCTAAGGAAAGGTGAAACAGATTTTGGTCTCTCAGAGAAGTGAGGGTTCTGGGAAAATGAAGTTGAGATAGAAGATCGGCCATGACAGCACTGAGGTTGCTTCATGGGCCATACAGTCTACTCCTGATCCTAACGTGGAGTTGTTCGGTGAAAAAGAGAGACAGGCTGTTGACGCTTTTCACCTTGTATTCTTCAGAGCAGAATTACAAGAATATCAAATCTCAAAGAGAACAAAAATACCTACTGCTTGGGAAAAGGGTGCTGAAAAAGACTCCAGACCATCTGCCAATGTAGTGTAAATTGTTGATACTTTTGAAATTTGGTACTCTTGTGAGGGCCATAGCTCAAGTGAATAGCAAAAGACTTTTCCCTCGGGTAGGGGAATTCAAAACTAGAGGGCATAGGTTTAGGGTGAGAGGGGAAAGATTTAAAAGGGACCTGTGGAGAAACCTATTCACACAGAGGGTGGGTCGTATATGGAATGAATTGCTAAAGGAAGTGGTAGATGCAGATACAGTTACAACTTTTAAAAGACATTTGCACAGATACATGGATAGGAAATGTTTAGAGGGATGTGGTCGAAGTGCAGGCAAACGGGATGAGTTTAGCTTGGGAAACCTGATCAGCATAGATGAATTGGACTGAATGGTCTGTTCCCATGCTCTATGACTCTATGTCTGACACTTGTATGGTGTGAATATTACTCATCAGTTATCAGTCCAATATCTGTTCTTGTGGTTTCCATACCTTGGAAAACTCAGCATCTCAAGAAGTTAAGGACAGCTTTGGACAGGAGATTAAAGTGGCCCCATGACATTCTTTTTGGCCAGGAGGAGGGGATGCATGCTAGTCCCTGTAACCCAAGCTTATGCTTTCGGCTTGACTCAGAACATGTCATCAGGCACTCATCTATGAGGTCAGGGATCGCACCAGCCCTTTAAGATCAGACACCCATCCAAGGCAAGGATAGGATCCATCCCAGGGTCAGGAATCAGATGCCTGCAACCTTATTCTTCCAACACCTTCCACCACATATACACAATAGTAAATTCAGGCCCCGTATATAGGCTTGAAGTCTGATATAGAGTGCTCTCATCCCACTGGGTGCCAAGACTGTCAACAAGCTGACATTTGAGCAGGGATCTTTGCAAACAATATATACATATGCACAGAAACCTGGAATTCCATGTTTCCCATGAAAACACTTCCCAACCCCACCAAAATCTGAAATGTTAACTCAGTTCTCTTCCCAATTAGTCTGCATTTATATCTCCAGTAATTTCTTTTTTCAAACGATATGTATAAATATTTTAATGATGTTGAAATTCAATAGATTATTTTCATGTGGAAAATGTCTTAGAAAAATTGACTATTACGAATTAATAGGGTGGCACAGTGGCTCGGTGATTAGGACTACTGCCTCATGGGACCTGGGTTTGATGCTACTGTCAGGTGACTGTCTGTGTGGAGTTTGCACATTCTCCCTGTGTCTGTGTGAGTTTCTGCCAAGTGGTCAGATTTCCTACCACAGTCCAAAGATGTGCAGGTTAGGTGGATTGGCAATGCTAAATTGCCCATAGTATTCAGGGATGTGCAGGCTAGGTGGATTAACCATGGGAAATGAAGGGTTACAGGGTTAGGGTGACTTGCCTGGGATGCTTCTCAGTGGGTTGATGTGGACTCAATGGGCTGAATGGACTGCTTCCACACTTTATGAATTCTTTAAATGCTTTGAGTCCAGTGATCGTTCTGCTCCCGGTACCCTGCTTATTTGGATACAGATTTTGCAAGATCAGTGAAGATTGTTGTTTTTTAACCATAAATTTGAAGGGAGGAACAAAGGTAACTTTGAATAAGCACAATAAGTGTCTGACAGCCAATGGTAGGTACGAAAAATCCCAGCCAGACACTGCGATTGATGCAGGAATATTGGAGTGGCAGGATCTGTCATTGAGCTATTGGAATGTTCACAGGAGAAGAAAAAGTGAAGTAGGCAACTCCTGTAGTTAGAAAGATAACTACACAAACAAAAGGTTTATGAAAGAATAGCTTAGTACTATGTCTTATCTCAGCAGTAGCTGCTTGCTGTGATAAAGTCACCACAGTCCTGCCAGTCCATAGGCTGCTCTCTCATGACAGAAAGACAACTGATGGTGGTTTAACCTGAGGGTCACCACACCTCAGCTGTAGGAATTGAACCTACACTGCTGGCATTGTCCTACCTTACAGGCCAGCTGACCAGCCAACTGAGCTAACCAATCCTTCCTTTGACAAGCAGCAGTTGAAAATCAAAGGGAAATCTCAAGGCTTGGCTAATAGAATTTTCAGGTGAGAATATTTTTAAGCAACTTCCTTTATAAACATGCCTAGTTTGGATGGGAGGCTGAAGAGATGGAAAAATCACAACATCCTACCCAAGTTCTCAGACACACATTTGCAATTTTCAAATATGGTCATCAGCAAGCAGATTGATTGCACTTGTTGGTTTCACATAAGACCAGAGATGGAGAGTGCAGATGGCTCCAAGGACTGGAGGACATTTCTTGTACAGGGGTGCAATGGACAGTTTTGAAAACAAGAACACAAAATTTAAACCTGAGCACTTGCTGATCTGGGAGCCGAAGTTGGTCAGTAGGAAAGGAAGAAAGTAGCCAAGGAACAGAAAGTTTCTAATGATAAGTTTTATGGAGGGGAGCAGATTCTGGTGTTCTCCTTTTGACATCACACTATAGTGTGATCTGCTACAGTGCCAGGCCAGACCAGGTTTGACTCAGCAATGGGATAAGCAAATTTCTCACCATCACCCCCAAACTAAATTAGGAAGGTTATCAATGAATTAAAAATATAATATTAACATTCCACTTAAATTATATTTATTGAATCGAACTTTGGCGATGCAACGACTTTTCAGTTTTCTGGTTCCCATCATTAGCGTTTGTATAGCAGCTTTAATACAGAAAAGAATCCTAATATATATAATGGACAAAAACAAAATATGCTGGAAATCTGAAACAAGCACAGAGAATGCTGGAGAAACTCAACAGGTCTGGCAGCACATGAGGAGAGAGAAACAGAGTTAATGTTACAAGTCCAGCCTAACTCTTCTTCAGAATTTCAAATCTATTACCGATATGTTAACATTTGGTCAAAGAAGGGAGTGTTAGGACAGCAGAACCAAAGCTTGGGGAAGGAGGTGGATCTTAAGGAGAGTCTTAAAGATAACGGGGCAAAGCTGTTTAGGAAGAAATTCCAGGGCTGAAGGCTGAAGACACAAAGATAAGATTATTCTTAGAAAAATACGATTTCCCTGAAACTGCGAATATTCAGCATTTGGAAATGTGGTAATCTGCAGAATAGCTTGAGTAAAAACTCTTTTTGAAATATTCATTTCATTTGTATTGACCCACGTGGGGAATGGGGTGAGCTGGAGCCTGTTTAGTTTATATTAGGAATTTCCTTATAACTTACAAAATAATGCTATCACAGTCAATAGACATAAGTCAGCAGTTCCCAGGGTCACTCTTTATGGTATAAATTCAATAGCTAGCCTTAGGCCATGGACAGGAACTATTCTTTGAAATAACAGTGCAAAACATTCAGGACCTAAATACTGAAACAGAGCTCTTTTTTTATTTGAAACAAAGAAGGTTAAGATGAGAACTAATAGAGGTCTTCAAAATTATGCAAGCCTGTGATAAGATAAACTAGATAGTCCGTAAGTAAAATGCATCAATCTTATATAATTGCCAAGAGATTGAAGGGACATATCAGGAGATTTTTTTTTTGTGGACAGCCGGTTGTTAGCACTGGGAGTTTTTTTTCGGGAGCTGCACTGGGATCAAAATCTTTGCTAATTTTTGAGATACGGGAACTAAATATATAACAAAATATGGGAAAATGACTGGTGAAAATTCCGAAGTGAAAAGCTAATTGAGAGACAGCATAAGCTTTTTGGGTTGTCTAGTACCAAATTAAAAAATGATTCTACAATTAATCAATTACTTTTATAAATAGGGGTTGGCATTCTTTAGAAATTGCCATTTACTAAATATTTTAATTAAGCCAACAAGTTTGGTTCAATACTTTAGTAAAACACTATTTCACTCAAACCGTGGCCATTATTCATTATGTCTGGTTAAAAAGTAATGTTGATTCTCCAGACTAAGAATTGAAAGCATATCAGTTAACATTCCCAGTCCTGGTCACTGTATAAGGACATTATTTTAATTCAGCTCCCTCTCATTACTGAGACAATTTATTCTGGATGTGTTTAATCCCAGAAGCACATAGACACCACAATTGAAGTGGATGTTCATCAGGAGTATAGAAATGAGTCTGATCACAGGATTTATTATTGAATTGAAAGCACAATCTTGAAGCAGGTGGAAATAGTATCACATCCCAGATTCACTCTCAAACATTTTCCTCCAAGGATGCCCCAGTTATGATTCTCGTCTGCAAGGGATTTACTGGTTAACGTCCCAAATTCAAGTCTTCCTCCAGACATTTGACCATAAAACTTCAGGCTCCAAGGCAGAACTTTTGTATTTACTGGAGGCGACATCTCTCTGATAACTGATTAAACCAAAGTTCTGTCTGCTCACTAAAATGGGCATGAAAGATCCCATAACATCATTTGAAAGAATAGCAGGGGAGTTCTCCCTGGTGTGCATGCCAATATATATCTCTCAAGCCATATGGCAAAAAAACAAACCTTCTGGTCATATCACATTGGTGCTGGTGAGAGCTTGTTGGATGCTGATAGACTGTTGCGTTTCCTATATCACAACAGTTACTACATTTTAAAAGATAATCCATGGCTGGAAAGCATTTTGGTATGTCCTGAAGTTGTGGAAAGTGTGATATAAATGTATATCTTTCTTTATTTCAGAATGACATATGCATTTGGAGACAGGAATAGATAACCATGGAGCCAAAATTGTGCTGAAAATGTGTTGCTGGAAAAGCGCAGCAGGTCAGGCAGCATCCAAGGAACAGGAGAATCGACGTTTCGGGCATAAGCCCTTCTTCAGGAATGAGGAAAGTGTGTCCAGCAGGCTAAGATAAAAGGTAGGGAGGAGGGACTTGGGGGAGGGGCTTTGGGAATGCGATAGGTGGAAGGAGGCCAAGGTGAGGGTGATAGGCTGGAGTGGGGTGGGGGCGGAGAGGTCAGGAAGA
>NC_057720.1:16348874-16371626 GCF_004010195.1 Chiloscyllium plagiosum
GAAAGTGTGTCCAGCAGGCTAAGATAAAAGGTAGAGAGGAGGGACTTGGGGGAGGGGCTTTGGGAATGCGATAGGTGGAGGGAGGTAAGACCTTCTGTGCAGAGGAGATGACCTGGGGTGTGCAGTGAGAGAGGGACTCACTTTCCTCATTCCTGAAGAAGGGCTTATGCCCAAAACGTCGATTCTCATGTTCCTTGGATGCTGCCTGACCTGCTGCGCTTTTCCAGCAACACATTTTCAGCTCTGATCTCCAGCATCTGCAGCCCTCACTTTCAGCCAAAATTGTGCATCTATTATCACCAATGAGGAGACTGTGACATTGTACTAATGTTATTAGGATAGTATTCCATTGGAATTAAATTCAATTTGAATTTTTAAAAGTTTGGAATTTGGCTTAACAGCAACCATGTAACCATTGTCAATTGTTCATAAAATCCCATCTGGTTTACTAATGTCCCTTCAGCAAGGAAATCTGTCATCCCTACCTGGTCGAGCCTGCATGTAATTCCAGTACCATAGCAATGTGGTTGATTCTTACTGCCCTCTGAAATGACCCTCACAAGTCACCCAGATCCAATTAAGGATGGGCAATAAATGCTGGCCCAGCCAGTGACACCCATAATCCCCTTGACAAACTAAAAGGAACTGATTGCAGTGAAAGTTCAAAGCACCCATATGTAATATTACCCACATGAATGATCTGTCTGTTTCAAATGGAACGTTACACTTCCAATGTTTCCTATCAGAAAATAAACTAGCATGAAAATCTTTATTTGTAGATTTACTCAAGCATAAACCTTCCTTCCTTCTCTCGCGGTAACTGTTCACAGTTATTTACAGATGTATATTTTACAAAGACAAGGTTCACTTTTTGTGGAATTTATTTTACATTTCTAGATTTAAGCTTATAATTAAGAGGGATATATAATGACAGTATAATATTAACCTGATTTGCACTTTTTAAGATGTGCCCTGTTTATTAATCTATGTTTTACACTGTCATTATAGATGTTTGTGGGTCCCCCAAGATTATAATAGAGAACTAAAACATGGATTGATAAATAATGCGTATGTCGTAAAAATGTAAAGCAGGTTTGTGGCACACTTTCTCTGTCTAATTGTATTGTTCAGCTAATAAAAAATACCGTTCAAAATTCCACATGGAGATTTCCAAGTAAGAAAATATAGGATATTAGAATAGACACAATTAATTACTACATATTTTTCTAAGGACAATAATACTAAGCTTACTAATTCTGGTAAGGCTATTACTTTCTTTATTTCATGCATTTTAAAACAGCTATTGTTCTATCTTTGGTTCAACTTAAAGAGCTACATTACAGTTTTAGCACTCTTGTGCTTTACGTTTTATATTCACGATTGACACTCAATCATCTCAAAAGTGGCAGGGATTAAAAATCTTGATGCATGGCATAAAACAAGTATCATGTCCACTGATTTTTTTTCAAAGATAACTTGCCCTCACCCAATGTCCCACATGTGCGAGGGCAAAGGGATAACACACAAATCTTGAAACTTGCTTTCATCTCCCAACCTCCTGGAATCACTTTTGATTTTAACAGAGCATTTCATACAGGATTAAACAGTCACTTTCAGTTCATAAAGGTATTTGGATGTGAAGCAGTTTAAGATGAAGAAACATGTTGGTGAGTTTTATCTAGCTAATAATGTTAGGGGTGGCAATGTTTGGGACTGGAGTGTATTTTCACTTTGAGATAGATGAAATTTATCTCCAGAATGCCTGCAAAACCTGCTGCTGACTATGTGGAGGAAGATTAGCTGTGGCACATGTAAGTGGCTAATCCATGCCATTACTCCATTAGGTCCATGCTAAAGTTGCACGTCCTCCATAACGACACCAAGTGATGTTAAAATGATGTGAATTCCGGATTTTTGGAATAGGAGGAGACCATTCAGCCCCTCGAGTCTGTTCCACCATTAAATTAGATCGTAATTGCTCTGCACCTCAATCCCACCTACTTGCCTTTGTTCCATTTCTCTTGATGCGTGTACCTAATAAATATGTTTCCACCTTTCTTAAAAATTTAAACTGACCCAGCACCTACAGTCTTTTGGGAGAGAAAAGTCCAGACATTTTCAATCGTCTGTATGAGAAAGTGTTTGCTGATTTCACTCTTAAATAGCCAAACTATAATTTTTAGTATTGTGCCAGATTTATTCGTAAGAAGATACAGAATATTTGCATTCACTTTGCAAAAACCTTTCTTAACTTTCAATGTCTCAATTTGATCACCCCTCAATCTTCTGAATTCAAAAGGTACACAAACCAAGATTGTGCGACGTGCCCCCATAATGTTAAACTTTAGCACCACTTTAGTCATCTTTCATGCCTAAAGATTACAGGAGAAAGGAAAAACTGATTGAGACAAGGAGTTCCATTCTTTCAGTCTTTTTAGGAAGATTGAATGACACGAAGAGACAGTGAAGATGAGTCCAACATAACGAAAATAACAAAGAAGGAGAGTTTTAGAACAATGCTTGTGAACTGAGAAGGAATTTCAGAGAAGCATTGATAAGGAGAAGCAAGATTTGCATTAAAGCAGATTCTCCCACAATCTCAGGTCATCTCAATATGCTTCACAGCTGATGAAGTATGAATAAAAAGCAATTAATATTTTAATGTAGGAAATACAACATTCAATTTGTGCACAGCAATCTCCCAGAAATTGCAATTCAATAATGACTGAAGTTTTATGAGTTTTGCAGGAGGATTTAAGCTAACAAATACCACATAAAGATATATAAATACAGGTGACCAAAAGCTTAGACAAATATGTATATTTTGAACAGTGATTCTTAGGAATTTGGGTGTATGGTCCCATTTTTTCAGAAGTAGTACTATAAAATATTGTATGTCCACCAGAGAGGACATATTGGATGTTTCTATCACAACTTACTCCCTCAGTACTGCACTTTGAACCTACAACATTTTAACTCAGTGACAAAATTGTTGTGCAGTGACTTACAGTTGACACAATGAAGAAGTATTAATGAAGCAGATTAATGGATAAACATTTCTAACAATGACTAGATCTATAATGCCTTTAATGTCACAAAGTGCTTTGCAGGAATATTATTAGAGAAAAATTGATGCAAAACTCCTGAAGAGAGATTAGGATAAGTGGCGAAGGTTTTGGTCGAAGAAATACATTCTAAGATGCACATTGAAGGAGGCAAGAGACATAAGAGAAGAATAGCGGGGAATGCCAGAGCGGGGATCCAGGCAGCTGAAGTCATGGCCAGCCTTGGTGGAGGTATGGAAATTGTTTGTGCAAGAATTGAGAATTAGAGGAGTGCAGAGACCTAAAGGCAGAACAAAGCCGGAGAACCTTTCATTAATATGAAGAGCCAGGGCCACAGAGGACAAGAATCAAAAGTCAAATTTAGCTTATGAGTCAGTAGCCAGGTACTGTGCGAGTCCATGCTCCCTATAAATGAAAGGATTATCAAAACCTATTTTATGTTACATCTTTACATCCTTCAGTAAGAAGAATTCCATCCAGCTTTCTTGAATATAGTCAAATGTCGATCCTAAAAAATGTTGCTCAAACCCAAATACCACCTAGGTCCCAGACAGGAAAACAAACAGGAATCAGACTACAATATTTCAAATTATAATTCATCTTTCTACATTAAGAATGCAGGGCCAGGTTTTCAGTGGAGTCACTATGAATTAAAATCAATTTAATGGGGATATCACTGATGTAATTTTATAAGCAGCGTAACATACGTGTTAATGCCTTGCAAAATTAATCGAGGCTCACTAAAATATTAAAATGAAAAATAAATACAGAAAAGAAAGAGGACGCTACTTTGTTTACACAAATTGTAATAATATTCATTCAATTATTTATAATAAAATGCTCCTACTGTGACTAGCAAAATCTATTCAGTGTCTTGGCATCAATAGCTACAAGCTTTGAAGCTCAATTATCTTTTTAAATATTTTCTAATTGACCTGTTCAGAGTTGTTACTACACACCTCTGGAGCAGCTGGAACTTGATCCTAGGCCTCCTGGCTCAAAGTTTGGGACACTATCACTGATCTATAAGAATCCTTCAATTTTCTTGTGAGATATTTTCTAATCAACTTGTTCAGAGATATTTTGAGCTTCCTCTGGAGGACGTTGGGCGTGAACATGGGTCTCCCTAGCTCAGAGGTAAGGACACTGCCACTGCTCCACAAGAGTCCTCAATTTTATTCATTATCTTGGCCCTAGTAGCTATAAGCTTTGAAGCTTAATTGTCTTCTTAAACGTATTCCCAACTGACCTGTTCAGAAATGTTATCATACACTTCTGGAGCAGGAGGGACTTCAACCTAGGCATCCTGGCTCAGAGGTCAAGACACTACCACTGTACCACAAGAGCCGACTCAACTCCATTGTCATTGGGTCATTGTAAACTGCTTGCACCAACATTCAAAATAGTCATGTCTTGAAACATGAGTACAATCATCTAGTATTTATGTTACAAGGCTGAGGGAAAAAATTAATAATCAGTCGGGGAATCAAGGGTTTTGGGAGAAAGGCAACAAAGTGGAGTTGAGGATCATAAGATCAGCCATGATCTTATTGAATGGCAGTGCACGCTCAATGGGCCAAATGGCCTACTCCTGCTCTTTCATCTTATGGTTAAAGGCTATGTATTGAAACACCTATCGCATCAACATGTAAAATTTAATTCATTAGATCTGACAAAAGGAAGTTGTTGGGACGTTGTTGAATAAATAGTTGATTCATTAATATTCTTCAGGTAAATGGGCTAACAACTTTATAGCATCTTTACTCCATGCCCCAAAATGTTTCACAGAAGCATTGAGAAGCAGAATTTCACAGAGATACCTAGAGAAGGACAGGTATCAAAGTGATAGATTATAAGAATTCTTAAAGAATGGAAGTGTAGGGAGGCAATTCAAAAGCTTGGGTTCTTGCCAGCTGAAAGCAAGGCTGTCGATGATAGGCACTTTCAGCTGCCTAGAACCCAAGCTTTTGAATCATCTCCCTACACCTTCCTTCTTTAAGAATTCTTGTAATTTATCACTTTAACACCTGTCCCAGTCCTTCTTTAGGTATCTCTGTGAAACCCCAGAATTTTAGCCTCTGCATTACTAATCCAATGACAATATTACTCGTGCCACTGCCTCTGTCTGCTATGAATCAGAATGGGATGTTTGGTTCAGGCCTGGAGGAAGAGTTGGGTTTCTGCATTGAGTCTCCACTCCCTGGTTTTCTTCTAAGGAAAGTTTATGCCACATCACAGTCCTCCAACTATTATACTTAAGCATGCATGTGTACCAGTCATTGAAGATAGGCATATAGGAGCAGTTAGTGGCAAAGAGCACAATGATATGTTGACCGTCACATTAAGAGAATTTTAGTACAGGAGCTGGGATGTCTTCCTGCAATTGTACAGGGCCTTGGTGAGACTACACCTGGAGTATTGTTTACCACTTTGGTCTCCTTATCTGAGGAAGAATGTTCTGGCTATGAGGAAGTGCATCAAAGGTTTACGAGACTGACTCCTGCAATGGCAGGATTGACATATGAAGAGAGACTAGATTGGTTAGAACTATATTCTGGATTAGTGGTGCTGGAAGAGCACAGCAGTTCAGGCAGCATCCGAAGATGAGGCGTTCTTCCTCCAGGCGTCTGGTGGTGAGGGAGCGGCGGTGAAGGAGGCCCAGAGTGGGAGGGGGAGTTGAAATGTTTGGCCACGGGGCGGTTTGGTTGATTGGTGCGGGTGTCTCGGAGATGTTCCCTAAAGCGCTCTGCTAGGAGGAGCCCAGTCTCTCCGATGTAGAGGAGACCGCATCGGGAGCAACGGATACAATAAATGATATTAGTGGATGTGCAGGTAAAACTTTGATGGATGTGGAAGGCTCCTTTAGGACTCCCTGTCTCATACAAACCACAAAATTCAAACAGGACTTGACGATGTAACCACAGAAATGATGTTTCCAATGGTGAATCCAGAACCAGGGCTCACAGCCTAAGGATACAGTGTAGGCCATTTAGGACTGAGATGAAGAGAAATTGCTTCACCCAGAGAGTGAACATTGGGAATTCTCTGTCACAGTAAGCAGTCAAGGAAAAAACATTGAATATTTTCAAGAATGAGATAAGTATAATTGTGAGGGCTAAAGGAATCAAAAGGTATTGAATGAAAACAGGAACAGAGTACTGGGTTGGATGTCGGCCATGATCATATTGAATGGTGGAACAGGCTTGAAGGGCTGAATGGCCTACTCCTGCTCCTATTATCTATGCTTTTATGTTTTGAATGACATAATATAAGGTCCTTTCTAAATCAGGTATCTTAACCTGAACACTGACAGAGATTTATTGTTAATTATTATAAAGAAGAAAAACAAGACCAGTTCCAGGATTTTGATCCTCAAGCTAGAAGGCAAGGCCAAATTTATGTAAACTTCAGAAAGACAGACTAAAATAAAGTAAGGTTAATTTTGAATACTGAAGACTTAAATCTCACCTGAAGACTTACTAACAAATGTATTCTAGTATCACTGGAGAGTGTGCAGAGGAGATTTACCGAGATGTTGCTGGGCTGGGGAATTTCAGTTATGAAAAGAGATTAGATAGACTGGGATTATTTTCTTTAAAACAGAGGGCTTTGCAAGGAGGCATGATTGAGATATATAAAATTTTAAAATGGCATAGATAGAATAAGTAAGAAGACACTTTTCCTCTTGATGAAGGGAACAATGACTAGGGGCATAGTTTTAAAGTAAGGGGCAGATGTTTAGAGAAGATGTGAGGAATAATCTTATGGGCGGCACGGTGGCACAGTGGTTAGCACTGCTGCCTCACACGCCTCAGGCACTGACTGTGTGGAGTTTGCACGTTCTCCCCGTGTCTGGTGGGTTTCCTCCGGGTGCTCCGGTTTCCTCCCACAGTCCAAAGATGTGCAGGTCAGGTGAATTGGCCATGCTAAATTGCCCGTAGTGTCAGATAAGGGGTAAATGTAGGGGAATGGGTGGGTTGCGCTTCGGCGGGGCGGTGTGGACTTGTTGGGCCGAAGGGCCTGTTTCCATACTGTAAGTAATATAATCTAATCTAATCTAATCTAATCCACCCAGAGGGTAGTGGGAATCTATAAGGTTAGCAGAGGCAGAAGCCCTTATGATGTTTCAGAAATGTTTTGGTTTTACACTTACAATGCCATAGCATACCAGGCCATGGACCAAGTGTTGAAAAACGGGATTAGAACATAAAGTGCTTGTTTTTGACCAGTGCTAATGTGATAAGCTGAAGGGCCTTTCTCTGTGTTGTAGATTGCCATGGCTCTGTGATTCCTGTTCCATTCAATAAATGTGGCATTTGATTGGCCCAAGCACTCAAAGGAATGACACAATTCAGGGAATGTGATAAAGGCAGGAAGTTGGAAAATTTTCATTGCTGGACTGGAAAAAGCACTTGGAAAGAACAGGAAGGCAGTGATTAGTTCTCATGTGGAATATATATTGATGGGATGGATCCTTTTTCATTCATATCATTAGTTCTATCAAATATTCTGGAGACATTTAATGAAAACTCAGATTGACAATGTGTGCAGAAATATAGATGTGCCATGTTATGGGCCAGATATTGCCTAGCTTATTACAGATATTTTTAATCAATGTATTCAGAGATGTTATTACACACATCAGGAGCGGACAGGACTTGAACCCATGCCTCCTGGCTCAGAGGTAGGGATACTACCACTGTGATCGCAAGAGCTGCCCACCCACTCCAGCCAATTACATGCCTAGTTTTGCACTACAGAGGAACCTCGATTATCCAAGGGGCACGGGCGGAGAATATTTCATTCGGTTAATCAAATGCCAGATAATTGATGCCGGATAACATAGCTAACCAAGCATTGGGACCATGCGATCTTGTTCGGATAATCCCAAATTCAGTTAATCAAATGCCGAATAATCGAGGTTCCTCTGTACTTACATCGGTACAAATCATTACTTCTTTGTTATGATCTCATATATTGCACGCTCTAATGTAAAGCAGCATCTTCATTTCTAAGACAATCTATTCCTTCATACAATGCTAGCAAACTCTGATATTTTCTTGAGTACTCCACTTATCACTTGGTGGCCCAGTGCTCTGACTGTATTATAGGTACCTTCATTGATCTTATAAATTGACTTGATTCTAACTAATTAACACTCAAATTGCTCACATCAGCCATTATCTCTAGAAACCGCACAAACATCCATAAAAAGTTCTATTTTTGATTGTCATTACACCGATAAAATCCATGATGCTTTGAACACAATAAAGAATATTCTTCAGGCTGTAACAGGTCACATTTATACCCTGTCAAAATGGCAATGGTATGCAGGGAAATACACCAAAAACTCACTCTGTGGCGCTACCAAATGATCAGTACTTGCAACTGCATCATCACAGCTGACATCAAATTGAATGAGAAATGGTAAGATGGCAATTTGCAAAGATATTATTTCAGAGGCAAGCTCAACTGAGAACTATGACAAAGGGATGGAAGTTTTATGGGCAGGAAATTTGCAACAATGGCTGTGACAAAGCTGCTCCTTTAACAAGGTTATGTTGTCCTTGTTTTTTTTCCCAGAGAGATTGTAAACAACATAAGTTCCAGGAAGTCTGAGTTTGGATGGATTTTAGGACCAATTTGTTTACAGCTAACAGACACTGCCTTCTTGAAATGTTTTGAGGGGGCTGGCCGGGTCCATACCACATAAATCTGAATTTTTATTCAGATACTGGAGAAAAAGTCACAGATTGTTATCAATATCACAACAATGCAGCAATATTTCCGCATGTTGACCAAATTAAAACTGAATTGGATTCATTTACTTCAGAAAAGCAGTGTTGATGAGTGTTAGACTACTTTCTTTTTAAACTTTCTGTTGAACACAGCACAAACAAATAGAATAAAAGCCCTGTGGAGTTTGTGAGAAGCGTAAAGAGGCCCTTTGTGCTGAAGGGCCTGACTCTTCACTATAAAATCCTCTGTATTAACAGCATTACCACCTCAGTAAATGTACTAAACATAGGAGCAGTCCAACAGAGCTTCTAGTGAAGATGGGGAAACTACCATTCTATTTCTCACATCTGTTCTTAATTTTTATACCTTGCAAGTTACCAGATTAAGAAATGAGAGTAGTTGCAAGCCATTACTGTGAGGTTTGATTTTAGCCATTTTATTGTCTCTGCCAGGCAAGTCCTGTATATGACCAATGAGTGTGTGATGCAATCACTGAGTGCAAAGAAGAAGGTGCTCAAATTCACAGCACAGTGATCCTCTCCCTGAATGGGCATGTCTTAATAAAACACTTTTGTGCATTTCGATTATTTTTTATTTTAAAAAAAGAGCATAACATGTCAAGAGGAAAGGAACAAGGAGGCTTTTCAGTTTACCCATTCATGGACATTATAATCAGACAACTTAAATTTCCTTAAAACAGATTAAAATAATAATTATAAAGGTTATGAATGTTGGCCTTTATATCATGAGGTTTGGAGAATAAAAAAGTGGAGGTTATGATACTGCTGTAGAGAACTCTGGCGAAGACCCCCATCTGGGGTGCGGCTTTCAGTTCCATGAAATGCTCCTCCTGAGGAATATATTGGCTTTGGCAGCTACAGTTTCATAAGACTTATAGTTTGGTTCAAAGGGTTAAATTCTGGAGGACAAGTTCATGTCCTCATAAGTGCTCGTAAATACCAAATGGTATATAAAGCATGGGAGAGACTAGGGCTGTGGTCGGATCACCTGAATTTTTAATTCTAAATTGGAGTTGATTTGAAATGATAAGTTAACATCCTTATTGCAATGTAATTTGATTTTTGTTTGATTATTCTGTATGGCAATGGAGCTATAAACCAGGATTAGTGGATATGAGCTATAAGGAGAGACTAGAAAAACTTCAGATTGTTTTCTTTGGAGCAGCAGAGGCTAAGCAGAGACTTGAAAGAAGTCTATAAAATTATGCGATGCATAGGTAGGATTGAGTGTCAGAATCTTTTTCCCAGAGTTGAAATGTCTAAAACTGGGGACATATATTTAAGGAGACGGGGGGGAGTACAAAGGAAATGTCAGGCGCAAGTTTTTTTCAACAGAGAGTGGTAGGAGTTTGGAATGCACTGCCAGGGGTGATGATGGAGGGGCTTTTAGACGAGCAGATGAACATGCAAGGAATTGAGGGATATGAACCAAGAGCAGGCAGAAGGGATTAGTTTAATTTGGTGTCATGTTCAGCACAACATCATGGGCCGAAGGGCTCGTTTCTGCACTGTACTGTTCTATGTTCTATTCTAAATACACTTACATATTTGATTATGCCAATGAACTCCAGATCTTTCATATATTTCATGGATATAAAACACCAGATCTAGTTAGTTCCTGGTAACTTAAAAGTGGCTATGTGTTGTAAACATACATACATCCACATGCTGTCTCAGAAAATCTCACTTCATTTTTAAAATGTGTGGATTTTGAATATGGAATATATAATGCAATGCAAGTCAACTTCCATTACAAGCAGTAAAACGTGCATATTCAAAAAATGCATTTTTTTCAGATGTGTTAGCAATGATATCAATGTCCATAAGCGTGACCTGAAACCACAACTGTTAGTCAAGAGAGGAATACTGCCAATCATGATCACTTCATTACTATTAAACAAGAAACAAGTAACATATGTGTTAATTTTTGTTAATGTGAGTCTGCAATAGGCAAAGCACCACTGAAGCAAATTATTTACTGGCACTGTGATGAGGGAGGGAGGTATTTCCCCACCAATCTTTGGTTGTAAGCTTAAGTCCCAGTAGGAAAGAGTACTCCAGACTTCTTAATATACACTGATGAGTTTCATCAGTTCTTATTTAGACTGTGGGCTGGATCTCTTCCAAATATAGGAAACACAATGCTGGCTGATGGCCAAAACCTTCCTTTCTTATATCTGCCTTCAGGTAGGCACTTCTTTAACTGGTTTACTCATTGAGAAGCACTGTCAACAGAGTTGTAGAAGTGCCTGTGGTTTTCTGCATCTCAGATCTCAGCATTACAATTTGAAACCTGGATAAAGAAGAATCGCTTCATACTGTTTTGAAGTAGTTTATCAAAACTGAAGCAAAACTAAAGTCTCACGGTGGGTCCTTCATCTTCAACTGGGCCCAGTATTTATTTCAGATATATGTGCAGTAGTAATTATTTCACCTTGCAATTTTGATTTAGAAAACAGAGAGAGCCATGTAATTGCAATTTATATTGCTCCACTTCGGCCTGATAGCTGGTAGTAACCATGTTTATTTCCCACATCAAATCCCATTTGAGCCCTTTGGTATCTGACATTCTGAACTGTTTAGCATATTGTGTAATAAGAAAAGAGAGAACATGCATTTATATAGCACCTTTTGTGACCTCAGACGTCCCAAAGCACTTTACAGCCAATGAATTACTTTTCAAGTGTAGTCACTGCTATAATGTAGGAATTAGATTAAAATTAGATGATATGTGCTTAGATTATTAGTTAGCTACTGTGATCTGTTCTGCCATAGCCTACATTCTCGAATTAACCAATTTGTGGAGAATCAGAGGTGCTGAAAGCAACAAAAGAATGCATGGTTGATCAGTTCACTTTGCTACATTGAGAACTAGAGAATAAAAGTTAATTGAACATAGAGAAAATGTTGAGAGGTTAATAAGGAAAGATATCAAACACTCTTCTTCAGTGCATAAAGTGAAGAAATATGAATTTAATGCAGCGCTGCACAACAGGCAGTGGGTTGATATCAATACCTGCTTAGAATGACAAAGAGTTGCCTGACTTTAAGTTACATTTCCATCTTCTTATCACTCATCGGTCAGACCAGATGGAGCTAGGTGCATGCACAATCACTAGTACCTCCAGAGTTTCACCCAGTAACATCTGATGTTTTAAATATGTTTCAATATTAATAAAATGCTTGTTGTATAGAAGGCTGTCTGTGAACATTACAAATGTGTAAAAATAGGTTTCAAAGGTTGTGTTGGTAACCTTTCTATGTTTGCAGTAAATTCAAATCAGAATTGCAGTTTAACACATTTCCTTGAGAGAACTCCCTCTGATTGCTCAAGTTCAATATATGGCATATTGTGAGGCCAACACTGCCCTTTGCCAACATTAATACACAACAAAAATAACATTTTTCATTAAGTAGTCTTTTTCACATCAAAACTGTTTCAGAATATCTTAACAAAGTAAAATAATACCACATCTTCAAACAGTTAAAATAACTGTTAAATTTACATTAGCATTAATTTCAAAAATTGCTTCTTTAATTCCATGCTTATTTCAGGCAATTTTATTTTTAATTCCATGAAGTATTTTCTCATTGTTGTTTTTCACCAAGATATTTCACATAGATATCTGTGTTCTTTTGTAGGCTTCCTGAATAGCAAGCAGATAGAACATCATATAGTTGTGAAACTGTCAAAGTGTGAGAGGCTGTATTAAAAAATCTTTCTTTATTGCCTGCAAAACACATATAATTTAGCTGCCTTCATGACTTGTAACAAAATTTGCATCAGTATACACTATTTTACTCATGTAACATATGGAAAAGCCAAGAACACTAATAAACTGCAATACAATGAACTATGTGAAACCTCTATTTTATAGAGTGCTGTATATCACAATGCAGGTTGACCATTAAAGATATTATTAAGATTGGTAAGACTCAGAAGATGGCACATTTATGATCCTGAGAACAGATGGAAGAATACATTTTCCTTGCAAATATTTTTGAAATTGCTCTTCTGGTAGCAGTATAAATGTGATGTACAGATGTAAGAGCCAACAAGGCAAGGACAAGAGGTCCAGATTTGCACAGTAAAAGCTTCACATCCACCCTGTCATTTTTGATTGATCTGAACGATACCTTAGAAACTTGTTGACTGGTAGGAAACAGTGCAAATAACTCACTGCAACAACCCAGATAATTCATACAGCCAATCAGTTGGCTTTACTTTCTAGATATGACATATGAGTCTTCCTTGAAAAGATGCATCATTTTCCAGTATGAGTGATATTCAACGTCAGTAAAAGGCATAGCTACAGGAAAGGAGAGGGAAATAGACTAGCGAAGCGCTACAGAATGATGTTACAATGATGACAGTTATACCTTTCAACTTCCTAAAACACTGCCAGCTATATCCCAAACCAATTTTGATTATCATATTGATTGAAATAGTTCATCATAGTGTAATTTTAGGTTTAACGCCAACAGATTGGGAAAGCGAGTAAGAATTATCTAACAAAAGCACAACATTCTACCACAGGGACATTTCCCTGTTCCAGTTCATTGATGGAGTTGATTAAGTTTAAATGAAGCAGACATTGGATAAAAGTAAGGGTATTGACCAGTGGGCACTGCGCTCTGTGCTTGAAAAGGCCTGATACATGCAGAAAAGCAAGATTTACTAAATGCTCTAATCTTCAATCAAATCTTACATCAATACAGACAAAGTTTGGTAATGAGAGATTCAATGAAGCATGCTGGAGAAAGAATTAATCCTCTTGGTCCAAACTGGGTTCAACTTTGAAGCTTGCTCTGAAGGAAAGACAGTTATCTAAATGCTAAATAAGAAACTTATTGTACTTTTCATGGCATGCTAATCTTTTGTCTATTTCATCTCCATTATTTGTACTCTCATAGATTTCAGTCGTCATGGTGATTACCAACTCAAGATAGGGCCAGCCTAGGGACCTTGATAGAAATCAACCCTGAATGTAAAACAGACCTCAATAAAATCTCACTCAAAGGACAAGGCATGGCAATTAACCACCCTCTATCCAAGGCCTGAGAGTGACCAGTCCCTCAATATTGTCCTGCCTTGGCAGGTCACCTCCTGCTTTATTATAACTGTCATAAAGCTGGTAGTTACCGGGACCCTGACCGGTGCTTGCATTAAGACCAGTAATTTCATTTACTTTAACAGTCAACATCGTTAATGGGATCATTGTTTTGAAAATGTGATCTTCCAAACGGCGGTGCATTCATTTTTTTTCTTGGTCCTTTCCGACTTTGTCGGGACCACAGACCTTTCCCTGAGCATTGGCCTCTTGTTATAAAGCCTTAATACGTTTTTGATGTGTCGAATCAAACGCTCGCCAGGAGGCGGATAATAGCAAGTGTGATCTGTATATTTTTGAACATTGCGGGACGTGCTTTGCACAGTCTGGGCTGTAAGATGTTAGCAACGGGCGGGAACAATAATCTTATATCATGAAGAAAGGTCTCATTCCAAACAGGAAATTGCAAAATCCTAAAGTCCTTGTCTCAAGACGTATATGTTTTACAATGATGATGCAGTGCAGCGAAAACACAAATACATAAAACAATCTGTGTGCGATTGAAACAACACTGGGTCGCCGCGAGAAGCAGTCTAAAGCCCTTCTTAATCAATGGAATTGGCTACCGCAGTCATATATTTAAAATTCTAACAATATCGCGGTCCTGCTGACTCCCGGTGTTAGCTTATGTTGTGGTCAACACATTGTCAACGGAGTAAACTTACACAAGCGATGAATCAGGAAATTGGCACAAAAAGAAAATTCTGGCGCAGGGGGATTTTGCATGGAGCAAGTCTTTTCAAAGGCGTCATTATCAGACAGATAGAAAGGTGGACGAGGAAAGGGAACTTTCCAAATGCTAAGTTCGCCAAGTGTTCAATTAGGACGAGGGGAAAGAATTGAAGAAAAGCTGCAGGTCCCTGGTGACAGGTAGTAAGTAGGATATATAACAGGTGACAAGTCCCAGGATGATCATGAAATTTACACGGGTTGTCAGCTCGGATCTTTCGAATGGGCGGCCGGGGCCCCAGTCAAACAGCCTAGCATTAATCGCAAACCATTATAGTCCAAAAAAAAACACAGGCGCCGCCGAGCACACGGCAATTTGTTTCATTTTAACTGCCTTCAGTTGCCAACTGGTAATTACAAACAAGAGTTTGGAAACGTGACTGAGCAGGATTGTTTACAGCGGACCAAACATTGACAGAACGGATTGAGGAGGGAAATATAATGAGACGAATACAGTAACAAGAGAGCGTTTTGTTGAGCTATTCATATTTTAATGACACACTGGATATGCAAAGCGATGGCAGGTGCTGGAACTATCCAGGGTCCTGTTTTCAAATAAAGATCACCTTTTTTTTCCAATAGCACAATTCTGGAAGCAAGGCGCCGTTACAGCCCGTCCTCTCTCTGTCCAAACAGTCATTATAAACACGTTTGTTGACGACGGTGGCTATTTCTTAAAAGTAGCCAATTAACAAGAGTGCACACAGAACTTATGTCCCGCCTTTGAGTTTAAATCAAAAAGTTACAAACTCAATAAATGATTCGACAAAAGTGCCTGACTGAGAAAACATATACTCAGGAAAAAAAACTCGCAATCTCAGGCTTTCAATTCCGCATCATTTTGCTGACAGCAGTTTTAAAAAAATATAAGAGCGCATGAATTGGTGTAAGGATGGCCCGCTTACAAGCACGGTGTGAAAAAAAAGTGTCATTAAAAGAGCATTAATTCACGATTCTTTTACATGCAAACAATTTCTGGGTAATAGAAAATGTAAACATTGCGAATATGAAACAGGAAGTCCGAGCTTTTGGTCAGAAAATAAACTCGAGAAAGTCAATTTTGTAAAAAGGAAGGCGATCAGTGAGTGTATTATTTATATACTCGTATTTGGTTATTTTATTGAACAATGATATTATTTACCAAGTTAGCTGGGACGGCCAGGTATCAGACACAACTGTGAATGATACTGAGGCAATAACCTTTCAACTGAAATAAAGGAGAAAATAAAACTGGGAGCAGTCGGTTCAGATAAATGTCGCAGGCACTTGTCTGGTTGCTCACACATAAACCCTGTGGCCGGTGTAAGCTTGGATTGTAAAGAGCGAAGTGGAGTGTGTACCATTTACTGACGGCGAGACTGCACTCTGCTATACAGCGTGTCTTTAGTAAGAATCAGAGCAGCCACTGAAAAAAATCCAGCTCCACCATCCCCAGCGTCCGGAATGAATGTCAATTACGAAGAATATATATATATATATATATATTTGCCGCGTCTCGTGTTTACTGTTTCAAACCATGACAAAGAAACTGTTGCAGGGTCCCATTCCATCCGGAAAATTCGGCCAAATTAAACCACTGAAACTACTCTGATAAAAAAAAGCTCTTTGTAGTGTTTTTTTTTGACAGTGAATACGTGCTGTTTATTTCGAATATATATATTTAAAACCCCTAAGTATGATCCTCTTTTTAAAGCAACGCTGCTTAAATTTCTAATGCTGAGGAACGTCGCTAAAGGTATATTCAAATAGGTATTCAGCACATGGTGAAATGTTTGACATTTTGCTCAGTGAAAAATGCTTTTATTAGTTCTCTAACTGTGGAATGTTGTGCAGATCTTGTAAACGCAGAAATCCGGGACATTTCAATTCACTCCTAAGCCGGGTAGCATGAGAGGATTCTTTTAAGATTGACACTATATACAAGGAGGAACTCGACAATAAAACAAGCTGGTTGTCTCAAAAGCTGTGTGTGATTTTTGTGAAGTGAGGACTGCGCCTGTTAGCTTCACATCCACGGGCTCTTTAATGTGTCAGGCGTTTTCTTCCGAGTTGTCTCTGCTGCCCAGGCTGCTTTCTCTGACTGCCTTTCACCGTGAGCAGCAGCAGCAGCAATGATTTCAGCTTCCTTCGCCGGGCCTCGCCCCTCCCTCGCTCCGCTAATCCCCTCCTGCTCGGCTGCATTCACAACAAAGGGCAAAGTAACGCCGAGGTCGTGTTGAGGGTTCCTATTTCCCGCCGCCACGCCAGAGACGATGGACCAGCTCCTCTTGCACCGAACCGTCTTCATGTGCCATAAACTATCCCAGCTGCAGAAAGTGGGCCGATCAGGCTGCCTGCCTCTTAAATAATGTACTTAACATCGATTAAAAGCTTCCAAACAAAAGCGATCATTGTTTTCCAAAATGTCCATTGAGGCGTTCCCATTTATTTGATGTCATGAAAACGACCCCATTAAGAATATTACCAATTATGAACATTACAATCGCATGTGCATAATGTACCAAAATAAAGACAGAAAAATGTTGGCTGCGATTTGTTCTGCTCCCTGCTCACTCCAGCTTCACACAGAGTGATGTTTGGGGAACAACTTCTTCCATATGCACTGAACGGGAACACGAGATGGTCCAGCTATAAACCCCCAGAAGTCACACTAATTCCCAATGAAACGATTATTTTGGAAACGAGTTGAAAGCCTTTTGCTGAAAGATTCTGACCTTATGATCTGTGGTTAATGATATGTGGATTGTAGTGTATAAGGTTAAAATGTAACCTTAGTTGGGAGGTGAGTGCGAGAAAGCACACAGGTATTTGAAAATAAAAAAAAAAGTTTTCATTCACTTCCCTGAATCTCATTCTAAAGTTATCGGTTTGATTTCGTGAATGCTTTTGTTTAATTCTGATTATGGACAGACTACATAAGATTTTTGAGGGGAGTTGTGGGGTAAATATTTGGTATTGTGGTGGAGAAAATGAGAAGGTAGACTTTTCAACCGGTTTCGCTAATAACAGTTCTGCTTCATGTTAACTATTTCCATTAACAGCGACGATAAAAACTGTCCTTCAGTTTCTGCTGCACCAGTTCAGTCCTAAATAATGTTATCATTGACACCTAGTTTTGCTGAAACATAATTAAGCACAGTGCTCCAAATGTCCCAACCAAGTCAAGATATTAAGTCAGATTATCAAGTATATAATTACCGTTGTTAAGCAGAATGAAAATATTCAGCATTTCCCTAATCGAGTTCTGACATTCTTAGAGTATAAACCAAAGTACACGAGAGTTCTGTTAAGTTTTGGAACATGTAGCTCAGTTTTATCTATTTCTCACTCATGTTCCACGCACTGTCACAGCAAGCACACATGAAAAACTGACGCTGTGCATCGGTGACAAGATCTACATTTAACTTGAAAGGAAGGATAATCGTTCGTTAGGTTTCGAAAAGATTCGGAGTAGTGAACTGTTTGACGCCTTTGATATTTTAGCTATTTGTAGACGGGAAAGCTTATGTACATTACCACAATGTTCCCATCTGAGAAATATTCAGTAATAGCGATGGCATAGCAGTCGGGAATTAAAGTTTAGCATGACACATCCTATGTAGCCTATTGCCAATTTTCAGACAGATGACCTAACGGGGCCAAGATGGGCTATACAGTTTTGCGTTAGCATAAACCATACGGGTACAGTTTAAGAGTGAAAGTTCACTGGGACCTGGGGACTGGGCAGGTTATTCTGAATGGGAGGAATTGCCGATCGGACTGGTCATTTAAATGATGTTATACCTTTAGTTTACATTTACCGTACGGATTCCCATTGTTTCTGGCGTCCTGTCGAATGCCCTTCACACTGCCCACAAGCTGAAGCCAATGTAATTTCTCATTTATTTTTTTAAAAGTCCATATTAATAATCAAAAGGCGGCTCAATGTGAGACTTTGACAAACATGAGGTTAAACGTGATTATAACATCTGGTGTGTTTTTTGTTGTGTTCTAACAATCAAGAAGAAGGGTGAGGTGACCGAAGTCTTCAAGATATTAACAGGAAAGACAAGGTAGATAAAGATAAACTATTTCCACTGGTTGAGGCTTCTAGATCTAGTGAGCATAGTCTGGGCATTAGGGCCAGACCATTTCGGAGAGATGTTGGGAAGCACTTCTACACAGAGTGCTGAATGTTTGGAACTCGCTTCCACAAACGGCAGTGGAGTGAAATGTTAATTTTAAATCGGAGAGGTAATTTTTTTTTGTTAAAGGCATGTGGCTCAAGGGCAGGCACATGGAGTTAGATCATAGCTCAGCCACGATTTTATTGAATGGTGGAATAAACTCGAAGGGTTGACACACCTTCCCATAAGCTGCCAGCTCTTCTGTAGCACTACAACCGTGGCCATTCAACCCCTCAAGTCTGTTCGAACGTAGCCAGCTGTTCAGAAACCACCTTTGGAAGGTGAGCCGAGTGCTGACTTAGACTGGTTGGCTCAAGTTGTACTGATTCTGGATTAGTGGCGCTGGAAGGGCACAGCAGTTCAGGCAGCATCCAAGGAGCAGCGAAATCGACGTTTCTGGCGAGTGGTAACCATCAGGAACTGGCTGGTAAATGGTGCAAAGGGGAAGGGGGTCTAAGTGAACGGACGGTTGGGGATGGGAGTGAGTGATGCTTCTATGGTTACAGGGGGCAAGGGGAAGTGCTTCTGCGGAGATTTCTCTCTTTCTCAGCGCCGCTTTTTCTCCCGGGGAGATTCATTTCCATTGAGCTCAGTACAACTTGATTGCCCGAAACGTCGATTTCGCTGCTCCTCGGATGCTGCCTGACCTGCTGTGCTCTTCCAGCGCCACTAATCCAGAATCTGGTTTCCAGCATCTGCAGTCATTGTTTTTACCTCCTTTATCAAGTTGTACTGAGTCGAGAGTGTGGTGCAGGAAAAGCACAGCAGGTCAGGCAGCATCCGGGGAACAGGAGAATCGACGTTTCGGGCAATCAAGTTGTACTGAGCTCAATGGAAATGAATCTCCGTCCAGGTACGGGTAAATCCTGACAGATTATCGCGCACACTGCACGGGATAAGGACCCCCCCGGGAGAAAAAGCGGCGCTGAGAAAGAGAGAAATCTCCGCAGAAGCACTTCCCCTTGCCCCCTGTAACCATAGAAGCATCACTCACTCCCATCCCCAACCGTCCATTCACTTAGACCCCCTTCCCCTTTGCAGCATTTACCAGCCAGTTCCTGATGGTTACCACCCGCTACTGCGGAAGGAACTCAATCTAACATCTCTCTTCCATCTCTTGTCCAAAACCTTAAGTCTGTGTTCCTTAGTCTTTGGGGCATTGCACTGATTTGCAAGAACTGCGTAGGCTTTAAAAAGTGGAGTTGAGTCCGGGCCGAGATTAGATCCCACTAAATGGGAAACGGGTGTGCTGCTTTTGGCTGCAATAACTCCCGGGTTCGGCTGGGATCTGAGCAGACCATTCATGAAGGAACCCCTGACATCTGAAGTCAGCAAACTGTATTGCACATCCACCACAGGGCAATAACGTATCGGTTAGTCGATTCGAATGCAGCCCCCAAACAGAAAGATGTGTTTCGAGGAAATCGTACCCTGTTTTTTTTCTCCAGTTCACGCAGAAATTTGCTGTGTTCACGATAAAAAGATAGGCTGCCGGGTTAATGTGAGTGAGCTGGATAGAAGTCAATGAACCGAGAAGCGGGGTGAGTTGGCCAAATGTATTGTTGCTGTCTGAGCTTTCTGAACGCCCGTTTCAACGCAGCACTTACACCACAGCTGACTACACTTACACCTTAGCGCTCAAATTATCAGCAACACTTCTGGGAGTACTTTGATAACTTCAAACTCAGTGTAAAAGCATAAACCATTCATCTGGGAGAAAGGAAATGGTCTGTGGGTGAAGAGAGCGTGTTTGGGAGTGAGGTTTCCCTCATATGGTAAGATTTCCCTTCACGCCCCGTCCCTCTGAGAATATCATCATCTTCCTTCGGTTTCTCAACCAGCTCCAATATCACCCGAATGGCTGCAACGAACAGTTCCTGAACCTCTTCAATAGCCCAGTGAACATTTGAAACGTCATTGACAGTCAGCATTAGCAGAGAGGAGACTGATTCACTTCCCCGTTGCAAACATCAACATTTATCCAACAATGTAAATCCCTGTGAGAGAGGTGCTGCGGATTTTCCTAGTTCAACAACGTCTTCATGTTACACTGCTCTGAACAGCTATCAGTCATTAATTTTAGTTGGACACAGTCCATCCCATATGTCTTTGCAAACAATTTCAGTTGATGTTAATGGACTATTGAGATGGCTAATCATTCCGTTTATCTCTGCTATTTATAAATTCCATGTCAAAATCAGATGAATCTTTTGAAATAACTATCTATTTTATACTCATTTCCTAACCCCCACCTTTGCTATTTGCTCATCCCATCTAGTTTTCAGCCCCTGACTATTTTGTGTTCATAAATCTGAAGGACATCAGCTTTTGACCTGATATAGGCTGAAATAAATACCACTTAGCAGCAAAAAAACTCCGTTTGAGCCCTTTATTTGAAACTAGGACCAGACACATCGTTGTTCTTTGATCTCCTGAACAATATCGCTTCGGTTTGTGTTTTTAATCCCGCCTCTCCACCGGGAATGTAAACAGTTATCACGGAACAAAAACTGTCACATCAGTCATTTTACTTTCTTCATAGGACAATAGAATGTAAGACTAGTATTCTTAATAGTTCTTTAAAATGCAAATACTGTAAGGAAATGTAAACGTAGGCCTCAGCAACTCATTAGGAAGCAATTAAGTGCTTCCACTTAACTATCAGTGATAGTGACTACAGCAAAGGCTGGTATGTGCTGGGAACCACAACTTACATGCAATGTATATAATTTAAACATTTCAATTACTACCACACTACTTTGTAATCTGCAATTCTAAAATATGAATATAATGATACCCATGTGTCCATTAGTCTAGCACAGAGGGACTGATCTGGGCACTTATGGCAGAGTAGTAATGTCTCTATCTCTGAGCTATGAGGCCTATGTTTAAGTCCAACCTGTTCCAGGTGTTTAAAACATCTCTGAACAGATCAATTAGAAAATATCTCCAGGAACTGATTAAGTTATTGTGAAAAGATATCCTAATTTTGAGTTCAACATTTCACTTACACATACACTTAATTATAGAGTAACACAGCTTGGGAACAGTCCAATTTGTCCATGCCTATGGGGTATCCCAACTGACCTAGTCCAATTTTCCTGCATTTGGCCCATATCACTCGAAACGCGTCCTATTCATGTAACTGTCCAAAAGACTTTCAAATGTTGTAACAGTATCTTCATCTACCACTTCCTCTTATAGTTCATTCCATACACGTATCACCCTCTGCGTGAAAAATTTGTCCCTCAGATCTCTTTTAAATCTTTCCCTTCCCAGCTTAAACCTATGCCTCTAGGTGTGGAGTCCTTTATCCTTGGAAAAAATTGCCTTGGCTATTCACCCTATCCATGCCAGTAATGATTTTATAAATTTCTAGAAGGTCATCCCTCAGCCTCTGACACTCCAGGGAAAACAGCCTCAGCCTATCCAGTCTGCCCATGTAACTCAAATCCTCTCATCCCAGTAACATCCTTGTAAGTTTTTTCTGTATCTCTTCTGGTTTAACAACATCCTTCCTACAGCAGGACAAAAAGAATTATACACAGTATTCTAAAAGTGGTCCCACCAATTTTTTGGACAGCCGCAGCATGATGTCCTAACTCTTGTACTCAATGCTCTTTCCAGTGAAGATAAGCATGCCAAAAGCCTTCTTCACCAGCCTATCCACATGCGACATCAATTTCAAGGAACTATGCACCTGCACCCTTAGGTTCCTCTGCTCAACAACATTTCCTCGGGTCTTATTCAATGACTGGGTAAATCCTGCCCTGGATCGTCTCACCAATATGGAACATCTCACATTTATCTAATTTGAACACTATCGGCCATTTCTAAGCCCATCAGCCAACGTGATCAAAATCTCATTGTACTCTGAGATAACCTTCTTCATTGCCCACTATTCCACCAACTTCTGTGTCAT
>NC_057720.1:16372126-16416226 GCF_004010195.1 Chiloscyllium plagiosum
CCTGTCTAAAATGTCATGTCCTTTCCCCTGAATTCATAACAACGCTGGAATCTCAACAAAACGCAGCCTGGCTATGCCATTGAAGATACACTGGAGAGACTCCCTTGAGCCCTGACCAATGAACACAGTTCTGTGGCTCATCAGGAGCGATTTGAACACACCACGACTCTTCCAGTAGTGGGACTGAATTCAAGCTATCCTACAGTACAAACGGTGTGTGCAATGAATTCCTCAGTTTGAGAGCACCTTAATGCAATTTTGAGTGCAATAGATTTCTTCTTGGTTGTATAAATCCGCCAATTTCTGTAAATATTTATCTTTCGCGAAGACAAAACTGATTGGGTGCTTTTGCACCGTCAGCTGGTTCCTGGAGCTCCCTTGGCCTATTGAAGGTTTTAGGTCAGAGGTGACAAAACCATGCGGCTTTTGGGGGGGAAGGGAACATCCTTTCGAGTGATTTTTGACATCAAGGTTCCGGCATTTAGCTGAACAACAGTTCGCAAATGATTACTGTCTGAAGTTTTCAAGGGTCTGCTAACAAACTACCTGAAACGAACACCCGCCCCGTCATTGTGCCTGCGAGCAACCCCTCCCTGATCCCCATCAAATTCTTAAAAAAAGGCTCGTTTTAAAAGATCGGCCGAAGGGTCTCTCCTGCTGCCCGAGTGTGACACAGGAGGTGAATGGACTGAAACAGCTTTGCCGTATTGTTTGTACTTTGTTGGCACCAATAGATTATGTTGAACACAGTAATTAATTTTATTGCTAAGGTTCTCCTTAATCATGGTTAATGCATTTGCGGTTTGGCCATCACTTGGTATTTTGAATTTTTTACAGAAGAAAAAAAGTCAATACAACTCTGCCGATAGGGAATATATTCACAATTTCCACTTCTTCCGAGAAACACACGTTCTGATTCCCAGTTTATAAAACAGACAAGGAGGCCGACTGGCGGCATTGCACAGAGAAGATAAACCATGTTAGAATTGTTTTGGAATTAAACTCATTGTCAACATGTTCGTTACTTACTTTGTCCCTAGGTGCAGTGAATTTCATGGTTATTTGCAGCTAGGATCCTGGGTAGCGCGAAGTTACAGTAAAATATCCAGCAAATGTCCAGAGTCGGAGGTAAGTTTTAACAGGGCTACCGAAGGATCAGCCGATACTGCATTTCGCCCTACAATGAAAGGACAATGAAAGCCTTTAAGACGACTTGGTTCTGAAGGAGAAGTTGTCATGCAGGAACAAGTGACCGTACATTGAATCGTTTTATTTCTTTTTTTGAGTCATCTAACAGTGGAACCGATTCACTGATATTTTGTTACCAAATGCTTGCAGAACAGTAAGTAACCGAGTTTTAGACGGTGAAAAGGTTACAGGAGAATTTTTTAAAAAGCATAGCACGCTCGCCGTTTGTATCTTACGGATCACTTTGTAAAACTCCAGCACCCCGTGTACATTTGTAAAGCAACCCCAAGCATTACTTTAGAGAGACAGAGACACTTGCTTCCGTGTAAATGTCGAGCACCCTCTCGCGTCTAGCTGTGGATTTGCAGATCAGCCGGCGAATCCCGATGACAAAGAGAAAGCAGACTACATCTCAAAAAAGTGTTAGCAATCACCAAATGCTATAGTTATATATAAATAAAGCTATAGTTATCACGGGAGCAGAGCTGTGGTCAGTGGACCCGAGTTGTTTTATTACAGATTGGAGATGATTTGAAACGATAAGTTAGCACCCCTGCTGCGATATAAATTGACACCCCCAATTCTTACAGGAGAGATAGATATTTCTGCAATTAATCTTTCTGACTATGGTGCTGTAAACACACTATTTGTATATATAAATAAAACACTATTTCATACAGAATATATATGTGAATATCCCACTGAGCGCCAGATCTCTCATATATTTCATGGGCAGAAAAACCAGATCGAGTTAGTTCCTGGTGACTTTAAAATCTTAAACAGTCTGAGGAAATCTCGCTTCTCGTTTAAAACATGTGGATTCTGATTGTAACACAAGGTACTTCCTATTAGAAGCATCAAAACCGGAATGTTAGAACGATTTTTCTTTTCAGGCGCACCCACTAACAGACATAAAATATAAATTCTACATTCCCTAACCTTCAAAACAAAAATATCATGTTTTGCTTGACCACTCATATTCATTGAAAGGAAAGATGGAAAACGAGGTCAGGGTTTTGCCTCTGGCGATGTGGGGCAGCTGTTTACTGACCAGCACCCTGTCACACCTATCTCCACTTCTAAAGGCATGCTTTAGCGAGTAATTAAATACGAAATAATGGTCTCGCCAGAGGTGCTGCAGGAGCCAGATTCTAACACAAGACAATCTGCCGAAATCGTCAAATAATCATCATTATTCCCGGGTACTCGGATGCTATTGTTGCAAGGAAGCCTATGTGCAATTGCTATCATTGTTTAAACACCGTGGAGGGAATTGTTGCATTGTGTAACACCAACAGCAAACAAGATCAGCGTGCACCAGGGCACAGCAAGAAGTCCTCAAAGACTAGGGCTTCAGCTATCAATACAGTGCTCGGATAAGTCCGCAACAACGTCTCTCCCATGAAATTAACATCAGCTATAGCATAGCCTCACTGTTTAAAGTGTGACACATCCAGCTTGTTGGCAATAGAGTTTAAAAAAACGACACAATATAAAGACGCATTAGGAAAGTGTCACTTCACTACACTGAATCTAATCCGACCTAACGAACAACTCTCTTTGACTGACGTGATGAGCGTAGGAAAAAGACAGCCATTTGTTCCTGCAATAATTCATTTACCCGAGAAATAAAAATAGAAGGTCAGTATTGTGTAGATGAACACGCAGTTTGTTTTTTCCGCTTTTCACTGTGATGTTGTTAGTAACCATACTAGACATTAGCCAGATCTAAGCTTAAATGCACTGATTCGCATTATCTCTACGTTAGAGTCCTGTCATGACACGAAATCAAGTCATCGGTATGAGCAGAGAAATGTATACTGGAGCTTCTGATAATACAAATCAATCCACGCCAGCGAAGAACTGAACACTGCCGGTGCACGCCTTTGGGCACATTATGATAATAGAGTGGCTACATTTCAACACAATATATTTATGTTCATTTGTCTGAATCTGAAATTTAGTGCTTCAGAAAACACACAATGTCAGTACATTTAGCCCATCCCTAGAATTCTTGCACAAATACTTCGATTAAAAACTGACTCTCATTGTATGCACTTGAACTAATGTCACTGATATAATGCAGACATTCCTTGTAACAAAAAAAACTAATCTTTTTTCATTTAATTCACTTGTAGAGACACGGTCGATGCCCTACCCTCATCTGTAATTTGTAATCAAGAGCACAATTTAGTCATTTTGAAAAACTAATTATCTAATCGTCCCAGGGTTTAACAATTGCTGAATAAAATACTTGTCTGCCCAATTAGCTAAGACAATTATTAAAATTCTGAGCCTTAATTATGTCTCAATTTTGTACTGGCAAAATTGTCTTTAATGCAGTAATTAAAATCCTATCTGTACCTCTGCCTTTAGGGCACTAGATGATTAGAACCTGTCAGGGGGTTGTACTCAACCAAGCCAGTGAAGCGTGTTGTGCAACATGACCCTGAATTGTTAAGTCTGTCAACATATTAACCTGAATTCCCTGCAGCCCCTGCGACTACGATTGGTAGATTAAAAGCAGAATGAGACAGAAAGCATTGAAGCCAAATTTTCAGACTCCAATTCCCTTTAATTCTAGCGCAAGTTTTCGCTCAACATGTTTAATTATGGTTAGCCCTGCAAAAGCCTTCTGCTAAACCCATTCTCTGTGTATATGTATCCCCAATAACAATAGCGTAACATAAGCGGAAGCATTTTAAGCACATTTAAACATGAGGCTGCAGATTAGATAAAATCATTAAAATTAAGGCGCTAATTTAAGTACCAAGCGCAAAGCATTTTTTCCCCTGAAACAAGCAAGAAAAGCTCCAAAGAAACTTAACATGTACAAAAATAATCGGCCCTAAGTCCTGCAAAGTGGCGAAGTGAATTTAGACAGCTGACCTTCAGTGTGGTTCTGATGATGTTGAATGGAAATGTAAGCTAATGTCATTCAGGAGCATGGTTCCTGGTGAACTAGAGATGTAATCTAGCAATGTAAGTGAATTATTCACGGAATTTCAATGTGTAAAGGAATGCGTTCGGGAATTGGGTTGATAAAAGAAACAAGCAGATTTTAAGGAGGTTTATGAGGTTATAGTAAAGACAAACTATGTCAATTGCGTTTCATCAGAGCACCATCAGAGGTGAATCGTTTGTAGATGTTGAACTAAAACGATAAACCATTACTTTTTTAAATTGACTCCATGAAAATAACTGCTGCTTGTTTGGAAATTTTCAGTGGTCGGGGAAGATTCAGCCTCAGTAGGGCTTCCAGGCTGTCCACATCTCTATTGAACTGAGCATGCTCAGTGATGTAAGTGGTCTTGCTGGAAAATCTCTCTGGGCAGAAGCTGAAGTGCAAATCTGTGTCCTGACTTGTTCATTCTGGCTGTCAGCATGTTATCCTCTTGTCAGCACCGATTGACTGGCCAAGCTCACCTTTGTACACCACCTCTAACAGCTCATTGACAGACCAGTGACCCGCCCGAACCTGATAATGGAAACCCATCGATTTTTCAGGCTCAAGGTCTCGCAACTGACCGACTGTTCTTGTGCCATCGCATGTGTTGGTCTCGAATAACACCGGATTCCAATCTGTTCTCCAGATTATAAATGATAATGCAGTTCCACAAACTCTCAAAATAAAATGAAGAACTCACTGGTCATTATGTTTCACACATGGCGAACAAGTGCACAGTGATTAAGGGTTATTTTTTAGTTCAAACTACGATCAGATAAAGAGTTATACAGCACGGAAACAGACCCTTCAGTCCAATTCGCCCGTGCCGACCAGATATCCCAATCTGACCTAGTCCCATTTACTAGCATTTGGTCCATATGCTCCTAAACCCTTCCTATTCATATACCCATCCAGATGCCCTTTAAATGCTGTAATTGTACCAGCCTCCACCACTTCCTCTGGCAGCACATTCCATACCCGCACCAGCGTCTGCGTGAAAAAGTTACCTCTCAGGTTCTTTTTAAATCTTTCCCCTCTCACCTTAAATCTAAGCTCTCTAGTTTTGGACTTCCCCACCCTGGGAAAAAAAGACCTGGGCCCTCTCTATGCTCCTCTGATTCTATAACTGTCACCCCCTCAGTCTCTGAATACGCTGGGGCTCACCCCCCGGAGCTTCAATCTCCCAATAGCTCAAACCCTCCAAACCTGGTAACATCCTTGTAAATCTTTTCTGTACCCTATCAAGTCTAACAACATCCTTCCTATAGAAGGGCGTCCAGAATTACATGCAGTATTCCAAAAGTGGTCTCACCAATGTCCTGTACAGCTGCAACATGCCATCACAACTGCTATACTCAATGTTCTGACCAGTGAAGGCAAGCATGCCAAACGCCTTTTTCACCATACTGTCTACCTGTGACTCCACTTTCAAGGAACGGTGCACCTGCAGCTCTAGGTCGCTGTTTGGCAATACCCTCCAGGGCCCTGTCATTAGCTGTATAAATCCTGCAGTGGTTTGCCTTACGCAAAGAAACGCATATATGAAACACTGACATTTACACAATCTATGCCTTTGTTTTGCAGATAATACACCAAGGTACTTTGTGGGAATACTTAAGGTTTCACATGTAAATATTTACTTAATCAAATCGCATGTTCATTATTCTCATTATAACAGCAGCAGCAGCATTGCAAACAATGGTACTTTACCTTGTAATAATGTGTAACTCGTGTTTCGCTTAACACGCATTAGGCTTTCAATGGACCCAGCAGCAAATACTGTCACCACCTACAGCAACTTAGCTTCAGCCAACTTACTTCCTGCGTTAAATTCATCTGTTATTTTTTTAAAAATAAAAACATACTCCAGATAGTGGTTTGGCCGCTTATTTCAGATTGCAGTGTGTAGCATTTCTGAAAGCAATAAACTGTAATCACTGCGAAAACAAAACTATTTTCAGAATGCTTAAAAAAAAATCAAACCTAAATGTGCATTTTGGCAAAGGGATCCAGACGTTTTAGTCCGTCTCATCTTTAGGGGATTTCTTGGATATACAGTTTTGACTACAGTAAGATCCCTGAGGGGTTATGTCATTATTTACAGACTTGAGTTTTTCTATAGTAAGCTGTAAGGCTAGACTCAGAGCCAGATGGTTGGTGTACTCATCGCTAGGAGAAATACATCTCTTCAGAGATTGCTTTCTTTCTTGTCTCGGTAACCATGCTGCCTTTAATAGAATTTCGTCATGGTACTTAAATCACATTACATGTTCTTTTATTTAGTTTCCATGTGTTGTTGTCTGGTCACAATACGACTTCTACCCTCATCTGGGTTCTGGTCCTTCTGTCATGTCCCTGATACACTCGATGCAACTAATGAAGCAGCCAAACAACGCAATCACTCCGAGTAAAAAGGAGTCCTGTGTCACTTAATTAACACTTCCTTTACTCAACAAGGAAGTTAATACCTAGACAGGCTTCCACACAAACATCACTTGACACATTGTTCATGCAGGCTGTTGTCCAAATCTAGTCGTTTTATCTTTTTTTTTGTAACTATCAAACCACTTATTTTATATAGGCCTTTACAAATAGACGGTTAAAGATGTACATGTGGGGACCTCGGATGTGAGACCACCATCCACTCCAAACCAGCATGAACTTACCGGTGTTGCAGAATAGAAACACTAACACTAATGCAAAAAACGCCAGGACCTCACCATGGCTGGATTGTAAACAAAGGGAGTGGGGTAGGGTGGGGAGGGGGGTGTCAAAGCGTCTACTATCTTCAGCCTGAAGCTGGGCATCAATAAGACGGGATTCCAATTCGGATTTCTTTCAACGCCCTGTTTATTTTCTGTCGTAGGAATGAGTTCCCTTAAAGTCCTTGAAACCAAAAGTTGAATTCAAAGGATCAGAGTGGTTCTCAGCTTTGACCTAGACTTTTATTGACAAACTTTCTGGGAGGATCTTTTGCTCCGGATTTATAACGCACTTTTTATGGGAGCTCAAGCCTTCCGTGAAATGGTGTGCTCTGCATCCACTCTTCGGTGAACTGGGTATCTGCAGTCTATATGTTGTCACACCAACATCGGAATGTACCCGAAACCAGTGATTCAGCCAAGAATCATGTCTACAGTACATAAATGCAGTCTTTTTCACGGCATCTCTGTTCTTCCTGTCTACGTATTGCTTTAACCAAAGGTTAAGCACTCTGCAATTCTCAAACGTTCACAATGACTTTAGTTACTATTTTCCTAATAATCGTCTATTTGATACTGTTTAACATTGTTTTGTTTTACTAAAGCTTTCCCCTGGTTAGGATGGGCTTAATGTTGCACCCAGAATCTCTTCGCAGCTCCTTTGTTAAAAACTCTCCATAGATTATTACATCTTCTCATTTGTCTTATTGTCAGAGTACACTATGGATCATTATCATTTTTTGTTTTGTTCAATTTTGAGCAAAAGATTTATTTGTTCTAAGTATGTCATAAATGTCTCATCTCAGTCCCAATTGGGCAACCCTGTATTCTTAACCTTTGACCCTGGTTCTGGACAACCCAATCATCAGGAACAACCTTCCCAGATTTACCCTGTCCACTCCTGGTAGGATGTTTTTTATAGGCTTGTATGAGATAGAACAAAGAACAATACAGCACAGGATCAAACCCTTTGGCCACCCCAAGCCTGCACCACATCTTTCCTTCCATACTAAAACTGTCCTCACTTACAGAATCCATATCCCTCTATTCCCTTCCTATTCATTTATTTGTCCAGGTGCTTCTTGAATGCTGCTACTGTGTCTGTTTCCATCACCTCCTCTGGCTGTGTGCTCCAGACACCCACCACATTTTGTGAGAAAAATGCCTCGCACATCTCTTTTAAACACCCCCCTACCCCTTCCACCTCACCCTTGAAGTTGTGTCCCCTAGTAATTGACGCCTCTACCCTGGGAAAAATCCTCATACTTTCCATCCTGTCCATGCCATTCACAATCGTATAAATTTCCATCATGTTGTCCCTCAACCTCTTGTATTCCAGTGAAAACAAACCCAGTCTATCCAACCTTTCTTCATAGCTAAAATCTCCAATACCAGGTAAACCTTTTCTGTATCCTCTCCAAAGCAACCACATCCTTTTGGTAGTGTGGTGACGAGAACTGTACACAATATTCCAAGTGTAGCCTAACTGATGATCTAGAAAGCATAACTCATCTATCCTTATACTCAATGCCCTTTCCAATGAAGGCAAGCATGGCATCAGCTTTTTTTTTACTACCTTATCTACCTGTACTGCCACCTTCAGTGACCTGAGGACCTACACATCCAGATCCCTCTGCATATCAATACTCCAAAGTGTTCTGCCATTCACTGTATAATTTTCACCTCTACTTGACCTTTCAAAATGCATCACCTCACATTTGTCTGGCTTAAACTCTGCCACTTTTCTGCCCGTACCTCCAACTGATCTATATCCTGCCATTTATCTCTGAAAATCCTTCACACTATCCACAACTCTACTAATCTTAGCATCACTCTACCTCTACCCTTGTCTCCTATGTCAAAGCCAGTTCTGTATCCAACTTGTCAATTCACCCCAATACCATGTGACTTCACCTTTTGTACCAGTCTACCATGAGGGACCATATCGAAGGCTTTACTGAAGCCCATGTAGACAACAAGTACTTTTCCCTCATTAAACATCTTTGTCACCTTCTCAAAAAACTTAATTAAGTTAGTGAGGCACGACCTCCCCCACACAAAACCATGCTGTCCATCACTAATAAGTCCACTTGCTTCTGAATGCTGTATAGATCTTGTCTCGGAGAATCTTTTTAAATAATTTCCTTACTACCGATGTGAGACTCACAGGCCTGTAATTTCCAGGATTATCCCGGCTACCCCTCTTAAACAACGAGACTACAGGCCACAGATGAGGTCCCAGAGGGCTGGAGAACAGCCAAAGAGGATGCTCCAGCAATTTGTTCTCTTGCATCTATCAATATTCTGGGATAGATCCCATCAGGACCCAGAGACTTATCTACCTTCATACTTTTTAAGACAGACCACACCTCTTCCTTGTTAATAGCAACTTGCCTTAGAAACTTGACACTCCCTTTCCTGAAATCATCCTCTACCAATTCCCTCTCTTTGGCAAATACCGGCACAAAGTATTCACTTAGGATCCGCTCTCATTTTTCTAAACTCCAGTGAATACAGTGCTAATTGATTCAGTCTTTCTTCATACATCAGATCTGCAATACCAGGAATCAGTCTGGTAAACCTTCATTACACTCCCTGCATAGCCAGATCATCCTCCCTCAGATAAGGAAACTAAAACCTCCCATTACTCCAAATATGGTATCACCAAGGCTCTGTACAATTGCAGCAAGACATTCCTGCTCCTGTACTCAAATCCTCTTGCTATGATGGTCAACAAACGATTTGCACCTGTGTGCTTACAAATAGCAACTGGTGTCCAAAGACACCCAGTTCCTGATGCAAGTCACCCTTTCCAAATCTAGCACTATTCAGATAATAATCTGTTTTCTCGTTTTTGCCAAAAAAAGTGGATGACCTCACATTTATCCATATACTTCAGTTACCATGCATTTGCCTACTTACTCAACTTGTCCAAATCACACTGAAGTACTTCCTCACAGTTCACCCTCCCACCCAGCTTGGTGTCATCTGCAGATTTGGAATTATTACATTTAGTTCTAAATCATTAATATATATTATGAATAGCTTGGGTCCAAGCACTGACCCCTGAAGTACCCCACTAGTCATCCAGAAAAATACCTTTCCTGCCTGACAACTAATTCCCTAACCATGTCAGTAGATTATCTCCAATCCCATGCACTTCAATGTTACATGCTAACCTCTTCAATTGGATATTCTCAAAAAGACTGATTCCTGGTATTGCAGATCTGATGTATGAAGAAAGACTGAATCAATTAAAGTCCAAGTAAACCACATCCACTGGGTCACCCATATCAACTCTACTTGAAGTTCCAGTATAGCTAGTTCTCTGATAATACATGGTTATTAAATGTGATTTGTCTGTAATGCAATTTGTGAATCGCCAACCAGTTTTTTTTTAATAAAGTGAACTCCCATTCGCCGTGAAAACTATTGTGAAATGTTTGTATTAGTGGACTTGGAAAAGCATTGTTAAAATGTACCTACAGCCTGAGGACAAGAATCCAGGAGTGATCTGTTAATTTAAAAACTTAAAGAGCTAAGATAAGAATGAAATTTCACTGGAATTGACTCATAGTAAAATGACAGTCTTGAGGCGCAGTTTGAAATTTGGCTTTGTTGTTTGTGTTCAGAGCTTGTTTTTCTCAAAAAATATGTTTAGATGTTAAAGAATATCTGCAGATTCATGAATCTGTTTCGGTGACTAATCATTATGGTAACCAACTACAAATAAATACCAATACAGGGGTTTGGGCATGGTCAGTCAGCTGCTCAGGGGGTTCAGAGTCAGGAGGGAGGAAGAGAAAGGTAAGTGGCATACTGTTACTTTTGGTGCATGGGTGGAGATGTCCCCTAGGGGTGAGTAGGCTGTGCAGAAGAAATTCAGGGTTAGACAGGGTCAGGTGTTAGCGAGGATGACAGTGAGTGGGGAAGATATTGCAGGAAATGTTGGGTACATAGTAACAGAGATAGAGTTGGAGGTATCAATGAGGAGATGGTGGCACTTTCACTGGCAGAGTGGAGAAGGTTATTGATCTCCTTCCTATATTCTGTGCATTCCTTCAGATAGTTGAGACTGCATTGGCCTGGGTGGTAACCCTGGTCCAGGTTGGCGTCATTCCAATAGAATGGCATCCTCTGTTGGCCTGAGAGAAAAGTATGTTCTGCCTCTGCATCATCCCAACTGCATCAGTAGTATCTCCGTGTCACTGCCCACAAAGAGAGACACCAATTTTCCATTGTCTGCCTTGAACAGGGCCAATGTCAGGAACCACATGGGGCAGCTCCGATCTGACAGCTCTTGCCTGGGTGCACAATATCTTTTTAAAGATGGTGTTGCACCTTGGATGTTGGTAAAGTCTGGGATATCCAGGAAGAGGTGAGTTGTTTTGTAAATGGCACATGGTATGGTGGTGCTAGAATATGAAAGGGGGGACAGTAAAGGGTAGAGTAGGTAATAAATCAGGCAGGTTTTGTAAAATAATGGGATAGATATCCCCAAGCATTAGTGTGAAACCCCCCAAAAAACTTGACAAAACACACATTTAGCAAAATAGCAGAATTCAGCCCTTAATCTATCAAGGCAGGTTTCATTGAGATCTGATTTATACAGTGTTACCATTGGATGGGATCAGAAGACTAGCTAGAATATAGGGCAGTCAGCAGGTATAGATGCTAATCAAGAGTAATTAGTTGAAGATTCTGATGAATTACACTATTCAGTGTCTTACAACAGGTCAGTTACAACAGATCAAAATTTACTTAGACTGTGCTATCATTTATGTTAGGCTAACCGTTATTTTTGTTTCGATTTTTACTGGTATTTTTGGTAGTTCACCCCAACCTTGTTTTTCCCATAGGCCCCATTATTTCTATTGCATGACTTTCTACAACACAGCATTGCATGGAATGCAACTATGGCATTATAGGAGAACTATCTGTAGACTTGTCAAATTTAATTTCACTTTTGTAAATCCATGCTGACTCTGTCCAATCCAGTCACTGTTTCCCAAGTGATCTGCTATTTTTTAATTTACTCCAGAATTTTCAAGCATTAGTTTCTGATAACTGAGTGGTGATATTTTCAAAGCCTTGATTAAAATTTGCAAGGATGCAAGGTCATATATCCTGTCCTCAGATCCAGAACAACCTCAGCTAGTACCTTTAAATGCAGATTATGGAATTGGTTTCTAACTGAAAAATGCTAAACATGGAGCAATAAGAAAGTTGGAATACTGTCATTTAGTTAACTGAGCAAGCATTATAGCTGTCGACAATACTAGATTGGGTGTAAGGTAGAGCATCATTTTAAAGAGGGAGAAAGTAAGGACTCTCTCAACCTCCTTGCCCCACACACCTCATTCTTGATGAAAGGCTTATGCCTGAAATGTTGACTGTCCTGCTCCTCAGATGCTGCCTGACTGGCTGTGCTCACAACCATCATTCTAAAGAGTTTTGTAACATGAAAATAGTAACACTAGAAAATGACATCAACTATAAAATGCAAATGAATTATCACCAACTTCCATCAGCTGGTGATTTTTTTTTTAAAGTAAGCACAACTATCCAGAACAGAGGCACCAAATTCAGATAACATCGCAACACTTTCACAGCATGAACAAAGTGACCAAAATGTTTAGCAAAATCTTTACATAATCAGCTTCAGATACATAGAGGAGAAATGAAAAGTGTGTTGAAGTCTGTTAGTTTCACATTTTATAATGCGTTTCTATACATATTTGGTCAAACAGCAAGAAGCATGTCATGTGCATGCTTGTCCCATTCAATTTAATTCCTACATAAGAACTTCACATCTTAATTTAAAAGCTGAAAGGAAGGGTTAGACCTTTACATTTACCTAATATTTTAATGTATCTTTTTCCCAATTTAGACTAAAACATAGATCTAGTTTTCAATCCTGAAGGGAAGAGATTGCATAAAAAGAAACAGAGGTAGGGGGAAGGTAGGGTGGTGTCAAGAATCAATCCTTGGGGAACACCAAAGCTAACAGTAAGGTAGTGAGGGTAGAAGCACAAGTGGTTGGATCAATAATAATGGAACCAGGCTGCAGCAGTTCCATCCATAGGACAGCAGTGGAGATCTGTAAGTGCGGAATTTCATGTGCAGAGGATACAGAGCAAATTAGAAGCTTGAAGATAGAAGCTGACTTTGTCAAAATCACATAAGATAGAATGGTTACTTTGGCAAGAATTGATCTTATGCTACAGTATGCATAGAATCAGATGAGAAGGATTCAAATATGAAATACCATGATTGACATGGATTTGATGAGTAATAATAAATTCAAGAACTTTGGAAAGGGGGTGATGAAATTGTAGATGAGCACAGTTTAGAAGGATGAAACTTCAAGGTTTGGCTTTCTGAGGAGATGGATAATGATGGCAAAATGGAAGCAAAAGTGCAACATACCAGAGGATAGAGAACATTTAACAATATCAGCTAACATTGGAGCCAGGAAAGCAAGTCGGATGATCAGCAGTTAAGCAGGGCTAGAATCTAGAAAGCAAGAGGTGAGTCTCATTGACAATTTGAGTTTGGAGATGAAAGGAGATGCAGTAGGAGAGGAACTAAAGAAAAATGAAAATTCAGTGTTATGCCAGAGGAACCTCAGAGGTAGTTTGTCTAAGTGGACTAGGGGAAGTGAGAGAAACAGCAATGGCTGCTGATCAGAGAGTGTCGATCTTTCTATCAAAAAATATTTTGAGCTCCTCACACCTATTGTTTGGAGATGAGGGTGGATGAAGAGGCAAAAGTTCAGACTCTACCTATGATTCTGATAAAGACTAAATACATTAAACATGAACTTCAAATTCCCAGTGACCAACTTAAAGGAATTGCATGACAAGGTCATAAGTTTTAGGACTTTACTGTCGTCTACAAATAAAAAGTAATATTTTCTAACATTGATTTCATTGATATACACTAATTTACAAAAAAACCCTTTGTTAGTTATTTAATATGACTGAAGATCTCCCTTTATATTTATTTCATTCTTTAAGAAGACACTCTATTCTCTAAGATTCAGTCCGACATAATTCTTAATCCCCGTGCTTGCCTTCAGTTCCTCTTCACAATTGATAACTTCTAACCCCTAAACTGGCTTTTACACAGAGTTCACCTGGAGATTCCTCCCTCTAGACAAAGTCAAGTGAGTCTTCCAGTCGCATTTAAATACTGTTGAGATCAGTATCTTTATTCCAAGAGTGAGCTCCTAGTCATTTGGTGAACCAGAGAGATGCTACCTCTCAGCTTTCTTTATCAAATTCTGGCAGAATTGAGTGTGTCTTTAAGAAAACATCCTATAAGCCAAACCAACAATGGCTTTCTATGGACTCTTCCCCACCCCATCTCTCAAAGTTCATGGCAACATGAATCACATGGGCCTTGTGCCTAGGTAGAAATTAGCTATCCTTTAGACTAGCAAAAGCATTTTATCTTGAAGCTAAATAATTTAATGAATAACCATTTAAAAACTTGAAATTTCATAACATTTTCCTGAGACTTTGAAAATTAACAGTCTATCCACTGTCAGCTTGGATGCTCTGGTCTTTATATATGGTGTGAACATCTTGTAACCTACTTCCCAATTAAACAACCTGCCCCTTCAATCTTTAACAACCAAGCCATCTAGACACACTGTTACTAGAATTCAGTACAAGTCACAGAACCCCCTTCATTCATACATTTTACTCTAAATTAAAGACTGTGTCCCCCCAAAAAAAATCTTATACAACTTCACACTAAGAGGTATACAGAGGGCAGAAATAAGATTCTTGAACACCATTGAATGGCTAAACTGGAAAGAAATTCAAGAATTAGGAAATGTCATGATCAACATATCTAATACAACAGAATATCAATCAACAGAGGAAAAAAATGTTGACTGTAAAGTTAAAACCAGAAAATAAAAGCCAGAGGAAGCTTTATTCAAACTGTATGATACAATTACACATTGGTTATTATATCCATTTTGGATCACCAAGAAACAGAATAGATATCCAGGCAGTAGGCCAGAGATCGAAGCACTCACGCCTGATCAATTGTGTCAGAAAATTGAACTCTCAACATATGAGCAGGATCTGTTCTCTTCTACTATTCACTGATATCATGGCTGATCTATGGCCTAACTCCATATACCTGCCTTTGGCCCAAATACCTTAATATCTGTGCTTAATGAAAGTTTCTCTCTCTCAGATTTAAAATTAACAACTAATGTAACATGCACTGCCATTTCTGGAAGGGAGTTCCAAACATCTACTGTCCTTTATTTATAAAAGTTCTTCTGAACATCTCTCCTGAATTTTCAGACTATACTCCTAGTTCTAGAATCTAGGAACCCAGTAGAAGTAGTTTCTCTTTATCTACTCTGTCTTTTCCAGTTAATATCTTGAAGACTTCAATCAGATAACCTCTTAGCCTTCTGAATTCTAGAGAAAACAGGTCTAATTTGTGCAATTTCTCCTCCTGAAATCCATGTATCATTCTTGCAAACCTATGTTGTACTCCTTTCAAGGTCAATATATCCTTCCTAAGGTGTGGCATCCAGATCTGCTCATACTACTCCAAGTCGGGACTAAGCAGGATGTTGCATAATTGCAGCATAACTTCTGCATCCTTGTACTCCAGATCTCCACACATAAAAGCCAGGATTCCATTAGCTTTCTTGATTATTTTCTGCACCTGTTCATGACAGTTTAAAAATCTATGCACCTGAACCCCAAATCTCTTTCAACATACACTGATATTTAACCTAATACCAATGTGTGAGATGCTGCACTTTGGGAGATGAAATGTTATGGGAAAGTATATAGTTAACGGCAGGACCCTTAACAGCATTGATAAACGGAGGGATCTTTGGGTGTAAGTCCATAGCTGCCTGAAAGTGGTCACACAAGTAAATAATGTAAATAGTTGAGACTCTAACACTGATCCTTGTGGGGCACCACTGGTCACATCTTTCCAATTTGAGGATCTACCCATTATCCCTATATTCCATTGCCTGCCACTCAACCAATTTTCCAGGCGTGTCAGTAATTTGCCCCCAATTCTGTTCGCTTCTACCAGTGGAGGTTAAGGTACACTGGAGAAGTTTATGCTTTCAATGTTGAAAGAATGCAACTCAGATGATTTTATATTGGTATATCAAGCTGCATACTGTACAGAAATGATAGTAAACTGCTACAAGCTAAATTGTAAACATGAGCAAAGGTGCATAGGTTCAAAGTAGTAAATAGCATTTTTAGCAGAGTGCTCCTTTTTAATTACTGACTGACATTGGGAATGGACATTTAGTTGAATAATGGAGGTGAAATCCCAGGAATCAGTTCAAACCAATGGATATTGTGGCAAACAAAAATGGGCTGTTTGACCTCCCTTGTTTACCTGAGAGGTAGAATTAATTGGCTGAATGAGACAAATAAGATACAAATAGTTTCCTGGATAAAATCGCACATAGTCAGAAATAACATACTTAGAAATGCTGCTTTAACATTACAGAAGATAATAGAATGATTGAGGCTCCCAAATTACAATTTAACAAAGACAAAATAAAGGGAATTTATTTGGAACTGATTTGAGGAAGAAGACGAAGGTTAAGAAATCAGGACAACATTTTCTTGCTTTAGTTAGAAACACGACTTTCAATCTTGTCTGTGGATTTTAGCAGCTATCAATCAAAAAAGAAGCTGGTCACAATTTTCCTGCAGTCAATCTCATGAAACATTAATTCACCCTGAGAAATGACAGTAAATCAGCCAATCTGTCAGTTTAATATCAATTGTGAGGAAGTTACTAGAATCTATCATCAGAGACAGATTGACTGAGCAGTTGGACAAGTAGCAGTTGATCAAAGGAGTCAGCATGGATTTGCGAAGAATAGGTTATGTCTGACCAATCTAGTTGAATTTTTTGAAGAGGACACTAATATGTTGGATAGAATTGTGCCTATGGATGTTGTCCAAATAGACATCCAGAAGACACTTGATAAGATTCAATGCAAGAGACTATTAGTAAAAATGAAAGCACTTGGAATTCAGAATTGATTTTTGAGAGTGGCAGGAGACAAAGGGTTAATTGCAAGAATCCTACAAATGGTTTTCAGTAAGGATCTGGCCTGGAACTTCAGCTTTTTCCTAGCTATATTAACAGATAAATGATGAGAGAATAGTATTGACCTTTAAGTAGAGAGACTTGGTACGAGAGAATGAACTGTCACTTCTTTAATCAGGAATGTTTAGGACTACGTTATTCCTGAATTTTGGAATATTTTGGATCTAGAAGACATTAGACTGCTTAACCACAACTGTGTGAACCAAAAAATGTTTCAAATATTTGAAATAGAAATAAACACAGGTTTAATTATCTGAACACTATCTTTCATGTTTCTGCTCCTAAAGTATTGTGTTAACAAGATACTGTTAACTGCTTTGATCTGCTCAAAACATTTGAGAACAACAGGTGCTCCTAAAACAGTAGCTTTCTGGGCTGGTGATGATAGCATGTGCTACCAAAAATGGGTCAGCATGGTGTTTGTGATTCACATGGGCTTCCTCCCACTCAATCTATTTATCTCACTTTATCGACATATCCTTTGGTTTCTTTCTCTCTTACGTACTTCACAGAACCACAAAACTGTTGCTACCCTAAAGGACATCATTCAGCTCTTGTTGTCTACATCAGCCCTCTGACTGAGCAACCATCCAGTTCCAGAGCCTCACCTTTTCTCTGTAACTCTCACATTCTTCATTATCAGATGACTATGTAATTACCTTTGGAATGCCTCAATTGAACCCGATTCCACCACACTCTGACAGTGAAATCTAAATCCTAATCAATAGCCACACGAAAAAGAAAGACTTTCTTCGTATTGCTTCTGCATTGCTTTGTTTAACAAACATAGGAACTGTTTTTCCCTTATCTACTCTTTCAGAACCCTCATGATTTTAAATAGCTCTCCTCTCAGGATCTTTTTCTGAGTGCTACCCTCTCCAATATATCTTCATGAATGAAGTTCCTCATCACTGGAACCTGTTGTGATCCTAGCAAATGATAATGCTGAACAAGTCAAATCCCAGAGTGAAACCAAGCCTGATGGTCAATCATTTCCATTTTCCCATTGTTTACTGTCGAGATCAGTCACTCGACATATTCACAAGGGGCTGCCAATGTATTTTTAAATAAAAGATCAAAGTTTATTTAACAGGGAAATAAAACACAGACTATATTACATTTGACAAGAATTATTGGAATGATCTTACTACAAGAATCAGGAAAAAAAATCCTGTTTTATCACAGTTTATTCTTACTCAAAACTCAGTATGGGTTACCCCTAGAATCACACTAAAACTTCTTGCTCAGCTGGCATAACTGTAATCAGTTTCCTTACTGCAAATGGTTGCACATTCACTGGATGCTATTCTCTTCAGTTACTGTCCCTTGAAAAAACTAACTCAGCTCCTTATTACTTAACATGGGATCCATAAACTTAGCAGCCTTTCATTCCTTTATTTCTGACATCTCCATTGCTGTCTGCTTTGGAGCTCTCTTCTCACTAATCTCTAAACTTCTCAGGACTTCTCACCAGCCCTGGCTGCTTGGAGACTGCTAAAACAACACCTCTGCCACTGTTGCAGCAGAATTGAATTCCAGCACAATCTGTAACCTCAATGACTGGCATATTCCCCTCAATCATTACCATCAAGCCAGGGGACCAACCCTGTTTCAATGGAGAGTGCAGGAGGGCATGCCAAGTGCAGCACTAGGCATACCTAAAAATGAGGTATCAACCTGGTGAAGCTACCAAACAGAACTACTTGCACGCCAAACAGCGTAAACAGCAAGTGATTGACAAAACTAAGCAAGCCCACAACAAGTAGATCAGATCAAAATTCTGCAGTCATACCACATCCAGTCGTGAGTGGTAGCGGACAACAGGTCATTGGAGGAGGAGGCTCCGCAGATATCTCCAGCCTCAACAATGGAAAAGCCCAGCACATCAGTGAAATAGAGAAGGCTGAAGCATTTGCGGCAATCTTCAGCAAGAAGTGCTGAATGGATGATCCATCTCGTCCTCATCCAGTGTCCCCAGCATTACTGATACCAGTTTTCAGCCGTTTTGATTCACTCCACATGATATTAAGAAATGGTTGGAGGCACAAGATACTGCAAAAGCTACAGGCCCCAACAAAATTCTGGCAATAGGACTGAAGACTTTTGCTTCAGAATTTGCCATTCCCCTAGCCAAGCTCCTCCAGTATAATTACAATGCTGGCATCTACCTGACCAATATGGAAAATTGTCCAGCTAGGCCCCTAACTTAAAAAGCAAGGTAACTCCAACCCAGCCAATTACAGCCCCACCAATCTACTCTCGATCATCAGTAAAGTGATGGAAGCTATTAAGCAGCACTTGCTCAGCAATTACCTACTCAATGATGCCCAATTTAGGTTCCACCAGAGCCAATCGGTTCCTGACCTCATTACACTCTTGATTCAAAATGAACAAAACACTGAATTCTAGAGGTGAGGTGAGAGCCATTGACATTAAGGTTGGATTCGACTGAGTGTGGTATCAAGAAATGCTCATAAAACTGGAATCAATGGGTATCAGAGGGCAAATTCTCTGGTTGGAGTCATACCTGGTACATAGGAAGATGGTCATGATTGTTGCGGGTCAGTAATCTCAGCACCAGGACATCTGAGTTCCTCAGGATAGTGTCCTAGGCCAAACCATTTTCAGTTGCTTCATCACCAACCTTCCCTCCATCATAAAGATCAAAAGTTGGGATGTTCATCGATGATTGTACAATGTTCAGCACTACTCACAACTCCTCAGATACTAAAATAGATCATGTTCAAATGCAACAAAATCTGAACAATATCCAGATTTGCTAACAAGCAGCAAGTAACATTCATGCTATAGAAATACTGGTAAATGACTGTCACCAGTAAGAGCCAATCTAATCACTACCCATTGACATGCAACGGTAATCACTGAATCCCCCTCTATCAACATCCTGAGTGTTACCAAAGATAAGAAACTCAGCTGGACTCCCAACAAACTCAGTAGCTATAACAGCAGGTCATAAGCTAGGAATACTGAGGTGAGTAACTGACTCTGACTCCCCAAAGCCTGTCTATCATCTGCAAGGCACAGGTCAGGAGTGTGATGAAATACAACCTGTGGGCCCAGATGGGTGCAGCTCCAACAACACTTGAGAAGTTCAACACCATTCAGGACAAAGCAACGTGCTTGATTGGTACCACATCCATTCCCTCCATTCATGCTCAGTGGCAGCAATGTGTACTATCTACATGATGCATTGCAGAAATTCACCCAAGATCTTGAAGCAGCACCTTCCAAACCCATGGCCACTTCCATCTAGTAGGACAAAGGCAGCAGATACATGGGAAAATTACCACCTGCAAATTCTCATTCAAGCCTATTACTGCCCTGATTTGGAAAAATATCATGATTCCTTCACTGTTGCTCCATTATATTTGTGGAATTCCCTACCAAATGGCACTGTGGGTCAACCCAGAGCAGTTGGCCTGCAACAGTTCAAGGAGGCAGCTCACCACCACCTTCTGAAGGGCAACTAGGGATGGGCAATATATGCTGGCCAGCCAATGATCCTCACATCCAATGAATGAATTAAAAAAACTTCACTTGCAATACAAATACAGTGTGGATACCAGATATCCAGGAAAGATATAGTGGCTTTGGAAGAGTTACAGTATAGATCCACCAGAATAATTCCAGAGTTTAAAGGGATAAATTCTGAAGGCACATGGAAGGAATGTAACGTGTATTCCTTTAAATTTATAAGATTGAACTGTGATCTAACCAATGTGTTTTACACAACAGAAACATACTAGGATAAACACAGGAAATAATTTCCTCTGTCAGGGCCAGCTGGGCCAAACAGAATTAAAATTCAGGAAGCAATTTTTTCTACACCATGGTGCATTGTCACAAGGAACCTGATACTTTGAAAGGCAATGGTGACAGGTCAATTGAAATTTTCAAGATTGAGATTGGTAGGTTATTGTAAGGCAAGGTATCAATAGGGTATGGATCACAGGAGAGTAATGGATTGAGGTATGATGATCTCACTTAGTGGTGGAACAGGTTCAAGGGAGTGAATGATTTATAACTATGTCTATATTCCTTACCACAAATCTGCCATTAATAACCTGACTTAACGTTTCTGAATCAAATAACCACCATTTGCAGAGTCATAAAGTCAAAGAGATACACAGCACAGAAACAGAACCTTTGGTCCATCTCGTCCATGCCAGTAGATACTCTAAACTAATCTACTCCCATTTGCCAGCATTTGGTCCATATGCCTCCAAACCCTTCCTATTCATGTAACCATTCAGATGCCTTTTAAATGATGTAATTGTACCAGCCTCCACCACTTCTTCTGGCAGCTCATTCCATACACGCACCACTCTCTCTGCGTGAAAAAGTTGCCCCTTAGGTCCCTTTTACATTTTTCCTTTCTCACCCTAAACCTATACCCACTAGTTCTGGAATCCCCATCCCAGGGAAAAGACCTTGTCTACTTACCATACCCATGCCCCTCATGATTTTATAAACCTTTATAAGGTCACCCCTCAGCCTCCAACACTCCAGGGAAAACAGCCCCAGTGTATTCAGCCTCTCCCCCTTAGCCCAAACCCTCCAAACCTGGCAACATCCTTGTAAATTTTTTCTGAACCCTTTCAAATTTCACAACATTCTTACTTGTTTTAATCTGGAATATTTCATTTATTCAGCTGTGGAGTAAATTTTGTAGAAGCTGACTTCCAAGTTCACAAGTCAGGATTAGTGATGAGCACTTGTCAGTTACAGTGGACGATATGCTTGACAATTGGTCCTTTTGGTGCTGCAAGGCAGTCAATTACCATACAGTCAAGACAAACAACATTGTCATGAATAGAAAACCAGGTGAGCTTGGGTCCAGTGCAGTCTGAAACAGGATGGATATTCACATCATGATAAACAACACAAGGCAAAGTTTAGTGTTGTTTAAAAAAAAATCACCGAGGGATTGTGCTAGGTCCAAATAGCAAATTGCGGATTATAGAATTTAAAGCATTTTTACCTACTCACCAAAAGTGATGAAGTCATTCCACACAAGCAAGGGCATCAATAGGTGCTAAATGAGGTTAGAGAAATGAATGGATATATCTTGATTTTAAGCAATTTGATTCTATCAATATTGGTTAATTTGTTTTGGTTCAATTACACACTGGAGCATCCATTGAATGTTCGTGTTCCAGATATAATGGACAGGAAACATTTATTGTGTGAACACATAGGGATGTATTACACCAGGTATCATCCCTTTCACTTTGCTCAGGATTTCAGGAAATGACAGCAATATTGATGTCACAGTAAAGAAATTTTTGCATTTATGTTCCATGTTTTACAATTACGGGATGTCCCAAAATGTTTTACTGCCCTGAAATACTGTTTGAAGCGTCATTGTTATCAGTATCTTCTATTTGAGATGATGGCTAATCATAATCTTGAGTTTCTGCAATGTTTCTTCATGTCACAGAATACGCCAATTCTTGACAGATGGGGCAGGACATCAGACTTTCAAAGGGAATGGAGTGTAAAAATAGGGAGGCTTTGCTAAAATTATACAAGGCAGTCGTCAGACTACAGCTGGAATGCTGTGAACAGTTTTGGTTTCCATACCTCAGGAAAAATGCATTGGCATTGGAGGCAGTTCAGAGAAGGTTCACTTGGTTGTTTCCAGGTATGGAGAGATTTTCTTATGAGGAGAGATTGAGTATGTTGGTCTCGTACCTATCAGAGAATATAAGAATGAGAAGAGACCTTATTTAAATATATAGATTGTCAGGTTTCTTGACAGAATAGATGTAGAGAGGTTTCCTTTATTCAGAGTTAGGGATTGTCAATTTAAAATAGATGAGCATTTTCTTTCAGACGAGGCAATCTGTGCAATTCTTTACTGCTAAGGGCCTATAGAGGTGGGTACATTAAGTATAGTCAAGATTGAGATGGACAGATTTTAAAATCAATAAGGGAACCAATGGTTATTGGGATAAGGCAGGAAAGTAGACTTCAGGACTAACAGATCAGCTGTGATCTTATTGAATGGCAGAGAATTCTGTGGTTGAATAGCCTACTTCTACTCCTACCTTGTACAGACCTATATATTAAAATGGGATCCCGAATGCAGGATTTGCTTCCTTCTCTGCTGGTTATTATTATAACATTGAAGCTCAAAGTGTGTTGCAGGTTATGGACGGATTGTCACCAGTCTGAATGATTGGTAACAATGTCAGGTCAAACATTAACGTCAATGTCACCACACTTTGAAGAGTTTCAGAGTCACTTTGAAAGGTTCTTGTGACTCAGTGTTAGTGTCCCTATGTCTGAGCCAGGAGGCCTATACCTATACACACCTGCTCCAAAGATGCGTAATAACATCTCTGAACAGGTCGAATACAAAATCAACTATTGTGTCAGTCTGTTCCTGCCCCATCAAGCTCAGTTACTCCTACCTTGACTCCATCCTCTCTCAACTTGTCCAGACCCTGCCCACCTATATCTACAATTCCTCCACGTTTGGGTTTATATGTTTGGGTTTCTAAACAGAGACATGCACGAGAATTCCTCTAAGCATGGCATTCCAACTGGAATGCTATCAACAAACACATCAAGTTAGACTCCATCTACCAGCCCCCTGAGAAAAAGAACAGGAAGTGACATCACCAATCCAAAGAAACCCAAACATATAAATAGAAAGCAGGAATTATCAGCAGTGCTTCGCCCGGAGGCCCACTGAAGATGTTACCTAGTAGGGTGATGAAACGTCCGGGGAAATGAACCTTTCAGCTCAGCGAGCAAACGTAATCCAGAATCATCTAGACTGGAAATATTAGCTTGCTCTCTTGCCATGGATGCTGCCTGACCCGCTGTGATTCCCAGCATTTTTTATTTTCAGTATAGATCCAGCATCCCATTGATTACAAAATGTCCCTGTGGATTTGAAGTATTTCCATTGTCCTCCCTTGGAATGTTGACCATTTAAATTGAGTTAAATTGGTAGGAGCTTTGCCTGAATGCTTGAACAGCTAACTTCAAAAGAACGTAACACTGCTTGACCATTATACATTGAATCTCAGAGACTGAGTGGAGGTACTGCTGTTAGAATTTATCTAGTGCTCTTGCAATCCTATATTGCAATAAGATTTTGCAATGATGACAACTGTCTTACACACTAAGATATCTGCTGACTTGCAGAGATCTTTGTTGTTAAATACTCACTGTTGTAGATTATAGAAAGCTGAACTGTAGCTCATCCAGAGTTGGGTCTTCTTATCAATGATGGTCTTTTCTGTGGTAACTAAGAATAAAGCATTTTCCACTTTTCTTTTAAAGTATTTTCCAACTGCCTCACAGTGCCAGAGACCCGGGTTCAATTCCCGCCTCAGGCAACTGTGTGGAGTTTGCACATTCTCCCCGTGTCTGCGTGGGTTTCCTCCGGGTGCTCCGGTTTCCTCCCACAGTCCAAAAATATGCAGGTTAGGTGAATTGGCCAAACTAAATTGCCCGTAGTGTTAGGTGAAAAGGTAAATGTAGGGGAATGGGTCTCAGTGGGTTGCTCTTCGGAGGGTCAGTGTGGACTTGTTGGGCTGAAGGGCCAGTTTCCACGCTGTAAGTTATCTAATCTAAAAACTATAGAACAACCTCGATTATCCGAACGAGAGGGGCAGGCAGTATTTTGTTCGGACAATGGATAACGCTTTCATGGGACCTTGATCTTGTTCAGATAATCCAAAATTCGGATATTTGATGTTTGGATAACCGAGGTCGTTCTGTAGATAGTTTTAATTACTGACACCAGAGGGCAGTTGATCTTCGATGGAGTGAATAGCCCCTATCAGATAGGTTGTCATGGGATTATCTCACAGCCTTGCTTGACCCAGTCTAGATTTTAAAGGTGCCTGTTTTAGATCTCCTACTCAAGACAATTTCAGTCATTTTATTATTACGCAGTTGCAGGATTGAGAAATTTCTTTGACATCCAAACCTTTGAAACATAATCCACTGAGCCTCATGATTTACTGCTTCAAATCCTTTGGTCAGGTTGGAGATTGCAATGATGTTGGTATTGATTCTGGCATTTTTCTTGGACTGTTCAAAGATATAGTTAGATATTCCTCTAAACTCTACAACTACCCTGTGGCTGGAAACATTTTCTCCGCCACAGGAAGTGTGCAATCCAAGAAAAAGCATTTTTGTGTCATTGAACCATGGGAAAGCATTTCAATATTTACCATGGCATAATTTAACTCCTTTTGAAAAGATAATTTAAATTGTCACATTGTCGGAGTCAGGGAGAGGCAGGAGTGAGGTGGTGAATTTATTCTCCTCCCAAATTCATTGGATTAATCAATATGGTGTCTAGAAGAAAGAAGAAGTCCACCAGCTTTGAAGAGCTCAGTGGAATACCAGTGGAACTCAAGATGTTTTGGAAAGGAAATGTTTTAAATGAATACGTAGTGATGTTTTACATCATGCGCCACCCCTTTCTCATTGCTAAAGACTTTTGGCTTTTCTAAAGATGGTATGATAAAGACTTCCACCTTTGAACTGATTTTCACTATCTCAGGAACTCCCAGTGTTTTGCAGACATGATGTACTGTGTGAAGTGCAGTCACTCTTGTGATATAGGATGTTGCTGAAGGACAAATATTGGTCAGGATATCAGGGAGAGAACACCTGCTCTTCAAAGGCATGGAATCTTTAAAGCCCTGTCAGAGGAAGAGATGATTTCAGCTTAACATCTCAACCTAAAAACATCACGTGACAGTGCAGCACCCTTCTATATTCTCCTGGAATATTACTTTAGATGCTGTGTTCAGGTCACTGCAATAGGCCTTCAAATCACACCATGGTCACAAAGAGGATGATAACTAACACTCAGCTACGAGTGATCATTGGGACAGGAATAAGCAGAAAGATGCAGTTCTCATATCCGACCTAGCTCAGCATTTTAAAAAAATTCACTCATGGGTTGTGTGGATCGCTGGCTGGGCCAGCGTTTCTCACCAACCCCAAGTTGCCCTTGAGCACTTCTGGTAAGCTACCTTCTTGAATTGCTACACTCCATTTGATGTATGTAGACATACAATGCCAGAAGGGAAGAACTTCTTGGATTTTGACCCAATAACTCTGAAGAAACAGTGATATATTTCCAAGTCAGGATGGTGTGTGGTTTGGATGGCAACATGCAGGTGGTGTGTTTCTATGCTTCTGCTACCCTTGTCCTTCTAGAGGGTAGTGAATTTGGAAGGTGCTAAAGATCTTTTGCAAATCTCTGCAGTCCATCTTGCAGATGGTACACATTGCTGCTACTGACCATCTGTGGTGAAGGGATTAAATATTTATGCATGTGGTGCCCATCAAGTGGGCTGCTTTGTCCCAGATAATATCAAAATTCTCCAGTGTTGTTGGAGTTGCAAACATCCAGCAAATTAGGGAACATTCAATCATACTCCTGTCTTGTGCCTTGTAGATGGTGGACAGGCTTTGGCGAGTTAGAGGAGTTACTTGCTGCAGGAGTCCTAGCCTCTGACCTGCTCTTTACATAGTTGGTACAGTTCAGTTTCTGGTCAATGGTAACTACCCAGGATGTCGATAATGGGGAATTCAATGATGATAAAATCATTGAATGCAAAGAGTAGTGGTTACATTTTCTCTTAGAGTTGACCATTGCCTGCCATTTGCAGGATAGAAATGCTACTTGTCCAGGTTTTTCTGCATTTGAACATGGGTTGCTTCAATATCTGAGGAATCACAAATGGGACTGAATATTGTACAATCATCAATGAACAGCCCACTTCTGACCTTATGATGGATGGAATGTCATTGACGAAGCAGCTAAAGATAGTTGGACCTTGGAAACTATCCTGATGAACTCAACAGGGGGTTCTTGTGGCACAGTGGTAGTGTCCCTCCTTCTGGGCCAGAACATCCAGTTTCAGGTCCCACCTGCTGCAGACATGTGCTGCAACATGTCTGAACAGGTTGATTAAAAATATCTATCCTGAGGGACTTGACTTTGGTTCTTATGGTGCAGTAGTGGTGTATTGGAAAATATCTACCCTGAGGAACCCCTGCTCTGGAACGGAGACGACTGACTTCCAACAACCAGAACCACCCTTCCAGGTAAGACTCTAACCAATAAGGAGTTGTCCCCACTCTCAATGATTCCAGTTTTGTTCGGGTTTCTTGATGCTGCCTCAGATAAATGCTGCCTTAATGTCAAGGACAGTCGGTATCACTTCACCTCTGGAACTCTGCTCTTTAGTCTATGTTTGTAATGAGTGGCCCTGGTGGAACCCATACTGGGTGTCAGTGAGCAGGTTGCTGGTGAAAATTATGATGTCAAACATTGTGCAATTATTGATAAAATTCCCCACTTCTGATCTTATGATAGAGGGAAGGTCATTGATGAAGCAACTGAAGATGGTTAGGCCTAAGACACTACGCTGAGAAACTCCTGCAGAGAGGTCTTGGAGTGGTTCCCAATATGCAACAAAAAGACATCTAAAAGGGAAATGCTGGGTAAGCATGGTCAATTAGAAAGATATGTATTGCATTCCATTGGAAGCCTTCTTACATTCTTTAAGTCCTCAAGGCCTTCTGGTTTCTGTACTCCAATGACTGATTCTAGGATCCAGACTTGCTCCTAAATGCCCCTCAAGAAGTGAACCTCTTCTCAGTGATAAGTCCTGCCATGACAGGCTGTACCATATGTGCAATTGACCTGTATTAATGATGAATCCCACCAATTAAAATCACACTGCAACTTTAACAGATGCATAGTCAGTCAGATGCAGTATACTTTGGTTGTACTGTTTCTATTCAACAGCCAGATAAAAGGAAACAGCTAAACACAGCAACTTGTCTTCATATAACCTCAATAATGTGCTAAACATGTCCCAACATGTTTCACTGGAGCCACTTGAGATATTTGGTTAAAAGCCTAGGCATACAGTTTTGGCTTTAACGAGTGATCTTGAAGGAGGAAAATGAGGTAGAGACATAAATGTCTTTTTTGGGGTGGGAATTTTAAAATTTGATCATGTGACGTGGATATCAACAGCTGGTCAGCAGTTATTGCTGATGCCTGGTTGCCCTTGAGGTGGTGGTGGTGAGCTGCCTTCTTTATTTCTTTTTTATAGAGTTGGAGGGAGAAATGATGCACTCCACAAGTTCCTGTTTATTATTATTATTTTTTTCTTCTTTTTCTTAAACCCCAACACTACTGCCTAAGTGCGGTAGTGCTTATTTTTTCCCCAGCACCCATGGTGTGTGTGTGCAGGTGTGAGACACAGTGAAAGACACAAAGTGCACGAATCTTTATTCAAATTCCACCACCAGGAAGATAGGAAAACACCCACATCTTTGGACTGTGGGAGGAAACCGGAGCACCCGGAGGAAACCCACGCAGACACGGGGAGAATGTGCAAACTCCACACAGTCAGTCGCCTGAGTCGGGAATTGAACCCGGGTCTCTGGCGCTGTGAGGCAGCAGTGCTAACCACTGTGCCACCGACTAGTATTCTAGTATCTTGACCCAGCAAGAGTGATAAATTCCGAGACAGGATATTGAGTGGGTTGGAGGGAAACTTGCAGTTTGTCTTCTCCCATTTGGCTGCTGCCCTTGTCCTCCAGATGGACGTGTTTATGGATTTTGGAAGGTACTAAGGATCTTTGGTGTATAATTGCAGTGCATTATGTAAATAGTAGCAATAGTGTGTACTAAGTGTCGGTGATATACGGAATGCATGTTTGTGGATATGATGCCAATCAAGCATCTCATGTGTTCTTGGGGCTGTACCAATCCAAGCCAGTATTTCACCACACTCCTAACTGTGCCTTGTAAATGATTATCAGATTTTGGGAGGTTAGATGGCGAGTTACTAGTATTCCTAGCGTCTGACCAGCTCTTGTAGCCACTGCATTTATGTGGCGGGTCCAGTTCAATTTCTGGTCACTGGTGACTCCCAAGGTCATTGACAGTGGAGGAATTCATTGAATGTGGTGGTTAGATTGCCTCATATTGGAGATGGGCATTGATTGGCATTTATTGGGCACAAACATTATTTGCTACGTGTCATGGTGACATTCCAGAGCATGGTGCCTAAATAACTAAAAATCAAGAATCAGAGAGATTATGAAGTTTTATGGTGTTTAAAGGGCACTTCTCATTACTGTCAGTAGAATTGGAAACTTAACACATATGCACAAACTTTTTTTCTTCACTTGTTAGAGGAATTGTTTTGAAGTACGCATCCCAATTTCTGATTCTTCCTGCCAGTACAAATTAGTCCCTGTCTTAATCACAGATAGTAAAAATGCTTGTCTATCTTTTTTTCTACTCAGAGGGACTCAAGTATGGTCAAAGCAGCAGCAACCCCTCACTTGAGTGAAGGTTCAGTCCAAATACAGACATCATAGCTCTTAAAGAATGAGGTCATAAAAGCACACAAGATACTGTTGGTGCAGGAAACATATTAGTCCATTTAAAATGCATTGCTATAGGATGATGTCTAATGTGTTGAATTCCTTGCCATTTATGTATAGGTTTCATTGACACTCTACATGTTTCTACAGCATGGAGAAAAATAGGCTTTTGGCTCATCATGTCTGTGCTGGTCATCAAGTATCTATTGATTTGATATTGATCCTGATGTTCCAGCAGAAAATACTGAGCAATCACTTCTGTTTACTCATTGAATGATGGTTTGAACAAGTGTCAAGCCATCCAATTTAATTTTAATCCACGCAAAAGCTCAGACAATAATACAGGAATAGGGCGGCATGGTGACACAGTGGTTAGCAGCGTCTGAGACCCAGGTTCAATTCCCGCCTCAGGCAACTGTCTGTGTGGAGTTTGCACATTCTCCCCGTGTCTGCGTGGGTTTCCTCCGGGTGCTCTGGTTTCCTCCCACAGTCCAAAAATGTGCAGGTAACGTGAACTGGCCATGTTAAATTGCCCTTAGTGTTAGGTGAAGGGGTAAATGTAGGGGAATGGGTCTGGGTGGGTTGGTCTTCAGAGGGTTGGTGTGGACTTGTTGGGCCGAAGGGCCTGTTTCCACACTAAGTAATCTAATTACCCAAGAGGTCGGTCACAACTCTCTGGAATAATTTGCCTTAGCATCCCAGCCATTCCTAAAGGTGCAAATTTGGGGATCCTTGCATTAACTTTATGCTCAGTGATCCTCCATATTTGTCTTTACAGACCTAACAACAGTGAACTTTTCAACTACTTACCTTGATTTTGAGCATACTGTATATAATCTGCTTTTCTTAGTCAGCTGCAGGACCACTATAGATCTCTATTAGTTGCAAGGTAGAGCACATCTTCCACCTGTTCTTCCCTCACAAAATCCAAACTGAACTGCTTGCTTCTGTCAGCAAACATACACAGATAAATTAATCAACGAACATCTAACCAAGTCCCAACCCTGAAACACCATATCAAAGACAACATGGTATAATTTGGGCTAAATTACAAATAAACTGTTTAACCTTCAACATAACTTTTATATTGCCAATGGATTTTTGAGACTCTTTCCTCCAGATTACTTGGTTCCAATACAGACTTAGAGAAGATAAGCAATTTAGTTTCTCACTGTCAATTCTGACAGTGCAAGACAAATGCATTTTAATTATTATCTATAACTAACTCCAAACTTATTTGAATTGCATTTATTTCAGGGCTGCTTATGAGGTTCAACATCAAATGCCCTGCTTATCCACGTTAAAAATTCCTAAACCAAAATTTATATTTTAAAACAAACTAAGAACAGAAAATCAGAACTGGAGAATCAGAACCATTTGCCCCCTCAAGCCTGCTCAGTTAACCAGATCATAGCTGATCTTGTACTACAATGACATTTTCATGCAAAATTATTGACATTTTAATATCTTAATCTATCAATTTCTGGCTTGAAAATATTCAAAAATGGAGACTCTGCAACACTGAAAGGTAGAGAATTCCAAAGATTCATTATCTTCTGAGTTAAGAAATTGCTCCTAGCCTCAATTTTACTTCTTATACTGAGATTGACCTATTTCTTATCTGGAGACTATGCCCTGGTTATAGATCTCCCATCAAGGGGACATCCTTCCTACATTTACCATGTTAAGCCCTCTAAGAATGAGAGATCACCTCTCATCTAAGCTCAACAGAATAGAAGCCCAGTCTCCTCAATCTCTCCTTACAGAGCAATGCTGCCATCCAAGACATCAGTCTGTTGAACCCTTCATTGTGCCCCTTCTGTGGATGCCAATATATTATCTGCAACCTATGTGCTCTAATTTCACTTTCTACTTTCCTGTGTGGGACCTTATTGAAAAATTTCTGAATATCCAAATACACCGCATCCACTGGTTTACTTTATCTTTTCTGTTTGAAAGGTTTGTTAAAGCAATTTCTCATTCATAAATCCATGTTGATGATGCGCAATCTTACCACCTTTTTCTAGGTCTCTAATTATTACATCATTCATAATAGATTCAAACATTTTCCTTACTAATGTGATTAACAGGTATGTAGTTACCAGTTTTCTCTCTTCCTCCCTTCTTAATAATTGAGGTGTTAGGTTACATTACAGCCTGGAAGAACCATTACAGAGTTCAGAGAATCCTGGAGAATGACCACCATTGCATCTACTATCTCTATAGTTATGTCTTATAACTTTGGGATGTAGACCAGGTCACAGTGATTCACAACTTTCAGACCCTTTAATTTCTCCGCTTTTTTTTTAAAAGTTAATTTCTTTCAATTTCTCACACCTGCTGGTCTCTTGGTTCTTGTGTATTCCAAGGTTTTTCATGTTTTACCCCTTAGGACAGATGAAAAGTATTTGCTTCTCTGCCATTTCAATATTCCCAAATGTAAATTCTCCTGTTTCTGCCTATAGAAGGTCAAATTTGTCTTTTTTAATTGTTTCCCTCTTACATGCCAATACAAACTTTCCTCTAATTTGATTGAGATCTCAGAGTGAAGCAGTAATACTTTGTACCGTCAGACGCCTTTAACCTATTTTTCACCTTTGTCCTTAGCCGCACTGCCAAATATCTTTAAGAGGGAATGTATTTATGATATCATTTGACAGCTCACTGTTGGACCAACAACATCACAGTGAAAAAAAAAATCAAAATTTCTGTGAAAGTCTTTCAGGAAGCCTTTTTGCCAACAATTGTGTCCAAGTGGCCCTAAAAGTGAGAAGTTTGCAGATCATGTTTGGCAGATTTTCAGAGGCTTCAAAGCTGTTTTGATTGATCAGTCTTGGAAAGACTTGAGGCTCTATACCAGTGAAATTCCAGCACTGTTCAACTTAGCGTCTCCAGCAATGATAGAAAGCTGGACAATGAAGATAGTTTTAAACACCTTGTACCACCAGTAGAGACAAAGAAATACCAGCTATCCTCAGCAAGGTGAGCCAGGCATTCAAAGGTTTTGTACCCGAATACGAAACCACTGTAGCATTAGAATATACATCTTGATTTTCTTTTACTAGCAATGCTCCTTCCGTTACTTCCCTTCTTTGTGATTGACAGTCCTGGATTTTATAATGGAAGCTCAAAGCTGTTGGAACAATCTAACATGCATGTTCTTCGATGTATTCTTGGCATCGATCAGCAAGACTGGATTACAAATCTCAAAATTTTAAGTAAGCCCAGTTGACAAGTGTTGAGGTAACTTTTTCACTCAAAGGATGGTGTGTGTGTGAAATGAGTTGCCAGAGGAAGTGGCAGAATCTGGTACAATTACAACATTTAAAAGACATCTTGATGCATATATGAATAGAAAAGGTTTAGAGAGATAAGGGCCAAGTGCTGGCAAATGGGACTGGATTGATTTAGGATATCTGGTCTGCATGGACAAGTTGGACCGAAAGGTCTGTTTCCGTGATGTACTTAGCTATGGTTCTATGACTACTGAAAGACCAACTGCTCTGGGAAGGATTTGCAATTTGTATAGAAGATTCTGAGACAATTCTGCATGAAGACTTACTTTCAGGCAAAAAAACCATCAGCTGTGCAGGATCTACAAACACATGCTGAAGGGAAATCTGACGTTATGTGGCATTCAGCTGAAGGAGCTGGAGAGCTCTGACTCATCAGTTCTTTTCAAAAGTGACAAAACCTCTATTTTCTTTGACCGTAAATAACTTCACAAAGTAACATCTGTCCATGACACCATGACTTCCAATACAACTGTTTCTGACTGCGCATCCCGACCGCGGTCACACAAACATCTCCTCTGAATTCAAAGATCAATCATCATAACTATTATAAGCTTTTACAGATCCTTACTAATTTATTTTCATTTTCTATTGCTTTAAAATTTCTTGGATCTTCTTTGCTGAATTATAAAATGCACCCAATCCTTAATAATCCATAACACTGAAAACTGAAAATTATTGATAGTTATAAATTTTCATGTTATATAAATGTTGGCTCCAGTTTGATGCCTGGTCCATAGGGCATATATCTCAACAGCTGGTGAAAAATAACCAATGGCACATTCTTATAGTTGTTCACAAAAAAAGCAGAGTCCTGACCATATTCAATCAGTCCATAGCTGGAAAACTCAGAACACAGTCTAACATTAGATGTGATTCTGTGATTGGGCAGCCCTTACTGAATAATTCCAAATGTGCACATTTAACAACCAAGATAAGTTGAGCTTGCAATAGGGTTTACACGCACTTGACAGAAACTACATACATTTAAATGCATGGCCTGTCCTCTCCAGGTTAAAGGAGTTTGTCCAGGCATTGCACCTCTTTAATTAAAACAAAGCTTGGGGATACTGTTCCACGATGGACTTTCCATGGAACAATATCCTCCAAGCTTTTGGTTAATTGAGCAGAGCTACATTTAGAGAACTTAAACACAAGTTCTGAGATCTGTTCCTTTGCGCATTTTCTATGGTAATGACTTAAGCAATCATCATGCTGATCTTCCAGTAGTAAAAATTGCTGTCCCCTTTGAAATCTGGTGTTCTTGCATTTGTCCTGATTAGTACAAAACAAAACGTTTTGACAGCAAGAATCCTCTTTCAGAAATAAAAAATGCAAAATTTTAAATCAGACAAGTTTGAGCATTTCTGGGACCCATGGTTTAGACCATAAGACATAGGAGTGGAATTAAGGCCATTCGGTCCATCTAGTCCATTCCGCCATTTAATCATGGCTGATGGGCATTTCAACTCCACTTACCTGCATTTTCCCCGTAGCCCTTAATTCTTTGTGACATCAAGAATTTACCAATCTCTGCCTTGAAGACATTTAGCGTCCCGGCCTCCACTGCATTCCGCGGCAATGAATTCCACAGGCCAACCACTCTCTAGCTGAAGAAATGTCTCCGCATTTCTGTTCTGAATTGACCCTCTCTAATTCTAAGGCTGTGCCCACAGGTCCTAGTCTTCTCGCCTAACGGAAACAATTTCTTAGCGTCCACCCTTTCCAAGCCATGTATTATCTTGTAAGTTTCTATTAGATCTCTCCTTAACCTTCTAAACTCCAATGAGTACAATCCCAGGATCCTCAGCCGTTCCTCGTATGTTAGACCTACCATTCCAGGGATCATCCGTGTGAATCTCCACTGGACATGCTCCAGTGCCAGTATGTCCCTCCTGAGGTGTGGGGCCCAAAACTGGACACAGTACTCCAAATGGGGCCTAACCAGAGCTTTATAAAGTCTCAGTAGCACATCACTGCTTTTATATTTCAACCCTCGAGATAAATGACAACATTGCATTCGCTTTCTTAATCACGGATTCAACCTGCATGTTTACCTTTAGAGGATCCTCGACTAGCAGTCCCAGATCCCTTTGTACTTTGGCTTTATGAAATTTCTCACTGCTTAGAAAGTAGTCCATGCTTGTATTCTTTTTTCCAAAGTGCAAGACCTCGCATTTGCTCACATTGAACTTCATCAGCCATTTCCTGGACCACTCTCCCAAACTGTCTAGATCCTTCTGCAGCCTCCCCACTTCCTCAGTACTACCTGCTTGTCCACCTATCTTCGTATCATCGGCAAACTTCGCTAGAATGCCCCCAGTCCCTTCATCCAGATCATTAATATATAAAGTGAACAGCTGCGGACCCAACACTGAACCCTGTGGGATACCGCTTGTCACCAGCTGCCATTCCTAAAAAGAACTTCTTATCCCAACTCTCTGCCTTCTGTCAGACAGCCAATCCTCAATCCATGCCAGTAATCCATGTTGACTTGTTCTAATCCGACCCTGCTCTTCCAAGAATTTAGAAACCTCATCCTTAATGATGGATTCTAGAGTTTTACCAACAACCGAGGTTAGGCTAATTGGCCTATAATTTTCCATCTTTTGTCTTGATCCTTTCTTGAACAAGGGGCTTACAACAGCGATCTTCCAATTATCCCAGGACTTTCCCTGACTCCAGTGACTTTTGAAAGATCTCAACCAACACCTCCGCTATTTCCTCACCACCTCCCTCAGAACTCTAGGATGTAGCTCATCGGGGCCAGGAGATTTGTCAATTTTAAGACCTTTTAGCTTTTCTAGCACCATCTCATTTGTAATGGCAACCATACTCAACTCAGCCCCCTGACTCCCTTTAATTGTTGGGATATTACTCATGTCTTCCACTGTGAAGACTGATGCAAAGTAATTAAGTTCTCCAGTTATTTCCTTATCTCCCAACACTAGGCTTCCAGCATCAGTTTGAAGTGGCCCAATGTCTACTTTTGCCTGTCGTTTGTTTCTTATGTATTGAAAGAAACTTTTACTATCATTTCTAATATTACCTTTATATTTGATCCTCTCCTTCCTTATTTCTCTCTTTGTTATCCTCGGTTTGTTTTTGTAGCCTTCCCAATCTTCTGATTTCCGAGTACTCTTGGCCACTTTATAGGATCTCTCTTTTTCTTTGACACATTTCCTGACTTCCTTTGTCAGCCATGGCTGTCTAATCCCTCCCCGGATAATCTTTGTTTTCTTGGGGATGAACCTCTGTACTGTGTCCTCAATTATACCCACAAACTCCTGCCATTTTTGCTCTACTGTCTTCCCTGCTAGGCTCTGCTTCCAGTCGATTTTCGTCAGTTCCTCTCTCATGCTGTCGTAATTACCTTTATTTAACTGTAACACTATTACATCCGATTTTGCCTTCTCTCTTTCAAACTGCAGACTGAACTCTACCATATTATGATCGCTGATTCCTAAGTGTTCTCTTACTTTAAGATCTTTTATAAAGTCTGGTTCATTACATAGCACTAGGTCCAGAATAGCCTGCTCCCTTGTGGGCTCCATGACAAGCTGTTCCAAAAACCATCTGTACATTTTATGCATTATTCCAGTAAGGATGTATCAAAACCAGAAAGAGTTGGATGTTCACGGCAACATTAAAGAAATATTTGTGTTTTCATATACCTTTACACAAACATCTTTGATAATAACTAATTCTGTTTGGATGGGTACCCCAACACTACCTTTCATACATGCTCCACATCCCTTCACTCTTCTCAGACAAATTAACATTCAATAGTTTGAAATTTGCCATCACTTCCACAGAGTCCTTATTGCCTTTTAATTTATTTTTAATTTGAACAAAAACAAAAGAAAAAACCCAAAGTGACTTCAGGGAAACAAAATGGCAAGCATTATACCAGTAAACCAGCCAAGTGTTGTCTGTGCCACTGACTTCTGTTGATTTAAATTTGGTTGTTAAGAGTAAATATCTTAAAAACATGAAATCCTGCCCGACCTTTTTTTGTTCATCGCTGGGAAATTCAGCTTATTAAAAGTTTACTGGTCTGTATGGGAATCACAACAGATATCAAAAGCACATTTTAAACATATTGATTCAACTAGTGGCAGATGTGTGTGCCTGCAATGGATGCTGTTAACAGCATAGATATGAATCATTTCATATGGTCATTAATGAAAGCCTCATAACCCTGACTTGACAGAATCAAATGTTCACACCATAAAATTTAAGGGCAATAAGAACTTATAAATAAAGAAAAGTATTCCATTGAACTATCAAGATATTTTGGTAGCGATATTTCCATAATTTACTAGCACAGTACAAACAGTAACATAATTCATTGGCTCCGCTGCTATGTGCTGCTGTCCAATCTCTGCTTCAGTTGAAGGATTGTAAAAATATGTAGTGAATAAAACCAGTGATAATTCCAATCAATTATGACATTGCACCTGGGAGGAACAGAAACCTTGGTTCAATGTTTATTTGACTACAGTCATTTCATTGAAGGTCTTGATTACTTCTCATAGCATCAGGTTGGAAGGTATGGTCAATAGATGATATTTGAAAAGAAAATGTATAATTTGCCCTTAGAGTTGAAAGATGATGGACTCTGGCGATGAAACCTTAATGAAAAGACTTGCATCTATCACAAACACAGGACATTTCAAAGAGCATTACTTTTGATAATGTAGTCACTGATGGGATGGAAAGCCATGATAGCCAATTTCCACACTGAATTCTTACGATATTCTACATGATGTCGACTAAGGATCATGCGTTAGCCAGGACATAAGGGTGAATCTCCTGCTTTTCTTTAAAATAATGCCAGGAATATTTTATATCCACCTCAGGAATGATCAGACCTCAGTTTAACCTCCCATTTAAGAACATTTCTACTGTTCTTAAGTATATGATTGCAACTTATGATCTTGTTTCAGCATTTAGAAGGAATTGGCACTATCAAGGATGACATCATTGTTTGATGATTCACTCAGCAGGAACATATTATCACATTTAGGTGAATGCTAGAAAAGCCAGGAAGAACAAGAAATGTCATAAAGCTCAACAATGACAAGTGTATATTCAGTGTAAATTAGCTCCTTTTCATGGGAGTTCAGTTACAGAAGTCAAAACTGAGTGTGAACTTTGCTTACTAATTTAAAAAAACTCAATTGGTCCAAAAATGCCTGCAGGCTTACACCATGACACAAGGATTTTTTAAATGGTGCAAAAAAAACCTTAACTAAAAGTCACACAACACCAGGTTATAGTCTAACAGGTTTATTCGGAAGCACTAGCTTTCGGAGTGTTGCTCCTTCATCAGTTGAAGAAGGAGCAGTGGTCTGAAAGGTGGTGCTTACAAATAAACCGGTTGGACTGTAACCTGGTGTTATGAGATTTTTAACTTTGTACATCATAGTCCAACACCGGCACCTCCAAATCAAAAAATCTTAAGGTCAATCTTGAATAATTAATTATGCCACTCTATATTTTCCTATTATACTCATTAAAAAATGTGTTCCAGTAACTATTATTCTGTTCCATTAAAATCAATGGTGATAGCAATTGCTCCCAGTATAAACCAGGCACCAGAGCTCAGACACAGAAATACTGGCTCTGGTGACCTGGCACTAATGTGATTTTTTTTACTTCAAGATCCTGTTTAAACTCCTAGCTGTTAACAATGTATTTCTGTTACGAACATTAAACAAAGATATTTAAGTATCTAGTTCCTGCAATGGAACTAATATCATCATGTTGAATGCAATTCAACACAGGAAATAGTTAAGAATTTAAATGGCCCCATATTTTAATTGTGTTTTCCTACAATGGTTATCCAACTAAAACCACCATCACAACAAATATATATTTTCAAATCACTAATTTTCTTGTAGATCACTAGTGTTTCAATTAGTTATGAGTAAATTATTAGATGAGATTACTTACAGTGTGGAAACAGGCCCTTCGGCCCAACAAGTCCACACCGACCCTCCGAAGAGCAACCCACCCAGACCCATTCCACTACATTTACCCCTTCACCGAACACTATGGGCAATTTACATGGCCAATTCATCTAACTTGCACATCTCTGGACTGTGGGAGGAAATTCACGCAGATACGGGGAGAATGTGCAACTCCACACAGACAGTTGCCCGAGCCGGGAATTGAACCCGGGTCTCTGTCACTGTGAGGCAGCAGTGCTAACGACTGTGCCACCGTGCCGCCAATTATATCCTTCACCATGGCCTAAATCAATCTATTCAGATTAAAGCCAGGATTTTTTTCTTTTGGGGGTAGCATCAAAGCCAAAATAATGTAAACTTTCCACTACATTACATTGCGGTTTACTTGTATAGTATATTTTGTGCCCGTGTCTACTATAGACTTCAAAAAGTCAATAATTTTGTTTCTAAAGTTTAATTTATAATGTCATTCCTTGAAGATCCAACACAGTAGTGAGACTGAAAAATCTCAGAGTCAAAAAGGGACACCACAGTTTAATAATTGCAGATTAAAGTTTATTGAAGGAGTTACATTTTCATTCACTGAAACCCTCCCGTGGTTTTGACAATGAATACAATATCACTTCAACTCTTCAGCTGATACCAAGTGCTCAATTTGCTCTGGACTCACTGTGGCATATTTTAATTAGAATATCAATGAAAGCAGGAGGAAGTGATCAACATTAAGATCAGACTGTTAGATGGCACAATTTACAGTTCGTAGAATCAATCTCTAATGCACAAAGTTTATCCATAAACAATATAAATATTATTGATAAGAATGCAGAAATCTGGCCAGTGATTCATATTCCTTCAAAATAAATGAACACAATGAAGTGGTATGGAAAGTGTACACTAAAGCCTACCTGGTTTCAAATGTCTCACTAAGAGCGTATGTGCACAGTTTGATACCACAAGAATCAATGTTTGAATAGAACTTTGACCAGATTACACAGAATATTGCTAAGAACAAAACACTACATAAAATAGATAGCCACAGGAAAAATAGTCATGCTTAACAGGCAGCAGAAATGCAACTGCTTATAATTTGGATTTAGAAATTTTCCAGAAAGTTCATATGGTAGACATTGGTATTGAGAAATACAACAGAAGAACTGAAAGTTAATGCATCGGCAAAGACTGAACAAATCAACTATACTTGGCAAATCACTTACCGGTTCAAGCAATAAATAGCTACCATGCTTCAGATTTCTTTGAATGCACAAAACATACTTGGTAGCTGGAGACTAATATTTTAATTATCCAAAAGGCTACCCTTCAACAAACGCTCGTAATAATTGGTCATTCAAGTGATTAAACTCATATTTGCTGGTATACCACTTTTTAATGATTGCTATGATGCTAGTTTGTGGTAATACTGGACAAAGTCAGATCCCAGGATAAGAGCTGGCTTGATTAATCCTAAATTTTATTTTTTACTATGGCGGTCAGTCACTGAAAATATTCACAAGAGGAAGCCAATGTACTTTTAACAAAAGAACAAACATTTATTATTTGTTTGGTAGCAATACTCAAAAGCATTTCTTCTTGCACTTGTCAGAACATGCAAGAACACCAATTTAAGGGAAAACATTTATACTTTGAGGAAAAAAAATCTGATTGGCTGAAGAGTGGATTCTGATATACACATACCAGTATAAAAGCCAGTTTCCCTTTAAAATCGTGCTGCTTATTGTCCTGATCAGTGCAAGATAAAAAGATTTAACAAAGAATTGTTTATCACACAATAGCAAAACACAAACTATGTTACATTACACAAAAGCTATTTAAAATGCTACTTAAAATGAATATCAAAGAAAGATTCATTCCTTTACCCCAACCGTATATAAATCTCAGGTGAGGGTCATCCTGTCTGCATACTAAAACAGCTCATTCAGTTGACATGGCTGCAATTGTTTCCCTTTTGGCAACTTTCTGCATTTCACTGATACGGTTTTCTTTAAATGTTGCTTACCAAGACTATAAGCAATCTGCTAATTCAGTTCAGTTCCTGCTGGGGGAGGGGGGGGGGGGGGGGGTGGAATTGTTGCTTGCTAGTCATTTAGGTATAATCAGGTGATTGTCTTTCATTTTCTTCTCAAAATTAAATTTGACCTCTTTAAAAACAGTGGCACAGTGGTTAGCACTGCTGCCTCACAGCGCCAGAGACCGGGGTTCAATTCCCACCTCAGGCGACTCTCGGTGTGGAGTTTGCACATTCTCCCCGTGTCTGCGTGGGTTTCCTCCGGGTCCTCCACAATCCAAAAATGTGCAAGTTAGGTGAATTGGCCATGCTAAATTGCCCGTAGTGTTAGGTGAAGGGGTAAATGTAGGGGGAATGGGTTTGGGTGGGTTGCGGGTCGGTGTGGACTTGTTGGGCCGAAGGGCCTGTTTCCACACTAAGTAATCTAATCTAATTTGTACAGAACTGAAAATTAAATTCAGCATTTGTTCCCCTTCAGAAGCAAAGCTCAAACAATAAAACCCTGAACCTTCATCACAGACTTTCAATGATAATAATCCTGTTAGGATAATAGACTTCCATTAATTTGGAATTTAAAACTTAGTAAGTACTTTACCTCGAGTTTGATCCGTGTAAAATCAACCAGTCTTTTCAGAAGATGTCAGTCATGGCTCAGTCAGTTGAACACCTTGCTTGGTATGGCTAAGAAAAATGGATCTTTAAAGGTGTTGAGATTATTAAATGAGAAAGATTTTTTGATAAGATTATCTTCCTTGATGAAATGTGCTCTTAAAAGAATCTTAATGAAAAAAAAAGTGTCATGAGCAATGAGAATCCCCCTTTCTCAGTATTACTGTTTGATGTATCCAGGGGTGGGCAAGCTTGCATTGACATTCTTGCCCTATGATAAATGACACCCTTAAGTCAATAATGAAAACCCACTCCAGGGCCTTATGCCACTACTATTGGAGTTGAACCCACACCTGTAGAGCAATTGCAACTTGGGAAGCCCAAAGAACAAAGTCTGTTGCATGCTGTCAGGAGACCTCACATTCTAAGGCACTCTGCACCTGATTGAGGAAAAGGGGGAAACCTAGGAGATCCAAATCCTGACCATGCTGATGAATCACATCCATTGTGACCCCCAGCCCACCCTCACTCATCTGTGTTGTCAGTCTCATCTTTTTGTAGGTGTATTACCAGAAGCAGTCACTGGTCCCCTCTGAGGCTACTTGCAATGCACTGTATCTGACTGGCTGGCAATCAGCAGGCAGCATTTTTGCCATGGTGCCTTTGACCTGGGGGAATGCCTGCACCAGCCACCTGGTAAACCTTCATTTAAAAATGATGTGAGGCTCCTACCATGCTTCTGTTGATAGTTCTGACCCACACTGTCTACATTAAATGTGACCTTGGAAATGAGTACAAAAAATAATGGCTATGGGGAGATGCCATTGGACTAGTAATCCAGACCTTCAGGCTATTTTTCTGGGGACTTGATATTGACTCCAACCACTGCGGATGGTTAAAATGAATCCAATAAAATTCTGGAATTAAAAAAAGCTAGCCTAAAGGTCACCATTGACAACTGATATAAAACCCACCTGATTCACTCACGTACTTCAGGGAAGGAAATCTATCATTTCTTATCCAGTCTGACCTACATGTGACCTTGGATCATAATAATGTAGTTGATCCCTTGAGGTGGGAATAGGCAATCAGTGCTCGACTAACCAGCAATGCCCACAACCCATGAACAAATTTGAAAAATTAATTAGCCAACTGGATTGAATGGCTTTTTTTCTGTGCTTTATCTATGTAATTATTTATGATATCTCCATATCAACAAATCTTCCACTGAATCCTGCAAGTTGCAGTACGCAGGTTAAATTTATTTCCTTCATGAAGTGGGAAATTGAGTGAAAACCTACTCTCTTTGAATTGGCTCTGCAGGATTTCAATGGCAGTTAGGAACTACATAACAGAGTGAATTCAAATAAAAGTGAACTGCCATCTATATGACACACACAGCAAGCACCACATTCAGAAGATTGCTTAAGACTTTCTACATGGTCAACCTATCCACATATTGGATTCTACTGGCAATCTGATTTACTTTCAGATTTTGTATAGATGCAGATAGCCACATTTTCTGGGTTTTCTCAATTTTCTCTGCTAAGACTTCTCTGATGAACTTTGTCACAAGAATATCAAAACCAGTTCCCTCAAACGCAGCACATCATCACAGTACATGAAGACAGATAAAAAACATAATTCTAATCTCCAGGAGATCAAGGTTAATGCACAGTAAGAAACATGACATTGACAATACCCAAAGAAAAATTAGTCATTTTCCACAGGTGTTCTTAAGTATTGATTTTTTTGGTGGAGCTTTTCCAGGTCACTTTGCTTTTTAGTGTTACAAGATCTATATATCCATATCCAAAAGCAAAACAAAATGGTATTGACAATGCAATAAAGCAACTCAATAATCTAAAAGCAAGTTAATTATTCTCCAGTCCATGGTATTGTAACTCTGAAGTAGGGTAACCTCAGATGACTTTCAAAAGTATGGGCACACACTTTGCAATGAGCTAAAGGAACATGGATTGACATTAATCAATAACAATCCATACCAATCAATGTGGATAGATATAGATCAGGGTAGATTGATATACACTGGTACAGATTAATATAAATCATGTTAAATGGATGGATACAGGTGGGGAGGCAATGTCCTAGTGGTATCATTGCTGGACTAGAGACCCAGGTTTAAACCATGGCAGATGGTAGATTTTGAATTTAATAAAACAAAAATCTGGAATTAAGAGTTGAATGATGACCTTGAATCCATTGTTGATTGTCAGAAAAATCCACTGGTTCACTAATGTCATCCAGGGAAGGAAACTGCCAGCCTCACCTGTTCTAGCCGACAAGTGACTCCAGACCCACAGCAACATGGCTGACTTGTAACTACCCTCAGGGCAATTCGGGATGGACAATAAATGCTGGCCAAGCCAGCAACACCCACATCCTGAATAAACAAAACATATTTCTGCACAGCAGCTCTTCCGCATCATATGGAAATTGAACTGTCATTAAAAACCATTCTGCACAGAATTTTAACTCCTTACAAAACTTTTCTTTCAAGAATCCAGAGAAAGTATATTCCTGTCAGGGTGAAAGGGGAGGCTGGTAGGTATAGGGAATGCTGGATGACTCAAGAAATTGAGGGTTTGGTTAAGAAAAAGAAGGAAGCATATGTCAGGTATAGACAGGATAGATTGAGTGAATCCTCAGAACAGTATAAAAGGAAGTAGGAGTATACTTAAGAGGGAAATCAGGAGGGCAAAACGGGGACATGAGATAGCTTTGGCAAATAGAATTAAGGAGAATCCAAAGGGTTTTTACAAATATATTAAGGACAAAAGGGTAACTAGGGAGAGAATAG
>NC_057720.1:16417088-16447115 GCF_004010195.1 Chiloscyllium plagiosum
GAATATTGCGTGCAATTCTGGTCTCCTTCCTATCGGAAAGGTGTTGTGAAACTTGAAAGGGTTCAGAAAAGATTTACAAGGATGTTGCCAGGGTTGGAGGATCTGAGCTACAGGGAGAGGCTGAACATGCTGGAGCTGCTGTTTTCCCTGGAGCATCGGAGGCTGAGGGGCGACCTTAGAGGTTTACAAAATTATGAAGGGAATGGATAGGATAAATAGATAAAGTCTTTTCCCTGGGGTCAGGGAGTCCAGAACTAGAGGGCATAGGTTTAGGGTGAGAGAGGAAAGATATAAAAGAGACCTCAGGGGCAACTTTTTCACGCAGAGGGTGGTACGTGTATGGAATGAGCTGCCAGAGGATGTGGTGGAGGCTGGTACAATTGCAACATTAAAGAGGCATTTGGATGGGTATATGAATAGGAAGGGTTTGGAGGGATATGGGCCAGATGCTGGCAGGTGGGACTAGATTGGGTTGGGATATCTGGTCGGCATGGACGGGTTGGACCGAAGAGTCTGTTTCCATGCTGTACATCTCTATGACTCTATTATACAAATATATTAGTTGCAGCAGTTATGATTTTTGATCACCCATTTCTACCAACACTTCTCATTCAATTCGCCTTTGTCATGTTGTAACTGCAGGCTCTGGTCTTAGTTCTGTGACAAGTTTATCACTATGTATACAAATAAAAATTATACTGATCAAATGTCTGTTAGCAATTCTGCAGGCAAGTTATTGATAATAGATTACACTGCATAAAACAAACACATCCTCAGGGGCGTCACAGGCTTTAAAAAGTGTACAACTTTGTCATGCTTTTTCTGCCACACAAATTTAATTATTTACTATATCTAGCTGTGATTGATTCTTTCTCCCAACTCAGTCTCTAAGATTTTTTTCCCCCCACAGCAATACCCATTTAAGGGCATCAAAGATTTGATCTCTTGTCTGACACTTCATCTTGCTGCTTTATCCTGCACTTTCCTATCACTTCCAGTACTTCTCAATCCTCAAGCTCGTGAATGAAAAGAGACCTACATTTCTAAAGAACATCTGAAGATCTTAGAACATGTCAAAGCATTTGAGAGGCGATGAAGTAGAAAACACAGTAACTAATTGTGAGCAGGAAAATAATGCAAACAACAAAGAAGAAATGATTTGTGGTAATGATAGAAATTGTTGACGCCTGGCAGAATCTATGGGAAGATCTGTTATAGTGTACTACCAGTAGAAATGCTCCATCCCCAAAAGGTAAAATAATCTAAGGGTCACAACGCCTCAGGAGAAGGGAGAGGTTAAGGAGTCCTTCTTGTTGACCTCAGCTGGTGTTGGAATTGAACCCGCGCTATTGGCATCATTCTGTATTACAAACTAGGTATTTAGCCAAATGAACTAACCAATAACTTCCCATTTCCATCCCAAACCCTGTACTGAAACGCTATTGGTTTTGTCAAATCACATTCCATTCCTTGCGGGCAGCACGGTGGCTGAGTGATTAGCACTGCTGTCTCATAACATCAGAGACCAGGTTCAATTCCAACTAGGGCGATTGTCTGTGTGGAGTTTGCACATTTTCCATATGTCTGTGTGGGTTTCCTCCGGGTGCTCCGGTTTTCTCCCATAGTCCAAAGATTGCAGGTCAGGTGGATTGGCTATGCTAAATAGCTCAAAGTGTACAGGGATGTACAAATTACATGGATTAGCCATGGGAAATGCAGGGTTATAGGGACAGGGTCGTGGGGTGGGTCTGGGTGGAATCCTCTTTGGAGAGTCAGTGTGGATTTGTTGAGATGAATAGACTGCTTCCACACTGTCGGGATTGTATGGTCATCTTTACCAACAGTGCCTGTTCTATGTATATCCAATTACACTCCATGGTCCTCCATCAACTGTCCCTGAATGCAGCACCTCACTTTGCACCTACCTGATACCCAAGACAAACATGTTTCAAGTCTTTATCAGAGAGTTGTTTTATGTTGATGAAGTCACACAAGCATTCTAAGCTAAGAAACAGCTTCAACAACAAATGGACAGATTCATACCTGCACATAGTTTGGTTTCACTATCAGCATCAGGAAGGCAATCATCATGGTCCAGGATACTGCTAATGGATATTGGTATTGCACTGACAATGTGTCACTGGAGGTTGCAGATATATTAGTGTATTTGAACCTATGAATTAGGAGTGGAGGCAAGCCATTAAGCACTTCAGAAATTCAATAAGACTGTGGCTACTCTGTTTGAGTTTCAAATTCGATATTCCCATTTACTACCCCTCCCCCCCACCCAATAACCTTTGAGTCCTTTCCCCAATGAAAAAGTGTCTACCATTATCTCAATAATATTCAATTGCCTTAATAATAATTGATGCGAGGTCGAGTTCCAAAGTCACACAACTCTCAGAAAAAAATCTCATCGTTGTCCTATAAAGGTGGCCCCTAATTTTAAAGCAGAGCCCCTCTTCACTTGCCCACAACAGGAAATATTCTTTGAATGCCCATCTTGTGATGATTGTATATACTTCATTCAAGAAGTGTTTTCTCTAAAGTGCAGTGCAACAAGCCCAGTCTGACCAAGCTTTCTTCATTAGACAATCTACTCATTCCAGGCATCAAAGTAGTAAATCTCCTCTGAATAATCTCTAACATATTTAAATCCTTTCTTAAATGAGTAGGCCAAAACTGCACAGTATTTGAGATGTGGTCTCACCAACTTTGACGCTAAATTACCTGCTAAATAAAGGTTAGCATTCTATTGGCCTTCTTAATTACTTGTTCAGATCAAAATTGTGTTGGTCTGAATGGTAGTCCAGAGTCCACATGGGATCAGTCGGTTCTGTGGGCAGGCACTGAGAAAGGAGATGTGGCTGTGGTAGTGAGTTTGTTTCAGGACATGGCTGAAGAGCTTCAGGGCAGAGGAGATAACCTGAGGGTTGCAATGAGAGAGAGATTCACTGAGATCCTTTTGCCTGAAACATCAATGCTCCTGCTCCTCGGATGCTGCCTAACTTGCTATTCTTTTCTACCACCAAATGTTTGACTCTAATCTCCACCATCTGCAGTCCACACTTTCACCCTCTTAATTGCATGCTTTACTTGCATATTTACATTTGTAGAATTAGATGTTGAAGCACTGAAAAAGGCCCTAGACCCATCGAGTCTACACTGGTCAAAAACAACCTAACTAATTAATCTCATTTTGTAGTATTTGGTCCATAGCCTTGGCATTTTATAGAGTCATAGAGATGTGCTGCACAGAAACAGACCCTTCGGTCCAACCTGTTCATGCCGACCAGATATCTCAACCCAATCTAGTTTCACATGCCAGCACCTGGCCCATATTCCTCAGAACCTTCCTATTCATATACCCATCCACATGCCTTTTAAATATTGCAGTTGTACTGGCCTCCAGCACTTCCTCTGGCAGCTCATTCCATACACGCACCACCCTCTGCATGAAAAAGTTGCCACTTAGGTCCCTTTTAATATTTAATATTTCCTCAATGTTGAGAGTTTCTACCTTTACCATCCTTATGGGCAGTGAGTTCCAGATTCCCACCACCGTTTGGGTGAAAATGTTTTTTCTTACGATCCCCTTAAACCTCCTGCCCCTTACCTTAAATCTGTGTGCCCTGGTCATTTAACCCTCCATCAAAGGGAAAGTTTCTTCCACCTATCCTGTTTCTGCCCTCAATTTTATACATTTCAATCATGTACTCCTCTCAGTCTCCTCTGCTCCAAGGAAAATAAACTCAGTCTAAGCCAATCTCTCTTCATAACAAAAACTCTCCAGCACAGGTAAATCTCCCCTGCTCTCTCTCCAGTGCAATCACATATCTTCAATAATGTGGAATCCAGAAGTGCAACTGATATTCTAGCTATGGCTTAATGTAACCTAATCTATTTTAAGACTCATTTTCTAGAACAGAGATCACTCTGCACTTTAGAATTTGCAGTCACTCCTGCTGAAGTCTTAGAAATGTACAGCATAGAAACATGGCTCTTCAGTCCAACACGTCCATGCTGACCAGATAACCTAAATTAATCTAGCTCCATTTGCCAGGACTTGGCCCATCTCCCTCTAAACGCTTCCTATTCATATACCGATCCAGATGCCTTTTATACGTTGTAATTGTATTTGCCTCCACCACTTCCTCTGGCAGTTCATTCCATATACACACCACCCTCTGCGTGAAAAGGTTGCCCCTTCGGTCCCTTTTAAATGTTTCCCTTCTCATTCCAAACCTACACACTCTAATTCTGGACTCCCTCATCCTGGGGAAAATACCTTGGCTATTCACCCTCTCTCAGCTCTTCATGATTTTATAAACTTCTATACGGTCACCCCTCAGTCTCCGATGCTCCAGGGAAAACAGCCCCAGCCTGTTCAGCCTCTTTCATTCGTTCAAACCCTACAACGCTGGCAACACGCTTGCAAATCTTTTCTGAATCTTTTCAAGATTCACAACATCCTTCCGATAGCAGGATACCAAATCTGTATGCAGTATTCCAAAAGTGGCCTAACCAATGTCCCGTACAGCCATAACATGACCTCCCAACTCCTGTACTCAATGCACTAAGCAATAAAGGCATACCAAATGTTTTCTTCAGTATCCTGTCCACCTGCAAAGACTTTCAAGGAACTATGAATCTGCATTCCAAGGTCTCTTTGTTCAGCAACACTCCCAAGGACCTTACCATTACATGTCTTCGCTCAAAATTTCTTATATTTATGGGGGGGGGGGGGAAAATGTTGTTGGCACAGGAAGGGATAGAGTATACAAACAGAAAAACAAGAGTTAACAGATCAAAACGAGAAAAAAAAAGAATTTACAGGACAAATACATGTCAACAGTTATGATTTTATAGCCATTACTGAGATATGGTTATAAAGATACCAAAGTTGGGAACTAAATTTTCAGTGTGTGAGACTTTTGAAAAGGACAGAGAGGATAGAAAAGGTGGTGGGGTGGCATTATTGGGAAGAAATAGGTACAAGAGCAAGCAATGATCTTGGATTGGAATCTAATTAGATGGAGATAAGAAATAAAAAGGGTAAGACGTCACTGGCAGTAGCAGTCTACAGGTAGCCATATAGTGGAACACATTACATTGGGAGATAATGCTGGCATGTAGTAATGACAGTCCATTAATTATGGGTGACTTTAATCTTCATGTCTATTGAGATAGTCAGATTAGTAGAGGTGGCCATGAGGAAGAATTCAAAACAGTTTCCAAGAAACAAGTATTGTGGATCCAACCAGGAATCAGGCTATTTTTGATTTGGTGATGGGTAATGAGACAGGTTTAACAAATAATGTCCAAGTAAAAGATGCCAGAGGAAACAATGACCATTATGTAATAGAGTTTAGTATTTAGTGTGAACAGAAAGAACCTGCATTAGAAACAACTGTTCTCAACTTAAATGAGGATAATTACAAAGGAATAAGAGCACAATTGGCTGAAGCGGATGGGGAAAGGAGCAAACACCAACGGCAGGTATTTAAGAAAATAGTTTGTGGTTCACTAAGGATATATTCAAGAGAGGAAGGAGGATTCCAGGAAGGGGATAAACCAACATGGTTAACCAGGGAAGCTAATGATATAATCAAATTGAAAGAAAAAACATACAAATCAACAACAATTAACAGTAAGCCTGAGGTTCAAGAAAACTACAAAACCTAGAAATTACAACTAAAATTATAACAGAAAGCAAGAGAAAACAAACTTTGTGGATAAACTTTTAAGTAATATCAAGATGGACAGCAAGAGCTTCTTGAAATGTATAAAAAGGAAGACAGAAGTCAAAGTGAACATAGGCACCTTAGAAAATGAGGCTGGGGAAATAATGGGAAAGCAGGAAATGGAGTTGAATAAATATTTCCAGTTTTCACAGCAGAATTCCAAAATCACTAAATAAGCAAGGGACAAAAGGGAGGAGAGGCAATAAATACACTAGCTATCACTGGAGAAAAAGTATTGAAGAAACTAATTGGGCTACAGACCAGTAAGTCCTTGAGACCTTTAATATCGAAGATATCAAAGGAACTAGCTACAAAGATAGTGAATGCACTGGTAGTAATTTTTCAGGAATACTTAGATTCCGGAAAAAGTCCCAGGGGATTGAAATATTGCCAACATAGTACTTTTATTTAAAAAGGGGGTCAAAAAAAAACTATAGGCCAGTCATTTAATATTAGTTATTGTGAAAATATTAGAGTCTATTATAAAGATGCAACAGCAGCACATTTAGAAATACACAATAATTTCAAGCAAAGGCAGCATGACTTCATGAAGGAGAACTCATGTCTGACAAACTTACTGAAATTCTTTGAGTTAAACAGCCTGGATGTAATTGGATTTAATAGATAACAGAGTTAGGATAAGGGGGGCATTTTTAGGATGCCAACCTGTAACTGATGGAGTGTCACAGGGGACAGTGCTGGGGTCACAATTATATAATAACATCTATAATCGATTTGGATGGGAAAAGTGAATGCACTATAGCCAAGTTCGTAAATGACAAAAGTAAATGGGAAAGCAAATGTGAAAATGTGGTTACGTACTTTGGCAAGAAAAGAGGAGCTGAGTATTATTTACATGGAGAAAGACTGCAGAAAGCCACAGAACAGATGGATTTAAGAGTCCTTCTCCTTGAATGACAAGATGCTAGCAGCCAAGTTCAGCAAGTAATAGGGAAGACAAATGGAATATTGGCCTTTATTTCAAAGGGAATGGAGTGTAGAGAGTTTTTGTTAAAACTGTACATGGCACTAGTCAGACCACAATTGAAATATTGCGAACAATTTTGGGCCTCTTATCTAAAGAAAGATTTACTGGTATTGGAGGCAGGTCAGAGAATATTCACTTGGCTGATACCAGGAAGAGATGTTGAGTACATTCAGCGGACTTTAGAAAAATGAGAGGTGACCTTATTGAAACAAACAAGATTTTTTAGGGGACTTGACAGGGTAGATGTGAAGAGGTAGTGTGAAAGGTAAATGTCCTTATCTAAATCACTGATATAGATTGCAAAAAGTTGAAATGCTATCACAGACCTTTCTGGACTCCACTTGTTACATCCCAAAAAGATCATTTAGGCACACTGTCTTCTGTTAGCCAGCTAATCGTTTATCATGCTAATATTGCATAAAAAAGCTTCATATGACAGACACAAAGCTTACTGACTAAAGCTATGTTTTCGGTTTTCCACCATCCTCCCTTCTTGAATCAAGGAGAAATGTTTGTAACTTTCCAGAATCCAGCGAATTTTGACAAATTAACACCAAACATCTACATTACATCACATTAGCCACCTATTTTAAGACACTAGGATGAAGTCCATTGGGACCCAGGAACTTGCCAATTGCTCAGTACTGCCTCCAGAGTGACTGTTATTTCTACAAGTTCCGGTCTATGTTCCAGCTCCTGAGTTACAGCTATTATTGGAATGTTGTTTACATCTTCTATAGAGCAGGCAGAAAAAAAGTTGTTCATTTAATCTATTTCCTCATTATCTGGTTGTAAATTTACTCGCTGAGCTGGTACATTTATTCTGACATTTCGTCACCATGCTAGGTAACATTATCAGTGAGTCTCCGATGAAGCACTGGTGTTCTGTCCCATTTGCTATTTGTGTATCTTGGTCTGTTGTAGTGGGCAATTTAGTGGTTAGCACTGCTGCCAAGGACCCAAGTTCGATTCCAGTCTTGGGCAACTGTCGGTGTGGAGTTTGCACATGCTCCCCGTGACTGCGTGGGTCTCCCCCAGGTTCTCTGGTTTCCTCACACAATTCAAAGATATGCAGGTCAGGTGATTTGGACATTCTAAGTTGCCCCTAGGTGCATTAGAGTGGTGCTGGGAAAGCACAGCAGGTCAGGCAGCATCCGAGGAACAGGGAAATCGACATTTCGGGCAAAAATGGAATCCTGATGAAGGGCTTTTACCCGAAACGTCGATTTTCCTGCTCCTCAGATGCTGCCTGACCAGCTGCGCTTTTCTAGCACCACTCTAATCTAGACTGATTTCAGCTTCTGCATTAGGTATATTAGTCGGGGTAAATATAGGATAGTGGAATGGGTCTGAGTGGGTTGCTCTTCGGAGGGTTGATGTGGACTTGTTGGACCAAAGGGCCTGTTTACATACTATATGGAATCTAATCTAAATTCATCAGGAGCAGTTTCAGTATTGTGGTAGGTTTGTGGACTACCATAATGACCAGGGGCTGGAGTAGTCTGGTCATCATCTCGGAGATGTCTTTTACGTATGGCAGGGTGGCTAGAGTTTCTGGGCATTTTGTCTCTTCTTGTTTAGGTCTGTTGTGTAGGAATCAGCAGACTAGGCTTATCGGGTAGCTGTTGTTCATGAATATGCTGTACAGGTGTTTTTCCTCTGCTTCTCTTAGTTCCCGGGTGCTGCAGTGTGTTGTGGCTCATTTAATAACGTCTTGATGCTGTGCCATTTGTGTGTGTTGGGATGATTGCTCCTGTAGTTGAGTATCTGGTCAGTGTGTGTGGCTTTCAGATGTATCCTTGACATCCCTTGGTAGAGGTTACCAACTCAGAAGGCCCTGAAGCATGTTAATGCCATCAGCACACGTTCATTGCTAAAGCAATGACATCTGCATTGGTTTGGCCAAGTTCATGGGACCGATGGTAGCCATATAGCCAAAGACATTGTGGTGTGAACTCATTAGGTCACAACCTCCAGGGCATCCTTACCTCTGCTCCAAGGATACATGGAAGGAAGATATGAAGATGCTGGAATTGGTATTGACAACTAGGAAACAGAGGCCATTAGTCATTATCTTTAGAGGTTGACTGCGGAGTGCACTGGAAGAGAGGAGCAGAAATTTAAGTTCAGCTGGCTGAGAGGAGGACCAAAGAAAAAATGTCAGGCTGCTGAGCTAGGTTTATCATAGAATTGACCACTGCAACAGAGACCAGTAATCTCACTATAGACAATAGAAGAGCATAGCAAGAACAAGCATTTTAAATACTAAATGAGATTAAGAAAGGACACTATGGTTATAATGCAAGGTAAATGCCATTTGTAACCCTAACTATAGTAGACTTTGATTTGTTAGCTGGGTGGGTCTTTTAAGGAGAGACGCTGTTGACAGCAGTTACAAAAATCACAAAAGCACTGCCTCAAGAACGGATGATCATATTGAATGGTAGAGCAGGATCTAAAGGCTGAATAACCTACCTCTGCTTCTATTTTCTATTCAGGAGACTAGATGCTTGGTGATTGATGAAGGCAGAGCAGTAGACATTGTCTACATGGATTTCAACAAAGTGTTTGACAAGGTTCTGCATGGTAGATTGGTAAGTAAGATCACATGGGATCCAGGGAGAGCTGTCAATTTAATACAAAATAGGCTTGAAGGGAGGAGACAGAGGGCGGTAGTCGAGGGTTAACCTGTGATAAGCATTACACCATAAGGATCGGTGCTGGGTTCATTGCTTTTATACAAATGATTTGGATGGGAATACAGGAGGTATGGTTGGTAAGTCTGTAGATGACACTAAAATAGGTGGTGTAGTAAGCAGTGAAGAAATTGCCAAGATGGCAGCAGAGTAGGACTCCTCAGCTGCAGTTCGTCTGCTCCATCCATTTCTTTTCTCTTTCATGTTTTTCCTTCTCCCTTCTTGCCTCCTGTCCTTGAGCCTCAGGTAAAGTAATTGCGGACTCCCAGCCACAGCGTAGACTCTGGGCCTCGAGGTGAAGCTAGCGTGGACTCCCAGCCCCAAGATGATTCCAGAACCAACTCGTGGCCTCGAGAACTTCGAGATGAAGCCTGGCACAATCTGGAGGAGAGTCCTAGATGCTAGGTGACAGCATAAACTGGATAGGAAGCATCGTTATTTTGAACTTCCATTTTCTAATTTATTCCTCTGATTTTGTACTTTTATACCAAAAATGGCACAAAGAACTGTAATGCTGTACTTTTTATTTCATTATTTTTCTCATTTGTTTCCTAAGAATTTGTACTTAGGTACAAATGTATCTAGGTACAGATTCTTAAGATGGCACTGTAAGAGGCAACTTGTAAACCTTTCACATTCTTATGTGAGTACGTGTCACAATAATGTTAATTTTAATTTTCAGATTATTTCGGAGTACAATGAGACCTCGATCAGATGGGCTAATGGGCCAAGGAGTGGTGGATGGAGTTTCGTTTAGATAAATGTGAGGTGTTGCATTTTGGTAAGGCAAACAAGGGCAGGACTTATACAATTAATGACAGGGTCCTGTGGAGTGTTGCTGAACAAAGAGACCTACAGGTGCAGGTGCATAGCCCCTTGAAAGTGGAGTCGCAGGTAGACAAGGTGGCAAAGGCAGCGTTTGGCACACTTACCTTTATTGGCCAGAACACATCGGAGTTGGGAGGTCATGTTGAAGCTATACAGGACATTGGCGAGGTCACGTTTAGAATACTGCATACAATTCTAGTCGCCATTCTATAGAAAGGATGTTGTTAAACTTAAGAGGACGCAGAAAAGATTTGTAAAGATGTTGCTGGAGGGTTTGAGTTATAGGGAGAGGTTGAATAGGCTGGGACGTTTTCCCTAGAGCATGGGGGGCTAAGGGGTGACTTTATAGAGATTTATAAAACCATGAGGGTTATGGACAGGGTGAATGGCCCAAGTCTTTTTCCGAGAGTAGGGGAGTCCAAAACTGAAGGGTGTAGGTTTAAGGTGAGAGGGATTTAAAAATTAAGATTTTTAAAAACAGGACCTGAGGGGTAACGTTTTCACAGAGGGTGTTGCATTTAGGAACAAACTGGAGGAGGCATGTACAATTATAACATTTGAAAAGCATCTGGATGGGGATACGAATACGAAGGGTAGAGGGGGGTATGGGCCAAATGCTGGCAAATAGGACTGGGTCAGATTGGGATATCTGGTCGGTGGGGATGAGTTGGACTGCAGGGTCTGTATCCACGCTGTATACCTCTATGATTATCACTGCTTCTCATTGTCTATGATGCTCTAGAGTGGAATGGAGTATAGTACATATTTACTTGGACAGGTGCAGATAGGACACACTTTAAAAGTATATAATAGTATTTTTAAGGACTCAAGTACTGAAAATAACATCATTGCAATGACGATCACCCCTTGACATTCAATGGCACTACCACTTAAGAATCCTTCATCAACATCTCAGGGTTACTACTGATCAGAAATTTAACTAGTTCAGCTGTATAAATACCGTGGATACAAGAGGAAATCAAAGGCTGGAAACCCTGCAGTGAGTAAACTCACCACTTGACTCCCAAACCCTGTTTACGATCTATTGACACTAATCATGAATGTGATGGAAATTCATCACTTGCCTGGATGTGTGTATTTTCAGCAACATTCAAATAGCTTCACAACACTCAAGAACAAGCAGTGCACCTAATCAACATGCCATCCACCATTTCCCTCTAAGAATGGTGTACAAAAGCACCCTATACAAAATGCATTGCTGTAACTCTCTGCAATTTTTAAAAAATTAACTTTTCAAACCTGAATATCCAATATGCTCATGTGTCGACATAACACCACACGCTCACCACAACCTTCAAAAGCAATTCGGGGATGGTCATTAACTCTTACCTCATGTCAATTAAAAAAGTTTTTATCTGAAAACAATTGCATCATGGTAATGTTTTTAAAAATTAGCAATTTAGACTTTCTCCCACTAAAACACGGGACACCAATATCTTTGACTTTTATTTTATGAATATTGGTGAGATAGAAAATTATTCTTTGACTTTTGCTGTTCCTCCATGAACTCTAAAGTGGAAGTGGCAAGAACCCTCTGTGATAAAAGTAAAGCCCACTTGTATGAAAAAGCATCATACTCATGCAAAGCAGTTCAAAACTCACTTGATTTTGCTTAGGTGTGTCACTTAACGCACAGTCAAGGTTAAAACAGGTATTATGAATGTGAGTTAAAGATACATTCCTGAAATGCATTACAAGCTTAGAAGTCTCTGTTTCTCAAATATTTCTTAAATAGAGAATCTTCAAATAAAATTTCTGTAAACAATTTATAGGTAGCTGGATTGCTGAAACCCAGTTGATGCATGTGTGGGATTTTGCCAGTCTTCCTAAGTTAGGGTTTTCCCAAACAATCATAGTTGCAGCTGTGTTCATGCAACTAGTTTAGAGAGAAAAAAACAAAAGCAAAAAGTTTGCATTATTATTCAAAATATACAGAAATACAATGGTAAGAATAATCACACTTTTTCTAACACTTAAAGCACGTGGGATATTACTCGTACTGAGATTGAGGGTGGCATTAGCTTACAGGGACATAGGAATCGTTGGATGACTATTTTCTAAAAACCTGGGAGTCTCATGTAGTACTAATATGGAGGTGCTGACGAATTAATCCCTCTAATTCCTGTTAGTCTACACAGACTCAAAAACAAGAGGAAAATTCTGTGGTGTAAAGCTTTAAGATTCACAGGTACACTGTCAGCCATTTCCACTCCAGCTCCACTTACCATGTCATGTTTTGAATTATTTGTATACTGTCTTGTAAAATGTCATTTTCTGAAAAAAAATCTACTTCAACAATACTAACATTGGCCCCATAGTAGCCTGTTCCATAAATTGGCCACTGGTTCACTGAAATATTGTTTCTGCACATTTATTTTGAATTTATCCACCTTCAAAGCACAGGTCACATCCTCTGTTCTACTGTCCTGAAAAATGAAAAATAGCTGGTCACCATCTATATTATCACAATAATCACATTGCATCTCATTGATATTTTAGTAAAAACAAAAGCAAACATGATAAAAGAGATTAAATTTACAAGCAATACTGAGACATTGGAGTATATTGAGACATATTACTCCAAAATAAATAATTTTATGCTAAAATCATTATGCAGAAAAGGGCTCAGATATTTTCAACACAGCTCCTCCTAGTGGCAGAGCAAGTGACAAATATAACCACCTAGAAGCATGCCTTTTCTGCGAAATGTGCCTATGGCTTGAAAGGCAGGGGAGGAGGAGGATTTCTCAATGGAAGGCAAATTATCCTCATATACAATAAAACAAATTAAGCATTGGGAAAAAAAAACTTAACGAATTGGTTGGCATTACATCTAAACCGCTGTGGAGCGCTGTAGGAGACCTCATAGTGCTACAAATCAACAGTCTATATCTTGCAATTAGCTTACAAAGAGGTCAACAAGAATCAGCTGGATTGCAAAATTAAGAAATAAAACAAATGAATCACAGAAGAGGAGCTGTTATACATTACTCATTATTTGCGTTTGTAAATTGATGTCCTTCATTGTTATATACGCCACTATAATATTTATATATTCAAATAATAATCAGTTTATTGAATAAAATAACTGCTAGACAATAAGGACACAAGACCTTTAACCATAATTAATGTATGACTGTACATTTTATTTCTGCCACTAGATAAGTAGACTTGTAGTAATAGCACATTTTCACATAGTGTTTACACAGTTTACTTACAAATATGAGCGTGCACAATCACGTCTGAGCACTTGATATCATGTACCAGTGTACTTGTTCCATATACAGTAATTGTATCATCAATTTTGTTAAAATGCTTAAAGGATACAATGGTTAAATTTTGGGAAACTCATAACTGTATGGAGACCTCAAAGTTATAAAGAACATGCTTTTCTTTACAATTAAGATTGTAGAGAAAAAATATAATTTTAATTTATCCAATTCTTGAAATATAGGGAGCTCAGAAACAAAAGATGAGCAGGAAGAATAACTTTTAGCAAATTAAGAGCTACACTGAATTAGTACCTGTAAACCTATTTCTGCAAGTAACTAAATTGGTTAATTACTATCTCAGCCTATTTTAGAAAATACAAATATAAAATCCAATAATATCCATCTTAATAGCAATGCACCCCATTGTTTCTGTACATGCTATACTAATAAAAGACGAGTACATACATTTTGTTGAGATGTCCTCAGTGAATACTGACCTTTGCAGGGAACAAAATTTATATTTAAAGGTCTGTTTCTAAAAACATGATAAATCTAAAACATTCGAATGCCAAATGTACAGCAATACAGTAATCACTAGACTTGGGGAACTATCTACACACTACTATATTCAAAAATGGCATGGGGTACTAGAAAACTTGCTACCAATTTGTTAAATGTATTGTTATAGGGCTATAGTTCCTCATAATTGCTTATAGCAAGTAGCCATATACAGATTTCAATTTCATCAAAACAGATGAAAATAGTATCAGAAATAAATTGAGAACAAAATAGGTCAATAATATTGCTACTTAAAAAGCACGCTGAGAATGTTTTAGGCCAGTAAAAAACTATTTATTGTCAAATGTTGAATCGTGCACTAAATATATTTTAGACTGGTTTCTCAAGGGAAGAAACACCATATGCATCATGCTTTACAATATTATCAGTGTTAATTTCTTCATAATTTTCAAGTGGTCTGGGAGTCAAAGTGGTTGATTGTTCAATGTACAATGATGCTAGAAGTCTGAATTCATGAGTAGCCTATTGGTAACATACTTGCTTCAAACAGGCACATTTTCATTCTTCCTATCATGAACATACGTTATTCTAAAATGAATCATGTCCTACATCCTTAGGTGAATTGCACCTCTTGCAGCCAATCACGGGACAGCACTTATGGCAACTAGGCCACTCTGCCCTCCTGGCGAGAAAAGGGATGTATTTGCAATGGCAGAAAAATTAGGATAGCAACGGAATAAAATACTTTTAATAACTAAATTAACTTTTCATTTCTGAAAGTACAACAATATGTTGAAAACTGTAATTCAATTAAGTGAATATTTTGTGCAAATTTACATTGAGCACTACTAAGACGTTTTTCCAAAATTATGCAGCCAAATAATTTCTTGTGCAAACAAAGATAACTATCCACAGTGGATGTACACAATGCTAAACAAGAATATTGCTTCCTTGCAAAATTGGAAGTTAGAATAGTGTTTGTAAATGTGTCAATGAAATTTTATGCTTCATTTCCTGCTGCCATAAGGTTCCTCAGGCAAAAGGACTATTTTTCTGAAACGATTAGGGAAATATCTGACTAGTGATATATGCAAATTCTTAGCAAATGTAAAATGTTCTTCAATGTATCTACAACTTTGACCAAATTGTGACAAATTTAAACAGAATTTTTAAAGCTGATGGACTGCTGGTGATCTATTTATTGATTTGCAATTCCAAATAGATGCATAATTATTTGAGGTTTTTGAGGAAGTCATGCCATTTAAAATAATTCCAAGGTTATAAATAGTTTACATTGTTGCATTGATCTTTCATAATGGGAGGGCAGAATGTACTTTTACTAGGCGCTTATGGCAAAACACTACGTTAAATTTACAGATTAAGTAATCACAATTCTGAAAAAGTTAGGAAGCTGCCTGTGCCATTAGCAGAGAAAATGATGATTCAGTTACTGGAAAATTTTCTTTTGATGGCAATGAGATTTCCACCATTCCAGCACCAGTGCGAGGAAGATTTGCATTAACGACATGCCTCTGCAAGTGCTTTATCCAATCTTCTTGAACAGAAAGTGGACCTCGGAAGACCAGATCACAGAACCTGAGGAGATGCAACAAAATCATAATTCTGGTTAGTACGATTACACTTATGCTTATGCCCACATAGCATGATTTTAAAATTCACGATGGAAAAGCATAGTTTTGAAAGTGTTAGAAAATCTGAAAATGCTTACTGAACTGCAAAGCAAGTGATGGAAAGTAACCAGAAATTTGGTGTTCAATTTCTCCTACTTCTAAGAATACTTGAATACTTCATTACGAAATGAAAAATACTTAATCTGTTACAAAGTAGTCTCATTGTAGAATGCAACGTAACAAATTAAGTCTGCAAGTTGACCCTGAAACAGCAATCCATTCACCTGCATTTGAGTACATAAGCATCATCAAGTGAAGGAACAAATAGGGAAGACTTCTTCTTGGTTCCTGACCGTGATCGTGACCTCTTCTGCTTGCAGTCAAAAGCTGGAAAAAGACATAGGAATGTAATTATTCTCCATGTAAACAATAAACAATTTAAATGAAATATACTTTATGGAGCAAGTTTCACAAAAATTAATAAATTAATAACAGGGCATTACTAACAAATTTTGAAAATAAATTTCCTCAGTTACCAGGTTTGCACAATTGTAAATATTTGAGATAAACACCAGAGAAATCCAGCTAGTTGCTAAAAGTTAAAAGAATTTCAAGGAAAACAGTTCTTGAAGTACAGTCAGCATCATGGTTATGCACAACCTTTAAACTAACATGGTGACACCATGGTTTCTTTATCAGGTTAAAATACAGTGAATAATAAATATCTATGTTTATAGAAGGGCCAAAATTGATCTCTCACCTATACTGACCTAAATTGTGGCTTTATTACACCCTGATATTAAAAGGGGAATGCCATTTCTTATTTCTTACCCATGGAAACATTTATTTGGCAGATGAGAACAGAATTTGGCTCCGCTGTGATGATACATATGAAAGAATAGCCTGCTATTGCCTCACTATAATCTTGCATGAAAAAGAGTACCATATGGGTGAGCTGCTAGAGGATTGTTATAAAACCACAGAACTATGTACCAGCATGAGTCATATATTCATTAGGTGGTGAGAGGAGATGAAGAAGTAAATTGGTGAAAGATAAACACACCATCATCTACTAGAAAATTTACAATAATCATGCCAATACCATTGTACATTTTATCTATTTAGATTGGAAAGGATTTCTTTTTTAAAAAAGAAAATAAAAATCAAATTTTAATGCTCAGAGAAAAGCTCAATTAAAATTACAAGTTATAAATAACAGTATTTTGCAGAATAATAAATGCCATTTTAATTGTGCAAGAACTGGCACATATCAAAATAATTTCACTGCAATGTATAGAATAAGCTTCAGTATTCAATCATTTTTGAAGGTGAAATATAATACTGTAGCAGTTTCCATTTTAACCAATGCAGCTAATATACAGATGGTGCTATCATCCAGACCAGGAAACTTGAGGGTATGGTTAGGAGGATAATTACAGACTTCAGCAGGACATAGACAGGTTGGTGGAATGGGTGGACACATGGCAGATAAAATTTAATGCAGGGAAGTGTGAAGTGATGCATTTTGGTAGGATGAATAAGTAATATAAAACAAAGGAAATGATACTATAGGAGATGTGGGGAACAGGGTGTATAAATACACAAATCACAAAAGGTGGCAGAATGGGTTGAGAAACAGCCAAGGCAAATGAGATCCCAACCATTTGTAAATAGAGTCACGGAGGACAAAAGCACGGAAGTTATGGAGAATCCGAACAAACAGTAGGTTTGGCCTCTATTGGAAGATCATGTCTATTTCTGAAGAAGTGTTTTAGTTGAGGAATTAGGAACTTCAATTACATAGATAGACTGGTAAAGCTAGGAATGCTCCTCTTCGTAAACGTGAAGAAGGGATTTGATAAACCTGTTCAAAAAGACGAGATGACAAAAGAGATAGGGATAAACTATTCCAATTGGTGGAAAGATCTTAAGGCGACTGACCAAAGAATCAGAGGCAACAGAAGGAAACACTTCTTTAAAAAGTGAACAGTTAGGATCCAGAATGCGCTGCCCGAGAGCATGGTGCTGGTAGATTCAATCATAGCTTTCTAAAAGGAATTAGAAAATTATCTTAAAGAAACGAGTAGTGTGTGGCATGTTGGTTCAGTGATTAGCACTGCTGCCTCACAGCACCAAGGACCCGGTTCAATTCCAGCCTCTGTCGACTGTCTGTGTGGAGTTTGCACATTCTCCCGATGGTCTGTGTGGGTTACCTCCTGGTGCTCTGGTTCCTCCCACATTCCAAAGATCTGCAGGTTAGATGGATTGGTCTTGCCAAAGTGCCATAGTGTGCAGGTTTGTGTAGGTTAGGTGGACAAGTGATGGGAACTGCAGAGTTACAGGGATAGGGTAGAGGGTGAGTCTGGATGGGATGCTCTTCAGAGAGTCAATACAGAATTGGTGGGCCAAATGGCCTGTTTCCACACCGTAGGGATTCAATGATTCAGGATCATGGGGAAATAGGCAGGGTAGTGGGACTAGCAGATATGATCTTGGAGAATCAGCATGAACATGACAGGCCAATTGTTGTCCCAAGATTCCATGAGTTTCTAATATAATTTTGCTTGTAGTCAATAGGTTTTGTTTTACATTTTGGGTTTGAACAGAGATCCTTAAAAACTAAGCCCGATGTACTTGGATGACTGGCATATCGTTGTCTGCTTTGAGCATAATTAGGAAAAATTCAGAAGATTTCACATTTTAGAGTTGTAATTAATTAGTCGAGCAGAAGATGCGAAAGCTTTTGAGTTGGAACTAGTGTTAACTGTGATGCCACAATTTCTAAGCCTGATGTTTTACATACATTTCATTGGTGGTTGGACTAGAAATTGAGATCAGAATCTGTACTGAACTAAGGAGTGAGCCTTTTCGCCAGTCTGGAATATATTTGTGTGTGCTTGTGTTAGAGGTGATGTACTGCATTACGATCAGGAAACAACAGCTGGGTTGCCTTAATTTACAATTACCTAATAATTTTGATTATATACCTCAAAAGAGTGGTTCCCTTGATTGTTCCAGTTAAACAGACAATCCACTTTACATAGATTGAGTATGGAGTCAAAATTAGCTTTACATACAAACATGAATTCACAGCAAGAATAGACCATTCAATAAAATCATGGTTGATTTGATTGCAGCCTCAAATCCACATTCCCACCTACCCCGATCGATGTAGTTTTTGATTGATGAAATTGGAGGCTACGCTTTAAAACTATACAATGACCATGCCTCATGGCTCACTAATGGGGCGGGGGGGGGGGGGTGGAAACCCCTCCTCATCTCCAAAATAAATAACATCTTTGTTTTTGAAGTGTTTCTCCTAGCCTTACTCTGTCCCTCAAGGGACAAACATCCTTTCTCCCTTCACTCTGTCAAGTCCCTACATGTTTCAAAAAGATCACCTTTCATTATTCTGAACTCCAATGGATACAAGTCCAGCCTGTCTAACCTTTCCTCACAAGATAACAAGATCCCAGGTATCTGTCAAGTGAATTTTCTCTGAACAGCTCCCAATGCACTTGCATCATTTCTTAAATAAGGAGATCAAAACTGTACACAGTATTCCAGATGTGGTTTCATCAATGTTCTATACAATGGCAGTAAAATTTCACTACTTGGATACTTTATTCCCTTCCAATAAACAACCACATTCAGTTTGCCTTTCTAATCACTTGTTGTACCTGCAAACATATCCAGATTCTTCTGTATCTCAGTTCTACATTCTCTCTCCATTTAATATGCTGCTTTACTACTTTTCCTGCTAAAGATGACTAGATAACATTTTCCCAAACTATACTCCGCCTGAAAAAATTTGTGCCACTCATTTGAACTATAATCTTTGTAAACCCTTGCATCCTGTGTGCAACTTACTGTTTTGCCCTTGTTTCATCAGCAAATTTAGCCAGCATACATTCAGTCCCACACTGATTTCTGCAGTACATTACTTGTCGCATCCTACCATCTATCATTATGCCCACCCTCTAATCATGGCAATACGTTACCCTAATACCACAATCAATTACTTTATATGGTAATCTTTGACGTTGCACTTCATCAAATTGCTTCTGGAAATCTAAGCTCTAAGTTGGATGTTACTTCCTCAAGCAACTCTAAGTTAGTCAAACATGACTTTTCTTTCACAAAACCATGCTGATTCTACTTGATTCCATAATGATTTCTAACTGCCTTGTTATAACTGCTTAATAATACATTCCATCATTTATTTCTTACAGGTATTTGGCAAACCTGCCTATAGCTCTCCGTCTCAATCCTTTCTTGAAGAGGAGTAATATTTGCTTTTTTCCAGTTGGACAGGACCTTCTCAAAATTGGGGGAATTTTGGAAAATTACAACTATTTTTTGTCACCTGAGGGATGAGGTCCATCAGGGCCATCAAGGAGACTTGTCATAGAGGCATCCACCACAGAAACAGGTCCTTTGGCCAAAGTTGTCCTTGTGACCAGGTTTCCAAAACTGAACTAGTGTAATTTGCCTGCATTTGGCCCATTTTCCTCTGAATCTTTCCTATCAGTGTACCTATCCTACCCTGGGAAGATATCTTGGTGATTCACCTTATCTATGCCCCTCATGACTTTATAAACATTTATAAAGGTCATCCCTCAATATCCTAATCTTCTGAGAAAAAAGTCCCACTGCTGAATTGTGCCTTGTAGATGGTGGACAAGCATTGAGGGAGTCAGGAGGGGAGTTACTCGCCTCTGATGTGCTCTTGTAGCCAGTGTGTATACATGCCAAGTCCAGTTGAATTTCTGGTCAATGGTAACCCCAAAGATATTGATAGTGGGGGAATTTTGTGATGGCAACATCACTGAATGTCAAGGGGAAGTGATCAGATCGTCTCTTATTAGGGATGGTCATTCCATGGCATTTGTGTGGTACGAGTGTGACTTGCCACTTGTTAATCCAAGCCTGCATACTGTCCAGATCTTTTTGCATTTGAACATGGACTGCTTCATTATCTGAGAAGTCACAAATGGTGCTGAACACTGTGCAATTATCAGCAAAGATGCCCACTTCTGACCTTATGATGGAGGGAAAGTCATTGATAAAGCAGCTGAAGATAGTTGGACCTAGGGTACTACCCTGATGAATTTCTGCAGACATATCCTGGATCTGAAATGACTGACCTCTAACTACCACAACTATCCTCCTATGCGCCAGGTATAACTCCAACCAATTGAGAGTTTTCTCCAATACCCAGTGATTCCAGTTTTGCTAGGGCTTTGATGCCACACTCAATCAAATTCAGCCTGGGTGTCAAGGGCTATCACTCTTATCGCACCTCTGGAATTCAGCTCTTTTATCCATTTTGAACCAAGGCTATAATGAAGTCAGGAGTTGAGTGGTCCTGGCAGAAGCCAAACTAGGCATCACTGAGCAGGTGCTGTTTGATAGCATGTTGTTGACACTTTCAATCATTAGTAAAGTGATGGAGAGTAGACTGATTGGATGGCAATTGGTTGGGTAGGATTTGGTCTTGATTTGTGTGTACAAGACATTACCTGAGCAATTTTCCACACTGTTGGGTAGATGCTAGTGTTGCAGCTATACTGGAATACCTTTCCAGGGAAGTAGCAAGTTCTGGAGCACAAGTCTTCAGTACTATTGCCAGAATGCTGTCAGGGTCCATAACCTTTGTACTGTTCCGTGCTTCCAACCATTGTTGATATCACTTGGAGTTCATCTGCCATTTCCCTATTTTCCACTATTAATTCCCAAGACACACTCTCTCTAGTGTTTACATCAATTATTCAAGCACTCAATAGTAACAACGTATTTTGACAAGTTATTGTTGCTGCCAGTTTTAAAACACTTCATGCCATGTATTTGAAGCACATCAAAAGAATTTGAACATGAAAAAAATGAAGACTTACGAGTGCCAGTCAGATCCCCAGCTTGTTTTCGTCTTGCATAGACTCTGAGATGGTTTGCCAAGCTAACTGCACTTGTAAAAGTTGCATGGCAATGAACACAAGTTCTTAATTTCACAGGATGCCCTTTTGTCAGGAATGCAAAGTTATAATTTAAATTAGAGACATGCTAATTTAATTATCGTTACTTATGGACAGCAAGATCAATCAATCAATTTGGAAAATTCAAAAACTTCCTACCCAAGTTAACTTTGCATATCTAAAAAATAATATACAGCACATTAAAGTACTCATTTTTGCATTTAATTAAACATGTTCTATCAAAATTACATTTCACATACCTCTTTTCCTACTTCACAAATTCCAACTTTTCAATCCTAAATTAATATTCTCTATAAAAACACTCAGTAGATACAGCTGCAATTCTTATCATTCCCAAGGCTAATGCTCATAAGGAAAGTGTTTAAAAGCCTTCATAACTGAATGAATTATATATACACCACATATTTTATTCACAATCACTTACAAGTTTCCAATATTGTGGCAGGACAGATATTTTTAAAAAAACACAATGTATGATCAATCATTAAGCAACAGGCTGCCCAGGAAAACTTGAAAGGTATCAAGCACACTGGAAACCAAACAGGACTGAACCCAAGCATTGACAAATTTATAAAGGCAGTGGTTACACCAATATTGCAAGAAACTGTTCAGGGAATGGGGAGACTGTAAATGGCTCTTTACATGAAATAGCTGATGAAGGCATGGGAGGCAAAGTGGTAAAAAAAACTGGTGAACAGCTGTTGAATACAACACTTAAATTAGTTTTGTATAGTCATCATTTTGCATGTGCAGTCAATAATGAAATCTCATGATTTGTAATTCTGATGGCTGTGCTCAAACCACTGACTGAACAAAAGAATGGACAAACAGCTACGCAACTGTAGAAACAAACTCAATATGCTATTTTGTGAATAAATGTATGTAAAAACTGGTATGCAATTTGTCATTAGTGGTGGTCATTGCTACATTTTTAATATGGTGTTTATAAATAGAGAAATCGAAGACAGCTTTTTATTCGATGGTGGTTGTAAAATGTAGTACACAATTTCAGGTGCATCTAAAAATGACAAACTTTTAAGAGGAATTGCAAATACCTGACAGATTAATCTGCTAAGCATGTGTCACCATCATGGTAGGATTGTCCTTTTACAAATATACTATTTTTTGAATGAAACTATGAAATTCAGGAAATTATGCAAAAATAAACAAAAAAACTTGGCATCTTGGAAGCAATTTTCACTCAATGGGAGAGAAGTAACCAAGAACAGTCATGTCATTAGACTGACGACATTGATATAATAAAACTATTTTCAGGTTGCCTCTAATAGTGGGAAACTTGAGAACAAATCACTGGTTATTGGATAACCAGGATGAGTGGGAACGGTGCTGTTTAAAACTATTCTGTACCTCTTACAGGGAAATTCAGTGTAGTCTGGAACACAACTGCTTTGTCAGCATTGGAATATGATGATTCTTGGTTGTGCACCCCAGTTGCTCCACAGTTTGTTGGAGGTATAGATTCATAGAATCCCCACAGTGTGGAAACAGACCATTTGGCCCAAGAAGTCCACACTGGCCCTCCGAAGAGTAACCCACCCAGACCCATTCCCCTACCCTATTAATCTACATTTATGCGTATCTAATGCATCTAACCCACAGATCCGTGAACACTATGGGCAATTTAACATAGCCAATTCACCTAACTTGCACATCTTTGGATTGTGGGAGGAAACTGGAGCAACCGGAGGAAACTCACAGACAGTTGCTCAAGGCTGGAATCAAACCTGTGTCCCTGGCGCTATGAGGCAGCAGCGCTATGAGGCAGCAGTGCTAACCACTGAGCCACCGTGCCGCCTTAAGTAGTAGCAAGGTCACCAGAAGGAAGAAAATCTTCTACCTCTTCAGATAGTAAAGGGTTAGAGAAAAGGTAAACAACCTAGGTATTGCTCCAAGAGATGGAGATAAAGCCACAAGATACCCAATGACCGGCTCGAACTGCCAAGACATGTGTTCATAGTTTATTTCAGTTGTACATTGTCTTTCGCTATTTTCAATGTATCATCAATTAAAAAGTAAGATGTCGCAGTCAAAAGAGCTTCTTCCTGCAAATTATTTTAGAGTGCAATTGCAAGTAGGAATTCTTCCCACTGACACATGCTGTACTATTAGATTTTGCATTGATGCCTGCAAAGCCAAGTACATTAGTTAATGATACTCGATAATCTGGAGCATGCCCCATCTTCCTGCTTCACAGACCCCACAGGGAGAGAGATTAAGTCTTTGACTCAGGCAGATAGGTCATTTATCCCTGTTTTGTTCATGTAGATAAAGTCACAATGTCATAACAAAAACAGAAATTAATAGGAAAACCCAACAGGTCTGGCAGCACCTGTGGAAAGAGGAGTTAACATTTCAGGTCCAGGGACCTTTCTTCGGAACTCATTTCTCTATATACAAATGTCATCATACCTGCTAAGTTTCTCCAGCGTCTTTTTTTGTTTTCATTTTCCAGTGAAAGGAGGTTTTCTTTTGCACAATGTTACAAATATCACCTACTTCACTGAAATAGCCTGATGAATAAAATTTGGGATCAAGTGATTTTCAGTTTCAGTGAAGTACTGATTGTGGTTGGTGTTGCAGCAAGTTAGAATAGAATAGCGGTCATAAATATGTACAGCACTGAAACAGACTCTTCAGTCTAACTCATCCATGCTGACCAGATATCCTAAATTAATCTAAACTCATTTGCCAGCATTTGGCCCATATCCCTCTAAACGCTTCCCATTTATGCATTTATCCAGATGCCCTTTAAAAATAGTTTTGATTCATGGAGGAACGACAAGTTAAATAAAACAAAGAAATGTGGATGCTGGAAATCTGGAACCGAACGCTGGAAGAAATGAGTAGGTATGGCAGTATTTGTATACAGAAAAACAGTTAGTGCTTGAAGCCCAATGACCCTGCATTAGCGCTCTTTGTTACAGCTGAGGTACCTGGCCTGTACATTCAACTGGGCTAAAACCTGATGCAATTATGGGACTCCAGACATTTACTTGTTACTACTACTACTACTCATCCTGCAGCCACAATGACATTCTAACTAGAATTTTCCAGAAGCTCCTGGCTAAAATCCTGCATTAACTAAAACAGATAACTTCCTGCAAACTTTAAGGTCAATTCCGGTAGCCAATGTAAAGCCATTGCAAAATCAGCTAGAAAAATCATCAAGCTAATTAGATTTGATAAAGTGCGGCACTGGAAAAAGCACAGCAAATCAGGCAGCATCTGAGTTGCAGGAGAGTTGCCTTTTCAGGCATAACTCTTCATAAGGGCTGGGATGGGGGGAAAAGGGGGTCTGAGGAATAAATAGGTGGTGGGGGTGTAGGACTGGCAAAAGGTAGGTGGGATGGCGATAGGTGGATGAAGGTAGTGGTGATTGTGATAGGTTGGTCGGAACTATGTAGTGGATAGGTGGGAAGGCAGATAGACAGGTGGATCAAATCAAGAGGGTGGAACCAAGTCGGAAGGTTGGATCTGGGGTGGGATGGAGGGAGGGCAGATTTGGAAACTGGTAAATTCAACATTGAGGCCTTGTGGATGTAGGCTTCGGAGGTAGAAGAGGAGGCGTTCCTTCTCCAGTTTGTGGGTGGCCTTGTTTTGGTGAAGGCGGCCCAGAAGGGACATGTTATTGGGGGAGTTGAACTGGATGGCCATAGGTAGGTGGGTTGGTTGATGCGTACAGACCCAAGACGTTCCCTGAACTGTTCCGCGGGTATGTTCTTTGTCTCTGTGGTTTCCTCCACATTATCAAGAGCAAGGATGCAGTAAATGAGGTTTGAGGATATGTAAGTCAATCTTTGCCAGATTTGGAATGATCCTTTATTCCCTGAAGCTAATTAATTACCCAAGAACAGATAAATAATTACTTCAAATATACTGGATAGAGAAATCTCAATTATTCCCACCCATGATCTGCAGAATTATTGTAGAACTGATGACCTGTTAATGGCTCATTCTGGGTCCCTAATAAGCATAGGGTCTTAACTTAAATTGTCACATAGGGGCATCACTGATTCAGATGGATTACTGAATGCCTAAAAAGAACATGTGGTCCAAAACAGTATTATGCACATTTCTATCAGGGAACAAACGGACAAGACTATGACTGATATTCTGGGTTTTAGAGGTAATTTTATTCCCTTGAAAGATTAGATGGTGCTAATCTTTGAACAGCACAAGGTGAAATGTCATAGCCAAGTTCTCATAACCCTCAGAATAATAACCCGAGAAATCTTTAGTATCAATCATGTCATAATGAATTGATAGACAATTAACAACGTTCAGGCACATTAGTGCCAAAAAGTTTACACATTTTGAAAGTGCATGAAAATTTTTAAACTCTTCAATTGCCATAATTGATCTTCTTAATTCCTTTGCTTCTGAAAACATCATGCCTCAAACAATGATGGCTTACCTGTTTGATAAGCTATATCCGCACTTGTCACTTGTTGTGATGATGTACTGGGCTGCAGAAGTGAACTGCCAAACTGCAGTTGAAAGGGGCGCCTGTGATTTGGTAGTCGTTTCTTTGCAGTTTGAGCATAAATTCTTCCCGGCTGGGATTTTATTAATGATGACGTTTCCTCTCCAAATTTATTCTTAAGAATCTGCATTAGGGAACTTGACTGTTCATCTGTCTCATTAAGCTTTTTTGGCTGCAGATCTGAGAGGTCATGCAAGTCTGATTGTGGTGAGGGGAAGGATTTTGTTTTCAATTCATTTTGCTGCAGTTTTATTGTTATACCATTTGGAGCAAGAAATAAGCCATCACTTGATGCAAATTTCTGTGATACAAAGGGCTTGTACCTAAACTGTTTGCTACTCAGTAATTTTGCAATATTTTCAGCCTCTGCTTCGTTTTGCATCATTTCAGTCAAAATGCTCAGTGGAGATTTGTGTGCTTCTAACTCCGTCTTCCCCAACCTCTTCAAATGACCGCGGACATGATTCGACAACCCAACCTTTGTATCAAACCAACCACCACACAAAGGACATGTATTTTCAGTTGAGGAACCAGATTTTACTTCTGTTAAAACAAAACACAAATAAAAGGTTACTCTAATAACAGTAATGGTGGACTCAAGTGAAAATATGATAATCAACTACTCTGCATCTATTTCTGTAAATTTCCATATTTAAATTTTACTAGTATTATAAAAGATTCAGCTTTATAAAAGAAATGGTATCAGTAAAGTAATACTGAATACCACAACTATTTGAAATATTTGCATTTATGCACGAGAAAATCAGTTTTTTTTTTACATTAAACTTTAACGATACAATTTATAACCTAGTGCCAATATTGTAGTTGCAAAACAATGGCACTGATACTGCCCATTAAGGATTTTTGGTTGGCATAGTAGAGTTTTCCAGAAGTTTCCCTGGCTTGAGATGAAGCACAAATTATAATATTTGGGTCAAATTTTATCAGATGAAAAGCGGAGAAATTGTGCTGATTTGAAGTGGTGTCTATTTTGTTCCTACTCAACACAGTTTAATAATCTACCACAATGTACAGCAAGTGCAAAGTTTGATTCTTAAAATAATTATTTGTTCCCAGGATGCAAATATTACTGACAGAGCTAGCCATCGGCCAGAGTTGAAAAGCGCAGCAGGCCAGGCAGCATCCGAGGAGCAGGAGAATCGACGCTTCGGGCATAAGCCCTTCTTCAGGAATGAGGCTGGTGTGCAAAGCGGGCTGAGACCGCTGGGAATACGATAGGTGGAAGGAGGTGAGGGTGATAGGCCGGAGAGGGGGTGGGGGTGGGGCCATCGGCCATCCATATTTGCCTTCAAGAAGGTGACAGTGAATTGTCTTCTTTAACCACTACATCCACGTGAAGTTACACCTACAGTGCTGTATAAGATAGATTTCCAGGTTTTTGAACCAGAAACAGTGAAGAATGCAGTTCCAAATCAGGGTGATGTGTGATTTGGATAGGATTTGAAAGTAGTGGCACTGCTTTTGTTCTTCTATAATAGAGGTCGAGGTTTGGAATGCACTGTCAAAGAAAACCTGGTGCATTGGAGTTACATTCCTTTGCTCAGGTGCATAAAAATTGTGACAATAATTGCACGAAGATATATATTAGAATATAATGTTTTCATGTCTTCTCTTCTATATTCACAAATTTCAGTATTTTGTTTCTGTTTTACTATCAGTCTTGTTTTCTGTCCGGCAGAACTTTAATCTCTTCTCCATAATTACAATTTATTTTTGTGTTTCTTCAAGTCTACCACTGTAACCCTGCTTGATCAATTCTTTCTCAACCTCTCCTAGACTTGGTATGTTAATGCTCCACGAATCAACTAGAGTCTGTATCTGTTTGACACGAGTACTGATTTTCCTTACAAAAGCAGTGGAAAAACTAACAAATTAAAAAGCTTGGCTATGATGATTCATGTGACAATAGCATTAAAGCCAGAAACAAGCAACTCTAACAGTTACATATTTGAAGTTTCAGCTGCATGAAAACACAAGAATACCATACACAAATGAGACATAAACATCTCATTTGTGCAAATTCTTTTTTTACAGATGGCAGGGATGGCTCAGAGTACTTCCTCTTAAATGAATACACTGGCAATACTAAAACGTAATTGTACTATTCCTCAGGCTTGCACCTGGTGTGCATACTCCACTCTTAGCCCACACGTGCACTCAAATGAATTAAACCTTTCCAAAAGCTCCCAAAAAATCTGCTTGCTTAAGGAGAATTGATAACGACTTTGATACAGGAAACAATGTTGTCATTGGTTTAAAAAAAAAGTGTTTTAAAAGGTCTGCAATTGAAGTTACTTCAGCAAGATAAGGACCTTGTTTGGAAAGGGTTTTGTTAGTTGTCATCACAGGTCAAAGATATCTTCTCAACTGTTTCCCTAAGAGCAAGTACTTGGGGAATCAACTTTCTGCAACATTCATAAGGAGATGTTTTGGGTAAGATATTGTTGCCAAGCTCAACAATCATGCATCAGAGCAGCAAGGCTGTCATCCAGCCAATAGATCCTTTCATGGCAACATCTATGAATGATCTTTACTTTACAAATCTATTCTCCATCTAAACTGAAACTGGATTTAAAGGAAAGAATTACAGAAATTAAGGGACTCGGCAGCTGAAGTTAGGACCACTAAAGGTGAAACAAAATTTGGAGAGTACAATGTGGTACAAATATTACTGGAGAAAGTCACTGATGCAGACTCAAGAGAAATTTCTGAAGAGAATGATCAATGAAAGGGACACAATTGTAAAACTTCAGAAGGTCTGTCCTTGTTCTTAAAATTTGCCATGTTCCAACGATCCCCACTTTTCCAACGTCGGATGGAATTACAGGTTGTAAGTTGGATTTTTATAATTACTAGACAATTCTGGCTTGCTACATACCAGAATGAATCACCACTGGCTATAGACCTAAGTAACTGAAAAGTAGAACATGAATGTTATCCATTGTTTATTGCTGTTATAATTTCAAAAGGAATTTATCTTTATTCATTCATGGGATGTGGGCTTCTCTGGCTGGGCCAATGTTTAGAGCTAATTACAAGTCGTCCTAGAGGGGTGGGGAGTTTCCAGCTTGAACCACTGCAGTTTATTTGGTCCATGCGCATCCAAAATGCCATTTAAAAAGGAATTTCAGAATGCTGACCTAGCAACACTGAAAAAGTAACAACATTTCCAAGTGAGGACATTGAGTGATTTGTTTGAGAACTTGCAGGTGGTGGCATTTCCACTTATCTGGTGCCTTTATCTTTTTAAGAGAGTAGTGGTCATGGATCATAAATCTCAGCATAGTTTTGGTGAATTTCTGCAGTGGATCTTGTAGATGGTTCACACTGCCACTGTGTATCAGTGTTGGAGGGAGCAAACGTCAATGAATGTGATAATCGATGGGCTTTTGACCTGAATGAAGAAAAGCCTGCTGAAGCTCCACCCAACCAAGTAATTGGGAAGTGTTCCATCATACTCTTGTCTTGTAGGTGATGTAAATGTCTTGGGATCAAGCTGCAGAATTCCTAGCCTGTGACCTGGATTTGCAGCCATAGTATTTCTTTGGTTAGGCCAGTTCAGTTTCTGGTCAATGTTAACCCGCATGATGTTGATAGTGGGGTATTGAGCAATGTGAACAGTATCGAATGTTAAGAATGATGGTTAGATTTCCTCTTGTTGCAAATGATCATTTATGCCTTGCAAGTGATAATCAATGTAATTTGCTGCTTCTCAGTCCGAGGTCTGGTGGAATTTCCACATTGACTGCTCCAGCACCTGAGGAACCGCAAATGGTACTAAATATTACTCCCACTTCTGACCTTGTGATGGAGGAAAGGTCATTGATGAAACAGCTAAAAATGGTTGGATCTAGACCTGAGACATTTCTA
>NC_057720.1:16447615-16470615 GCF_004010195.1 Chiloscyllium plagiosum
CACAACATTGTGGGCCGAAGGGCCTGTTCTGTGCTGTACTTTTCTATGTCCTATGCTGTGGGGTACTCTGGAGGATGCTGAAATGGATGATTCACTTGGCAGCTTTGGTTGAAGTTTGTTACAAATATTTCAGCATTATCATTTTAACTGATATCCTAGGAACCACCATCCTTGACAACGGGGCTATTCATGGAGCCTGCTTCTCCTGTGACTGTGGAGCATTTGAAGCAATATTGGATTACGTATCAGTTGAAATTTCTCTAATATACCTGGAGGGTTTTTGAGATGAATGGCAGTAATAGATACAATGATATCAGAGGTAGGTTCACAGCACCCTCACAAGATTGGCTGTGTCAAAGTTTGGACCCGGCATCCAGAGAGAGGGTATATCCATCTTCTATTTAATTATGTACTGCAGAGGAACCTCGATTATCAGAATATCGATTATCAGAATATCAATTATCCGAATTTCGGATTATCCAAAGGAGATCTCAAAGTCCTAATAGAAACATTACAAGGAGGTGTTTCCAACACTGATCGCGTCTTTTGTTTACAATGATTAAAAATGAACTCTGCTTACTGAAATGCTACCAAGAACAGGGCTGGACATCGATGGTAGCCCAGGCACCTTCTCCAAATGACTGACCTCTCACCCTCCCTCTCTCTCTCTCTCCCCACAATTTCCCTGGAGTTCTACACAGAGGTGTATCCTAAACCCCACTCCACCCCCCCTCCAGATAATCTCGCCAACATTGTCCTGTACAGGGCAACGGTGGAACTTGTCAAAAAGTTGCAGTAAACAATTGTGCGCGCATGCTATTTGGAGACTCATCCCCCAAAGACAGCAGCAGTCTTACTGTTAGTGTTTAGTCCAGCTGCTGGCGGCGGGACGGGGTGGGGAGGTGCAGACTGGGGGCGTGGCTGGATGGGTGGGAGGGTACTCATGTGATAATGTCTCCTAACGGGCAGCGGACTTAGCAAGTGCTCGCTCTGTCAATCTCGTTGAACTGGTGGGGTTGGGGAGGCTTCGGCAATGCTGCAGATCCCTTACACACAAGTGTGTGTCTGCTCAGAAACAAAGCCTGAGACAGAGAGAGGGAGCAAGGCAGGCAGAGTGAGGAAAAAGGAAACTTCAGAAAACTCCAACCCCCAGAGGAGAGGTATTGAATCAATTAACCGATTAAACAATTATCCAAATGAAATTGTGCCCACCCATCTCGTTCAGATAATCGAGGTTCCTCTATTTATTTTACTGCTGTTTCTTTCTATCTCTTGACATCAGATCTTCATAGGTTCAAAATGATTTAACTGTTTTGTGTTTTTATGTTTTATTCTGATCTACAAGCAATTACTATCTACTTGCTTTCTTAAGATTGCACATTTATCTGAAATACTTTGCACTTTTTAGTCAAAAATTCATAAAAATATAAAAATTCAATTCCTATGGATTTTACAGAAATAAATTAAGCTTACCCTTCTTTATTCTCCTAACAGGACCATCATTTTTTTTGATACGCCGCCTCTTGTCACTGGATGCTATTTGCTCTGGTGGAACCAGGTGCCGAGCATCGTAAGTTAAGCCAACTCTATAAAGATGTCCTCGCACATGATTTGACAAACCCACACCAGTGTCAAATACAGCTGGACAGTAGGGGCATGGTCGTTTCTCAGTATGAAAATCAGTCCAATTATAGGTGATATTAAGTGGAGCATCACGTTGATAAAGGACTGGATCCATAACATCTATACATCTAGCGTCACTATTAAAATGAAAATCTTCATTAACAAAATGGTCGTGGGAAGGATCTTGATATTCTGTAGAATAAAGACTTTGGTTACCATAGTCATTGTTGCCATAATCATGAATGCTAGTATCAAAATCATCGAAATCGTCATCATCGTCACTCTCATCATAAGTATCAAAATCATCGATTCCATTTTCGTCAATTATCTGAACTTCAGTACTGAAATAATGAGTTTGTTTGTCACCAATATCAAAATTATTTTCAGCAATAGTGACTGCCGTAGCACCATCCATGCAGTTACTAGTATCAATAATATCACTTTCAGGTAAGTTTTCTTCACCATCACATTCTGATGCATTTACACATGGCTCAAGTTTATTTAAAACAACAACAGGTGCTTTGTGAAACACATCTGGATACTGATCTAAAATATCATTTCCTACAGAGACACTAACCATGACATCCTTAACAGAATTTCTAACTGAAATAGCTCCACCGTCTACATGTTCTGTTTCTTCTGATATTCCATCATCATTGCTGTGAAAGTTGAAGCTACATTCCCCATCTGTGTGCTTTGTTTCCATAAATGTAGATGCAGGGCTCAAGTCTTTTACTATATCAATATCATTTTTAGATTTCTCATATATCTGATCACCAATAACATGATCCTTCAACGACAGACCTCCATTGCTCCTTTTGACATCAATTTCTTCCTGCTCTCTAACATGCTCCTGTTGTAGAAAGCTACTCTTTTTGTTACCAATACTTAATCCTGTCACAATCTTTGTTGAAGATTTACTATAATCCAGCACAGAACCAGGCGAGTGATGCATCTCTTTTGTGGTTATATAGCGTGGCTTCTGTGTACCAGCAAAATCACAGACTTTGCTGTACAATGCAGAGGAATTCCCTAATGCTTCCGGTGCTTCAAAATCCCTTTTTATGTTTCGTCTCATGACAAATTCGCTTAGGTATTCAGACTGTTGTGATATAACCTTATTGCTCCTCACCAAATCAAATGGTTGTGAGCTGAAGCCAGGTACCTTTGCTCCGTGTTCACTTTTATGCTGAACGTGGTAAAGTCGCTGATGCAAGTATTTTACATGCTTTTTGAAAATACTCCTAGCTGGTGTGGTAAAAGGACATTTGCTGCACACATATACACCTCCTGACTTACAGTGATTTAATAAATTTTCTAACGATACACCTTTCAAAGGTTTTTGGCTGGACTTGTTAATAACTGCATCATGAATATAAATTTGATGACCTTCAAGTTCATCCATTGATGCTGCCATGAAGTTGCACTTATCACAGCAATAGTACCTTTTGTCCTTTTCATGTGTCTTAGCGTGCTGCACAAATGTTTTAGGACAGTTTGTTCCAAATATACACTGCGGACACTGCAATTTTGCATTCCGGCCTTCATCCTGAAATGTGCGGAGCTCACGGATCTCCTCCATCAACCTCTCTCTTTTTTCTTGATGAAGGCTCCTGTGCTTTTGGAGTGGTGCACGGTCACGAAATGCAATTCCACATTCTTTACATATATATGGTCTTGGCAGATTTGTTTTACTGTGTCCTTCTAAATGATAAATCATGTGCCTTTGCAAATGTTTTTTCTCTCTAAAATTCACATTGCATTTTGTGCAGGGGTAAAATGATGGTTCTGCCTCAGTATCATCATCTGATGGTGATTCAGATCCAGTTTGTATATCATCTATCTGTATAGCACTGCCTGGTGGAAAAACTGTTGAAACAAACGGTGAAGCTTCTTCGACATAAGTCGTTGTAGGCGCACTTGTTCGAGCTGTTTCTAAGTTTTTGACTGGAAGCTTATAATCACTAAAGATCAACTGTTTAATTGCTTCTACTGTTTCTTTGGGAAGATTTGATCCAGTCTCACCAACAAGGTTCTTTTTTGCAGGCAAGTATTTTGGTTTGACAATGGAAACTTTAGTATTTTCCATCCCCTCTAGAGTACCAGCAGAGTTTTTCGGTGCTAGGTGTGCATCTGTGTTTTCTAATTCAGAGAAATCTACCATCTGAACAATGTCCATTTTTCGTTTTCTTTTTCTTCCAAAGGGTAAATTTGGTTGGACTTGGGAACTTCTATCAATTTGAACAATCCGATCATCATCCTTTTCTTTTGTTAGCAAAAACTGCATGAACTCTTTTTCAGGGTCCCAGTTTAAGCCATCATTTAAAGTTTCTGATTCACCTCCACGAATTTCAGAAGAACTTAAACTTCTTTTTCCCTTTATCTGTCCTCTATTATCTTTTGTATTTTCATTTTCTGCACCATATAACAGCTGGCTTGTAGAAGCACCATTTGACTGGGCTATAGATTTGTGATCCACTATTGGCAATGAACTCAGCATTTTAGGTTGTGTATTAACTTGGCCCTGGAAAGGCACTAAATTGGGAACCAGTAACAGAACTGGGGCTGGTGCTAAGGTCTGAACTTTAGTTGAAGTACCAGACAATTTCGGAACCTGAACGGATTGAACAAAGCGAGACGATGAGCTAGAAGCTGCAACTGACTGGCACAGGGATTGAGAAATACTTAAAGAAACATCAGGCTGTTTTGCAACGGAAGATTTAGTTGTAGAGAGTTGTAGAACTGGGTCCCTCACAGCAGTTCCTATAGGCAAGGTAAGTTTTGCATTTGAAACAGTAGGAGCACCGCTTTGTATAAATGTAGTCTGCTGGGCTCCACTTAAGGCTTTTACAGGACTATCCCTGGACAGATGTTTAGATAAGCTTAAAGTATTGCTTTTTGGAACTGACATTTGATTCCCACTTAAGGTTTGAGGTATACTGGAAGTAACAGTGGTTGATGAGATCTTTTTCTCATCTTCAAATTCTCCTTTAGCACCAAGGGAATTAATATGGGTCTTCCCATTATCAGCATTATTCAGCTTAGATTCAGAGCCTCCAATTATGCTCATCCTGCAAGTCAGAAAGAGAAACAAGTTACTACCAAAAGACAATATAAACCCAATCTTTTAACTATTAATATTCATAACAACGATTCTCTTGAAATTCAATGATCATTGGAAATTAGTATGGCAACTGCTGGTGTAGAACAATAAAGCTATCAGTTTATTAGCAATAAAATAATAGCCTTACAGGCAGGTTGTAAAGTTACAGAATTGTAGAGACTCAAGGCAAGCTCTTTATAGAAGGATACAATAAAACATTAACAATGCAGAGTTCCAAGACAAGATGTACAGCCTAAAGGCTTTGGCTTTACTTGGTACACAAATCCACACCATAAATTTAAATGTCAACTAAAATACTATAAGAGCTGATTAAATTTTATTAAATTCCAATTTAGTATTTCTATATGCATCTAAAAGGAGTTACCATAATTGAATTGTTCAAAAATGATAAGCAATGACATGAAGAAATTTCTATCTAGATTTCTATTTTCATGAATCCTATATGTACAGAAATGAAATAAAAGTGAGGCAAGTTATGAAACAAATTTAACCTTTAGAGCTCCATGGTTTTCAAATTACTATTCAAAATCTCCAGAACACACACAATTATATTATTCAAACACAGCTCAATGGAATACTTAAAACAGTTAATTTTATTATATTTACAATATCTTTCCATTAGATTAACTGCATGACTGAAATGATTGTAAAAACCTTAAACAATTTTGAATTTAAGGTGCTACTGCTTCATCAACCAGGAGATTAGTGGTTTCAACATCTATTACATCTACATCTTGTCTGTTGCTGAAGAAAAACGATTCCTGCTGTCTTTCTCAAATACTGGGAACTTTAATTATGTGTGAAGAATCAAGATTCCACACATTTTAGTTACAACCTTCCTGTTTCCCCTTCAAAACTCTCAGCTGCTGCTAAAATTGACCAATTTCCATGGGAACAAAATACACTTCCAATGAGATCATATTCAATGTTATCACTCTAAAATGGTGCTAAAACAGTTCCCAGCATGAGTCTGTGTGTTAAATACGCAGCAGAAGCTAAGGGGTGGGCACGTACAAACAGGTGCTAAGAATCACGACTGAAAATGTCAATGAATAGGAAAACAAGCCTGGAAATGCTATAATGTTTGTCTCATTTACCTTAACTGATTTTAATCAATATGAGCAACCTGTACAGAACAAGTGCTGTAAAATTAATTGCTGTGACAGTGAGCACTGGGAGTTTTATAACACATCCTTCCTTCCAAAAGCTCTCATTTAATTTGTAATCAAACAGAAAAAAATAACAAGCATTTAAAACCAGCTGCAACACTCAGAAATGGTGAAAGCTTTAATTTCAAATGACTCTGGTGTCCAAGATCCATAGCCAAATGTATGCTCAGTTAATTTAATATGCTGTACCTGTACTAGCTTTTCACAACAGGAAGCGACGTTGCTAACGAAGTGGTAAATTCAGTGTTAATGAGTGGTGGCTTCACTGTTACCACCTCAGAGGTAAAACCTTCCGTGCTCCATATTCTACCCATCTGTTCTGGTGTTAGGGGTTCAAAGAAAGAACAGACGCTTCCCATTTAAAGCAAACTTCAATGGTACCCACTGAACAGCAGGATAGCAAACCCTCATAATATCACGAATGGACTCAAATTGCAGTTCTCATTATTAGAATTATTAGATTAAGATCCCTCTCTACAAGTTCATTAGAGACAGCACATCCAAATCCTTTATCTTCACATTCTTATGGGCTCATAAATCAATGCTTAAAAATAAAACATCAGATTAAATTTTGGAGGTCCAGCAAAATTCACAAAATTAACAAAAAAAATGTTCATCTATTCTTGTAGTGCAAGTCATTAAATGAACAAATTACGACACAGGACACTGTACAAAAAATAATTCCAAAGATAAGCATTGTACTTCAGCATGGAGTTTCTAATAGAATTTTTTTTTAATCCTCAAGATGTAAAAGCTGTTGTTTTGTCACAATCCCATGAACATTGTAAATATTATATTGTGCAATTTTATCCTGTTTTTTTTTTAAATGCCAGTATTCCAAATTCCCTTTAATACTGCATAGTATTAAAGCTTCCTTGAAAGTTAGAAATGTAATAATACAAAAATTGTGCTTGCAAGCAAAACATGTACATAAAGAATCAGGCATTTTCTTTCATTATGACAAGAGATCAAAATGAAGTTATCCTTATTGACTTTCCTTTAGAAATCTCAAATGTCAGTATTTTTGCAAACTATCAGCACTTGCTATAACACCCATATTGCACTACATCTTGAGGTTACTGCAGAAAAAATGAGGTGATAATTGCATATTAACATAATTATTCTGTAATCCCTTTGAGCAAGCTTCCTGGGTCATTTAGTAATACAGATTAAGTACAACCTTTCTGTCATCAGTACTATGCTGCCCACTTTTTGTTCTCTAACCATCATTTATGACGGAATACTCTTGTATTTTAAATCAATATTGTTTATTGAGAGACCATTTTCTAGACTAACAAAAGATCTAAAATTTTTGCATTAGAACAATGAAATTCATGTACAAAATATAATCAAGACTAAAGACAATAAATGTAAATACATGAACTTTCAACAAGTCAATATAGCAGATAATTGGCAAATCATCAGAATTCAAATTTTAAATATATGTTTAAAAATATTCAGATTAAGCTGCACACTGCAATGTTCATTGAGTTGCGTTCATGACAAAACAACTTTTAGTTTGAGAATGAAAAAAGTTATTAGGAAGCTACATGATAATAAGGCACAAATGCTCATCTTATCCGGTGATCATTAAATCTACACTTGTTCTGAAAAATGCTCCAACCTCCTATTCTAATTCCCTGAAAAACACCAAGACATTGTGGAAACAAAGTACAATTAACTATCAGAAAAGTCTTTGTAACAATTTGATTTGGATTCTCATGTATGCATGGCTCAGACTGAAACTGAGGATTAATTCAGACATTGTGGTCCCTGAAGCTAGTATTTCTTTCTTCCTGCTTCTCTTTCCACCAGTCTTCACCAAAATAACAGCATGATATTTGTAAAGCATAAATTATCAAACTGACATGACTATGAACAGTACATTGCAGCTGGTGTCTCAAAGAGCCAATGAGGTGAAGAATGGGTCCCATCTATGCACAGCAAAAACAAACTGCCTCAAGCTGAACTAGATAATCAGGCAAATATGCTAAGTTGGAAGACTCTTCAATTAATTACAAGATGAGAAAAGATTAAACTGAATTCTTCTACTGCTGAAAAGGATAATTAAAGAAAACCATAATATAAGCAGCAATGAGGGAGGCAAACGAGGACAACAGGAAAACTAAAAGGAGTGAAGAAAGACTGGTAGTAAACATTAAGTGAAATAACAAGGGATTCTAAAAGAAATTTCCTGTGAAGTTTCTTCCTAAAACAGAAGTCAAAGCAGGCACAGACCTCTGCTCAGAACAAGATATCCTTGAAAGTGAAATAACGGCAAGTATCTCAGTTCAGATTTTTGTTTCAGAAAAAGGTGAAGGAAAAAGGGCAGGATCATCCATGGAGAGCACAGAAGAGCCACAGAACAAGCTTTCAATCGGAAAAAGGAATAGACAAACTTCTTTCAACTAAAATTCAGAAAGGCACATATTAGAGGCGGCATGGTGACACAGTGGTTAGCGCTGCTGCCTCACAGCACCAGAGACCCGGGTTCAATTCCCACCTCAGGCAAACTGTGTGGAGTTTGCACATTCTCTCAGTGTCTGTGTGGGTTTCCTCCGGGGGCTCCAGTTTCCTCCCACAGTCCAAAAAATGTGTAGGTTAGGTGAATTGGCCATTCTAAATTGCCCGTAGTGTTAGGTGAAGGGGTAATATAGGGGAATGGGTCTGGGTGGGTTGTGCGTCAGTATGGACTTGTTGGGCCGAAGGGCCTATTTCCACACTGTAATTCATCTAATCTAATCTAATCTAGAGGCAATATGCACCTGGAATACTGAAGGTTGAGAGCATCAACACTGGTAAGATAACACAACTCAAATGGACCATGAGAATCACAATGTCCAGTTAAACTACACCCACTGCTTCTGATGTCAATTCTGTACTGCCTGCTCCTTGCCACAATTATAGTATGCAAGCACATCTAATTTCATAATTGTTTGGGTACATTTCTCAGTAGGGAGTCTAACGTTGAAAAAGAAAAGCTAGCTTGTACCACTTAAACCTAGACTGCATTTCTTAAAGGTGTGGTACTTATGGTTGGAGCAGGAGATAGGAGTCAATCTTTAACTGACTCTGATCTGGAACTGACACATCATGAAAATATGCCATGTAGGTAGTTGCAATAGCCTAGTGGCATTATTGCTGGACCACTAATCCAGAGACCCACGTAAAGTTCTGGGGATAGGGGTTCAAATCTCGCCACAGCAAATGGTGAAATTCAAATTCAATAAATATTTGGAATTAAAAGTCTAATAATGACTATGAAAACACAGTCAATTGTTCGAAAAATCCATCTAGTTCAGTAACATCCTTTAGGGAAGGAAACTGCCATTCTTACCTGATCTGGTCGACATATGACTCCAGACTGACATGTGTTTGACCCACTGGGTAATTAGGGATAGGCAATAAATGCCAGAAACAATGAAGAGACAGTGTTAGGTAGATCTTTGAACTACAATATGCCAGTACTGGCGTCAAATAAGAATTATGTGCTAACTAACATCATGATTTGCACACTCTGAACACTTGAGATGGACATTAAGTACAAATTTACTAATAGCACACAAATATGGCATCTGACATGATTTACAATCGAATAAACATTTGCCATTTAGGACCTCGGATGTTGCTCATTATATCCAAATAATGCCACAATGGATTACAATTTTGCAGTTCAAAGTTTTTGTCTGGCCCTGACCAGCAGTGTTCCACAGAGATCGGTGTTGGGTCTACTATTGTTTGTCATTTATATAAACAACTTGGATGAGGATATAGGAAGATGGTTAGTAAGTTTTCGGATGACACAGAGATTGGGGAAATGAAGAAGGTTATTTAACAGCACAACAGAATCTTGATCAACTAGGCAGATGGGAGTTTGGATTAGTGGTGATGGAAGAGCACAGCAGTTCAGGCAGCATCCAAGGAGCTTCGAAATCGACATTTCGGGCAAAAGCCCTTCATCAGGAATGATCTAGATAAATGAGAGGTGTTGCATTTTGATAAGATGAACAAAGGCAGGATTTAACAGTTAATGGTAGGGCCTTGGAAAGTGATGTCGAACAGAGAGACTGAGGGGTTCAGGTGCATTGTCCTTGAAAGTGGCGTCACAGGTAGACAGGGTAGTGAAGGTGGCCTTTTGCATGATTTTGGTCAAAGCACTGAATATAGGGGTTGTGATATCATGTTGCAGCTCTCCAGGATGCTGAAGAGCATAATTCTGCTCACCCTGCTCTAGGAAAGATATTATTAAACTGGAAGGAGTGCAGAAAAGATTTACAAAGATGTTACCAGGACTGCAGGGTATGAGTTAGAAGGCGAAAGTGAAGACTGCAGATGCGGGAGATTAGAGTGGTGCTGGAAAAGCATAGCAGGTCAGGCAACTCGACGTTTCAGGCAGGAGCCCTTCATCAGGTATGAGTTATAAGGTTAGGACTCTTAACCTGGGAATGTAGGAGGCAGAGGGATGACCTTATCGAGGTTTATAAAATCATGAGGGGCATAGATAAAGTGAATAGCAAAGGTCCTATGCGTGGAAAATTCTTTATGCAAAGGGTGGTGGGTGGCTGGAACCCATTGCTTGCAGAGGTGGTAGAGGCTGGCATGATAGCATCATTTAAGATGTATCTAGACAGATACATGAATGGGCAGGGAGCAGAACGATACAGATCCTTAGAAAATAGGCGGCAGGTTTAGTTAGGAGATCTGGATTTTACAAGCTTGGAAGGCCAAGGGGTCTGTTTCTGTGCTGTAATTTCTTTTGTTCTTTGTCTTTTCCATAGGTCAGGGTGGTTCAAAACTAGAGGGAATAGCTTTAAGGCGAGAGGAGAAAGATTTAAAAGGGATTTGAAGGGCAACGTTTTCACAAGGGTGGTTCATATGTGGAATGAACTGCCAAAGGAAGTGGTAGATACAGGTAGTTATAACATTTAAAAAACATTTGGACAGGCACATGGATAGGAAAGGTTTGGATGGATGTGGGCCAAAAACAGACAAATGGGACTAGTTTAGTATGGGAAACCTGTTGGCATGGACAAGTCGGACCAAAGGGTCTGCTTCTGTGCTGTATCACTCGGAGGTCACAAACGAGGAACTTACAAGACTGTTCATTTTACTCAAACCTCTAACTAAACCTCCAAGGTAAGATCTTCTGTATTTACAGAACTGTGTAATATCCATGGTCAATGCACAGCATCTTAATGCAGTAGTTTAGCTCTAAAAGGTCTCAAGGGATCACATGAAATTCAGGAAGAGCTAGCCATTTGGATACAAAATTGGCTGGAAGGTAGGTGACAGAGGGTGGCAGTGGAATGTTGCTTTTCAGACTGGAGGACTGTGACCAGCGGAGTGCCATAAAGATTGATGTTGGGTCCTCTGCTTTTTGTCATTTATATAAATTATTTGGATAAGAATGTAAGAGGTATGGTTAATACGTTTGCAGGTGACACCAAAATTGGTGGTGCTATGGACTGTGAACAAAGTTATCTCAGAATACAGAGAAATCTTAATTAGATGGGCTGATGGAGCGAGGAGTGGCAGATGGGAGTTTAATTTAAATAAAGGGGTGGGGTACTACATTTTGGAAAGGCAAATCAGGGCAGGACTTATACACTTAATGGTCAGGTTCTGGGGAGCGTTGCTGATCAAACAGATCTTGGGGTACATGTTCGTAGTTTCTTCAAAAGTAATGAAGGCAGCATTTGGTATGCTTGTCTTTATTGGTCAGTGATTTGAGTATAGAGGTTGTGATATTATGTTGTGGCTCTAGAGGACATTGGTTAGGTCACTTTTGAAATATTGCATTCAATTCTGCTCTCCTCGCTATTGAAAAGTTGTTGTTGAACTTGAAAGGATTCAGAAAAGATTTACAAGGATGTTACCTGGACTTTTGGTGGTTGGGGGGGGGTTGAGTTATAGGGAGAGGCTGAATAGCTGGGGTGTTTTTCCCTGGAGTGTCAGAGGCTGAGGGGTGCTTTTATAAACCTTATAAAATCACAAAGGGCATGAAGTCTTTTTCCCAGGTAGGCAAATCCAAAACTAGAGGGCATAGGTTTAAGGTGAGAGGGGCAAGTTTAAAAAGGGCCTGAGGGGCAAATGTTTCATGCAGAGGGTAGTGCATGTATGAAATGAGAAGCCAAAGGAATTGGAGGCAGCTGGTACAATTACAACATTTAAAAAACATCTGGATGGGTATACAAATAGGAAGAGTTGAAAGGGATATGGGCCAAATGCTGGCAAATGGGACTAGGTTAATTTTGGATACCTGGTCAACATGGACGAGTTGGACCAAAGTTTCTATGACTCCAAGTGTCTCCAGAAAGGGTCAAATTAATCATTTTTCAAGTGCTCTTTTAGATTCCCTCAAGGGCTACTTTTCAATTTATGGGGACTATTCTTTAGTTTTCGGTTATCTTAAAACTTCAAGGTGACACTATGAATAAGGATAATTTAGTACCTTGTGGGAAGGTACTAAATTGGGGGCAGGATGAATTAAGTCAGCATTAGGCAGAAGCTAGGAAGTGTTAATTGGGGGAAGCTGTTATCGGGCAAGTTGTTTACAAACTTATCGATCAAAGTTCGGAATGTCATGTTCCAGTAAAAAAGGAAGGACAAAGATGGCATGGTGAGGGACTCTTGGATAATAAGGGTGGTCATGAATTTAGTTAAAGGAAAAAAGCATTCGTAAAGTTTAGAAAGCTAAAGTTGGACAGGGTCCCGGAGGAATATAAAGAAAGCAATAAAGAACTCAAGCAGGGAATTAGGAGAGCAAGAAGGGCCCATGAAATGACCTTTATAACCCGGGTTCAGATCCCGCCTCGGGCAACGATCTGTGTGGAGTTTGCACATTCTCCCAGTGTCTGCGCGGGTTTCCTCTGGGTTCTCCGGTTTCCTCCCACGGTCTAAAGATGTGCAGGTTAGGTGAATTGGCCGTGCTAAATTGCCCATAGTGTTAGGTGAAGGGGTAAATGTAGGGGAAGGGGTCTGGGTAGGTTGCTCTTCGGAGGGTCGGTGCGGACTTGTTGGGCCGAAGGGCCTGTTTCCACACTAAGTAATCTCATCTAATCTAAAAAAAAGGTTAAAGAGAAACCTAAGGTGCTCTGTACATACATTAAAAACATGATGATAAAGTAGGGAGGAGGTAGGATCACTCATGAATAAAGGAGGGAACTTGTGCTTGGAGGCAGAGGAGTAAGCAAGATCCTAAAACGAGTACTTTGCACTGGTATTCATTCAGGTGAAAGATTATTGTTTTTTTAATTAACATCTGCTGGTTTTTAAAGGCTTCCCAATCCTCTAGCTTCCCACTAATCTCCACACTGAATGGTTTTCTCTTGGGTTTATGCTGTCCATGACTTCTCTGGTCAGCCATGGCTGCCTCATTCTCTCCTTACGATGTTCTTTCTTCCTTGGGATGAATTTCTGCTCTGCCTTCAAAATTATCCCCAGAAACACCTGCTATTGCTGCTCCACCATCTTCCTTGCTGGCTCCCCTTCTAATCAACTCTCACCAGGTCCTCACTCAGGTTTTTGTAGTTACCTTTATTCTGTTGTAATACCGTTACATCTGATTTCAGCTTCTCCCCCTCAAACTGCAGGGTGAATTCTGGTCACTGTCCCCTAGGGATTCCTTTACCTTCAGTGCCCTAATGACGTCTACCTCATTACTCATCGCCAAATTCAGAATTGCCTGCTCCCTACTAGGCTCTACCACAAGCTGCTCCAAAAAAGTCTTGTGGGCATTTCACAATTTTTGTTTTCTTTGAGACCTGCTACCAATCTGATTTTCTTAGTCAATCTGCATATTGAAGCCCTCCCATGATTATTGTAATAGTGCCTTTCTGACCTGCCATTTCTATGTCCTGATTTATTTTCTTCTCTACATTCTCACTACTGCTCGGAGGCCTGTACATAACTCCCATCAGGGTCTTTTTTCCTTTGCTGCTCCTCAAATCTTACCCACATAGATTCTACACCTTCCAACTCTGTCACTTCTTACTACGGATTTAATTTAATTTCTTACTAACAAGGCAACCCTTCCCCGCGCCTGTCCTTTCGATAGGACGTGTATCTTTGGTTATTTAGTTCTCAACTCTGATTCCTTTGCAGCCACGTCTTGTTGATACCTACAGCATCATACCACCCCCATTCGTATGAATGCAAGACAGAAACTTCCTGTCTCCTTTTAGAAATTTTTAAATGTCATATAATTATAATGACGAGCTCACTGTATGCTATATAGCCACTGATTCTGGCACTGAGTGGGTGAAGCACAGGCACAGGCCTGAGCTCCATCTCTGTTCAAATAGTCCATTCCTCAAATCCCTGTTCTGATATTGCCATGTTTTAAGATCCACCTGTTTAGCCAAGTTTTTGGTTGCTGTGCATCTCATATTCTTTTACCTTGATTTACATGTTTGTCTGATCACATTGTGGAAAGCATCTTTGGATGCTCTTCATTAAATTTGTAAGTGATTCTGTTATAGGGTTGTTATTGGTGGGGAGGGTAATAATATTGCACTGTTAAATCACAATTTTATGTTCAGCAACTGTAATAAAGCAGTTTTCCCAATTCAGATCTACACCATGTGAATGAACATATAAAACTGGAGTAGAAGTAGACCATTTGGCCCTCCATGCCAATTGCACCATTCAATAAGGTCATGACTAATCTATTTGTCTTTCAAATTCTGCATTCCCATCTACTCCAAGTTACTCTTGATTCCCTGCTTAACAAGGATCTAACTACCTCTACCTTAAAAATATTCAGTGACCATCCTTATACTGCCTTCTGAGACAGTGTTTTAAAGGTCTCTCAACCCTCTGAAGGGGAAAAAAAGTCTGATCTTCTCTACCCTGAAGGTGATATCCAACTTTAAAATGATGAGCAAGACTGAAGAAAAGTGAGTTTGCGTTGTGTTGTAATGAGAAGAATTCTGGCTCTCACTTTCTGCTGACTCTTCTAATGAGTAAAGTAGTTGGAAGTTGGAATTTAATTGAAGCTGTCATAATTACTAAAGTACTTGAAGGGAAACCATAAAAGATTGATTAAAGTGGTTGGTGATTTGCTACAGGTCGTTCTACTGTAACGTGCATTTCGTTAACGCTAATTTGTTATAATGTAATTGATGAATTGCAGACGCTGTTTCTATAGCGCAAACTTTTAAAACATGTATTGGTTATAACACGATTTTGGCCCCATTAGTTTAAATGGTGCTGCTTTATGCAATTTTCTTATAACATGGGATTGCACAAGAACAGAAGTATGCGTTCTAGCAGAACTGACTGTACTGAGATGTACAGCTGCAGTTTTTTTTAAGCAAAAACAGAAATTGCTGGAAGATCTCTGCAGATCTGGCAGCAGCGCTGGAGACAAAGCAGAGTTAACGTTTCGGGTTGAATGATCCTTCTTCAGAAGTGTGGTCTTGAGTTCTGAAGAAGGGTTCCTGGACCCAAAGTGTTAACTCTGCCTTCTCTCCACAGATGCTGATGGGAAGGTCTTATGAGGAAAGGCTTAGGGACTTGGGTCTGTTCTCACTGGAGATAGGGCAGCTAAGAGGGGATTTAATAGATGATCAGAGGATTAGAAAGGGTGGACAGTGAGTGACTTTTTCCTCGGATGACGACGTCAGCTTGTACAAAGGGACATAGCTGCAAACTGAGGGGTGATAGATGTAAGACAGCTGTCAGAGGCAGGTTCTTTACTCAGTGGTAAGGGCGTGGAATGCCCTTCCTGCCAATGTAGTTAACTCAGTCACATTAGGGGCATTTAACCAGTCTTTGGATAAGTATATGGATGATGATGGGATAGTGTAGGGGGATGGACTTAGATTAGTTCACAGATCAGCGCAACATCGAGGACCAAAGGACCTTTTCTGCACTGTATTGTTCTATTTTCTATATGGAGGACAGTGGGATTTGTATGGCGCATGCTGATATGCTATGGCATTTTGAGATCAAGAAAGTAATAAGCTTGGGTCTCTTGAAGAGCAGTAAGGTGGATAAGTCACCAGGGCCTGATAATATCTACCCCAAATTATTGAGAGGGGCAAGAAAGGAGATTGCTGGAACCTCGACCAATTTCTTTGTATCCACACTAGCCACTGGAGACGTCTCAGAGGACTGGCAAGTAGCTAATGTTGTTCCTCTGTTCAAGAGGAGAAATTGGGAATATCCAGGAAACTATAGAGCGGTAAGTCTCACATCAGCGGTTGGGAAGCTGTTGAAGATAATTCTTAAGCAGAGGATTTACGCACATTTGACTTTGTGTGGGGTAGGTCAAAACTAACTTGACTGAGTAACTTTCTCACCTCCTTGAAAAAGTTCAATAAGGGTACAGCAGTGGATATTGTCCACATGGATTTTAGTAAGGCTTTTGACAACGTCCCTCATGGTAGACTCATCCAGAAGATTAAGATGCATGGGATCCATAGTGACTTGGTTGTGTGGATTCAATATTGGGTAGCCCAATGAAGGCAGAGAGCAGTGGTGCAAGGGTGTTTTTCAGGCTGAATGCCCATGACGAATGGTGCTCTGCAGGGATTCATACTGGGATCTCTGTTGTTTGCGATAATGGCTAAGATGAAAATGCAGATGGATGGGTTAGTAAGCTTGCCGACGACACAAAGATCAGTGGAGTTGTGGATAGCGTAGAAGGTTATCCAAAGAATACAGCGTGATAGTGATCAGTTGCAGATATGGATGGAGAAATGACAGATGGCGTTTAATCTGGGCAAGTGTCAGGTGCTGTACTTTGGGAGATCAAATGTTAAGGAAAAGTATACACTTAATGGCAAGATCCTGAACAACACTGATATATAGAGGGATCTTGGGGTTCAAGTCCATTGCTCCCACGCAAGTAGATTGAATGGTAAAGGTGGTGTATGGCCTTTATTGGTCGATGTGTTGAGTACAAGAGTCAGGATGTCATATAGCATTTTTATAATGCTTTAATTAGGCTGCACTTAGGGTACTGTGTTCAATTCTGATTGCCACATTTACAGCAAGTATGTGGAGGCTTTGGAGAGACTACAGAAGAAGTTTACTAGGATGCTGCTTGGATTAGAGGATATGAGCTATAAGGATAGGCTCGAAAAACTCAGGTTATTTTCTCTGGAGCTGCACAGGCTGAGGGGAAACTTGATAGAAGTCTATAAAATGTGATGCATAGATAGGGTTGATGGTCAGAATCATTTTCCCCAGAGTTGAAATCTCTAAAACTAGGGAGGACATTCAAAGGAGATGCAAGAGGCAAGTTTTTTTTCTGAAATATAGAGTGTGGGTCTGCTGCCAGAGGTGGTGGTGGAGGCAGATATGATAAGTGTGTTTTAGACACTTTTAGATACAGACATGAATATGCAAAGAATGAAGGGATATGGACCAAGTCCAGGAAGAAGGGATTAGTTGAATTTGGCATTATGTTCAGCACAATATCGTGAGCTAGTAGGGCCCATTCCTGTGCTGCACAGTTCTATGTTCTAAATGGAAAGAAAAAGAGGAAGAATACTACTGGAAAAGGTTCAACTCTTTTCTGTACAGTTATTTTTGTTTCAATAGTGTTAAACTTGAAATATTGGTCAAAGGAGTTGGGGTTTCAGATGGAAAAATGATTTTCTTTAAAAAAAAGTGTTGGAAATCATAAACACAAGTATGCTTTAAGTGAAAACAAGCAATGTTACCTGTTGCCCACATGTTCTCTCTTACGCAAGGGGCTGATTTCTCCCCCAGTCACCCCTCTCCTTCACTATCTCTCTTCGTTCCCCATTGGTCTCTCCTCCCTCCTCCTCACATTTCTTCTTCTCACTTTTACTATGTATCTAAAGCCACTTGACTTGCAGTAGATTGACTTCCATCATGACCTCCCTCTTTCCTCCAGATCAATGGCAATGCCAAGATTGAAATGTTCTCCCTTTTATAATGAAAGAGGAAGGTTGTTCAAACTAGGAGAAGGGTTAGGAAGGGAACAGCTCATTTATGAATATTTTGTTTGAAAAGACAAGCCTCCACAGCAGTCATTAGAAACAGCCCTTCCTCCAATTCCCTGATGGGAGATCTGATGGAGGTATATAAAAGGGGATTGAAAAGGTGGACATATAGATGCTCTCCTTGTAGGACAGTCTCAAACAAGAGGGCAAAGATATATAGAATGAAGAGGCAGGTTCAAAACTGAGAAATTATTTCTTTCAGAGGGTTGTGAATCAGTAGAACTCATTGCCCCAGAGTGCAGTGGAGGCAGAATCAACCAACCAACCAACAGATTCAAGAAACAAAAATGTTTCTGATGAAAAACTGGATAAAGGGCTATGGGGAGCAGACAGGTAAGTGGAGTTGAGACCAGGATAAGATCAATCATGATCACGTTAAATGGTGGAACAGGCCCAAACAGTTGAATTGCCTACTCCCGCTCTAAGTAATTTATTTTTGCTTCCAATTCATCTGTCTATCCCATATTGTTGCTCCAGCTCTTCCAAACACAGCTTCCCTCCCATGTGCTCCTGCTGCCTCTCCAGAGACAGAATCCACAATTGAAGGTGTTCCTTGGTGGGAGGGAGGGACATCAGATTAAAAGCTGAAGTATATGCCTGGAAGAGACAGAATGCAAGATTGCAATTGCAACTCCTCAGATTCAGTCTCTTCCATTCTCATAGTTTCTCCAGCCAGCCAATCAAGGTGGTGGTGAATAAAGGAGAGCTGTTTAATTGTTGTTGGATTCTTGGTTACCTACTAGGTTTTCCTGCTATCAATAAAACATCCACACTGGCAACTGTTCATCCCAAACCATACAGAAGATACGATATGTCGACCATCTGACCTATCAAGTCTGCTGTGTCGGTGTTATAAGCATAGTTAAAGTAATATTGCGCAAGGTGAGGGATATGATATTAAGGAGTTAATTTACTCTCTGACCTGCAAGAAAGTTGAATGCCCCATGGGTAGGGTGGTGTGTCTTTGTCTTGTAGGTGGAAGGTTTACATGCCCATTTCCTTGCCATTTAGGGATGATTTACATTTTCATCCAGAAATCAATAAGAACGTTACAGTTGCAATTTGACGACTCCCCTACAGTTACAAAAACAATTTGCCACAGGTTTGACCATTAAGGGATGATGTGCATTACATTGTTTCTGGAGGTGGGGTGGTCACTGCATTGTATCGAGTGGCATGTGACTGAGGGGATGGCTGGGGATTGTCTTGTGGGCATTACTAACTGTGACGTAAAGATTTTTGTATAAAGGAAAGACTGTTTCCTTTGTCCAGAGAGCTTTTGCCATGACACCATAAGCCCTGCGAGGAGTGTTAAAGGTTTCTTCAAAGCTTGTACTGAACTATGCTTAATAAATTTTGCTTGTTCACAGAAGTTGGGGCATTTGCAATTGCATCGTGTGTTAAGAATCTCAAGAGTAAAAGAACTTTACAGGGGAGACATACAATTTGAATTTTTCACCCCATCTTCGCTTCTGTATTGGCTCCCTGTGATATTGGAGCTAACCGTGTCCACCCATCCCCTTGTGTACATTGAACCATGGTCTGCCTGCGGTCACCATTTCACTCACTTGCCAATGGGAATGAAAATGTCATGAGACTTTTGCCGACCACAGCAATGCTGAATGTAACTAAGATCATCGTATCCAGTCGTCATTATCATCATGTAAACTGAATACACAACCATTGCTGCACCCTATTAAAGAGTCAAACAATCAGAGAGATAACTGGAGCTTAATTGACATATACTGAAGTTTTTACTTATTGTGACACATGTAACAAACATGTACCTCCAAACCCAACATCCACATTCCAGTCTGTTCTTATTTTTTTCAAATTAATTCATGGGGTGTGGCCAATGTTGACTGAGACAGCATTTATTGTTCTTCCTTAGTTGTTCTTCAGAAAGTGTGGTGAGCTGCCTCTTTGAACCATTTCAGTCCATTTCGAGAAGGTAGACCAACAATGCCATGGGGAGGGGTGGGGGGGGGGGGGGGCGGACTTCCAGGATTTTGGCTCAGAGACACAAAAAGGAGAGAGATATTTTTCCAAGTTAAGATGGTGAATGGCTTTTGTTGGGCAGGGGTGGGGAGAGTCCTGTAAACAGTGGCGTTCCCATTTATCTGTTGCCTTTCTCTATTGGCCTGTCATGGTTTTGGAAGGTCCTGCCTAAGGAGCCTTGGTAAATTTCTGTATCTTGTAGATGGTACACACTACTGCTACTGAGCAACAATGGAGAACGGACTGAATTTCAACGATGTGGTGCCAATCAAGTGGGTTTTTCCCCCAAATGGTGGAGCTGCACTCAACCAGGCAAGTTGGGAGTATTCCATCACTCCCCTGACTTGTGCCTTCTACTTGGTGTACATGCTATGGGGTGTCAAGAGACAAATTATTCTTTGCAGGATTCCTAGCCATTGACCTGCTCTTGTACTCTTGGTATATGGTTGGTCCAGTTGAGTGCCTGATCAACGGTAATTCCACGGTGTTGATTCAGTGATGGCAATATAATTGAAAGTCAAGTGATGGTTAGATTGTCTTTTGCTGGAGATGGTCATTGCCTGGCACTTGTGTGGCATGAATGTTAATTGTCACTTGTCAGTCCAAAATCTGACCAGTATCGAGGTCTTGCTGCTTTTGGGCATTGATTTCTTTGAGTGTTCGTGAATATTTTTGAAGATTGTGCAATCATCAGTGAACATCTCCACTTCTGATTTTATGACAGGAAGGAGCAGCTGAAGATGGTTAGACCTTGCTTGGATGGTACCCTTAGTAACTTCACAGATGGAGATGACTGACCTCCAATAACCACAACCATCTTCATTTGTGCCAGGTATGACTCCAACCTGCAGATATTTTCACCTCTGCCACACGTGTGGTGAGAGCTCTGAAAAAAGGTCGCTTGTACTGCTGAACACAGAATTCAAGGCACCTGTTTAATACTTCTCCCCACAACATGCCAACAACACTGTTATTCCAAAGAAGAAAGAAAGAAATTCCTAAACAAGCAATACTCTCCAAAGAAACTATTTTACTGGCTCCCTATCCAAATTCAACTGAAATCTGGCAGACTGGAAATTGATGATTGACCATATCAAATCTATAATATTAGTTCTAAAACCAGAACCTGCAGCAAGCTTTAGGAGTTCTGAATTGAAGGCTAGCAAACAGATATGCTGTCACTGCAACCATGCAGAGCCTTATTGTCAACAGTAAGCAGATATACAGCAGCCAGAGATTTGCTGTGTTCTCCCAGGCTCCTGTGCTGGTCATAAGCTTCTCTCAGGGGACTGTAGTGTGATTCCCTGTTGTTCCTGCTCTCCAGCTGCTTCCCCTGTGCTTTCCACATGCGTTGCTGCCCCTAGACTTCTGCTGAGGTTTGACCAACTCTTCCGCCCAAAACTGGCTCACCCAACTTACTAATATCTGCCAAAAGTGTAGGGGGACGGCCTTAGATGAGTTCACAGGTCGGCACAACATTGAGGGCTGAAGGGCCTGTTCTGCGCTGTATTGTTCTATATTCTAAAACATTATACACTATTATGTTATATTGTAGATGGGGGGAACACAATAATTAAAAATCCAATGGAAAAAGGGTACTTTGATAAGAACATTTGGAACATGTAATGTGAAAGTAAAGAAAGTGAACTTACAGAGTGCCTTTCACATCCACAGAGCACTTCGCAAATAATAAATTACTTTTGCGTTGCAGTACCTGCTACTTTCCAGGCAAATACAGCCAATTTATGCATTGTAATGTCCCATAAACAACGAGATGAATAAATCTGTTTTAGTTTTGGTCTTGATGGATAACTAATTATTCAGTTTTGATCATGATGGCTATTCTAGAATAGTCAACATGAACTAGTAAAAGATAAATTACCTGATTATTCTATAAGAATTTAAGATAACTGTTTCATTACCCAAATGCAATGCTGCACTGGCATGAACATGGGTCAGACAATCCTAAATCTGATAATCAATGTTCACAAATATAGTACCCCACCTCCACCTAGGGATAAAGATTACTCTAGAATGTATAGTTACACAAACATAAGCTATCATATAGTTATGGATTTCAGAAAAAAATTAAAATGTACAGTACTAAAACAAATATAGATCTGTGAAGAAAGGGATCATAGGGAAGAACAGGCATCGGATAAGATACAAGTGGAGTTCCACAGGGATCAGTTCTGGGTCCTCTGCTGTTTGTAATTTTTATTAATGACTTGGAAGAGGGAGTCGAAGAGTGGGTCAGTAAATGTGCAGACGATACGAAGATTGGTGGAGTTGTGGATAGTGAGGAGGGCTCTTGTCGGCTGCAAAGGGACTTGGATATGATGCAGAGCTGGGCTGAGGAGTGGCAGATGGAGTTCAACCCTGCCAAGTGTGAGGTTGTCCAATTTGGAAAGACAAATAAGAATGCGGAATACAGGGTTAACGGTAGACTTTTTCCCCGGGCACAACAGAGTGTTACAAGGGGACATAAATTTAAGGTGAAGGGTGGAAGGTATAGGGGAGATGTCAGGGGTAGGTTCTTTACCTAGAGGGTGGTGGGGGCATGGAATGTGCTGCCTGTGGGAGTGGCAGAGTCAGAATCATTGGTGACCTTTCAGCGGCAATTGGATAGGTGCTTAAGCTAGGACAAATGTTCGGCACAACATCGTGGGCCGAAGGGCCAATTCTGTGCTGTATTGTTCTATGTTCTATGATAATGAATGGTTTTGTATTAATTGGTATGAATAACGTGCTTTAAACAGTTATGCAACCTGCACGTTTGATTTTGCACTCACATCAGTGATCATGTTACAAAATAATGTTACTTTTTTTTCAATCCCAAATTATGGATTTGCCAAACATTAAAAAATAGGTAGCAGACATAATTCAGCACATGGAATTGTGAAGTACTATGGTACAAAATACACATGGAAAAACTATATAGCTCTTAGAAGAGAAAGAAACCACAATTATGAGGTACACAAATCACTGCACAGCAAAAACAGTCTTCAAAAACAAATGAAGGAAATTAAGGTTGAATTTGTACAAGAAATTGATTAACTTGGGTTGAAGCATTCAAAGCACTTCTGGGTACAAGAATGATAATGGACC
>NC_057720.1:16471115-16515466 GCF_004010195.1 Chiloscyllium plagiosum
ATGGGTATATGACTAGGAAGAGCTTGGGGGGATATGCACCAGGTGCTGGCAGGTGGGACTAGATTGGGTTAGGACATCTGGTCTGCTTGGCCGAGTTGGGCCGAAGGGTCTGTTTCCTTGCTTTACATCTCTATGACTAAAAGATAATGAAAGGATGACTAAAAGCAGAGGGGAGTCCTAAGGAGATGGAGTGAGAGAGAAAGAAAGAGAAAAGAATACCTCAGAAGGCAGAGAAACTGGTAGGGATATAGAACGCTTGGAATATTACAGCAACAAGGAACAGTAATGCCATAAGTGGTTTTGAAAAGAGGGATGAGGATTGAGGTATCAGAGGCATTATAATACTGGAAGCATGAGCAGAAAGGTTGGAGTTAGGCTAAAGGGATTTAAATAAGCTGACATTTACAGATGCTGCAGAATGGGAGGTTAGCCAAAACACAACTAGAATAATCAAACTGAAATCTAACATCACTCAAAAGAATTTTGAAAAAACATCATCAACTCATAGGACGTGGACATCGCTGGCTAGGGCAGCATTTATTGCCCATCCCTCATTGCCCTCAGGGCAGGTGAGAGTCAACCACATTGCTATGGTCTGGAGTCACATGTAGGCCAGACCAGGTAAGAATGGTAGTTTCCTTCCCTAAATGACATTAGTGAACCAGATGGATTTTTCCAATAATCGACAATCATTGTTATCATTAGACTCTTAATTCCAGATTTTCTTTCTATTTACCATTGACCATGGCGGAATTAGAACCCAGATCCCCAGAACATTACCTGTATCTCTGGATTAACAGTCCAGCAATCATACTACTGGGCAATCATTGCCACATCGGAGAACTCTCTCAAAAATAAATAAAAAAGGGCAGAGGTAAGGGCAATGAATGGGGATTAGAGTAGACATCTCCAGTTGGAAAACGAGCACTGGAAACATCACGGTGTTGAATCACTCATTCCTGTATTCAGATCCTAATAGCAATTGAAATTGAAAGGTCACATGATCTTGAGAGTAGGATCAAATGAAATAATGTGATCAAGCAATGGAAATGTCTCAGATAGAAGTGTCATTAAAAGATAATCTCAACAAAACACTTCTGGTTGAGTTGGGGTGTCAAAAATATTACCATAACAAAATGTCTCCATAATGCTCTGGTTTATTACATATAAACCTAGAAATACTAAGTAGCAAATATTGGAAAATCAGTTATCCTTCAGTGACACTCCACTGCACCACCAAACACAGGAACAGAAGTCGGCCATTTCACCTCTCAAGTCTGTCCACCATTCCATGCGATCATGGCTGACCTGTGGCCTAACTCCATAAACCTGCCTTTTGCCCATATAGAGTCATAGAACTGTACAGCATGGAAACAGACTCTTTGGTCCAACTCATCCATGCCAACCAGATATCCTACATCAACCTAGTCCCACTTGCCAACATTTGGTCCATATTGTCTCAACCCTTCCTTTTCATACATCCATCCAGATGCATTTTAAATGTTGTAATTGTATCAGTCTCCATCACTCCCTTTGACAGCTCATTCCATACACACACTACTCTCTGCGTGAAACATTTGCCCCTTATGTCCCTTTTAAGTTTTTCCCATCTCACCTTAAACCTATGCCCCCAAATTTTGGACTCCCTCACCTTAGGGAAAAGACCTTGTCTATTAACCCTATTTGTGCCCCTCATAATTTTTTAAGCTTCTATAAGGTTATCCCTCAGCCTCCAACACTCTGGGGAAAACAGCCCCTGCCTATTCAGCCTCTCCTTAGACCTCAAACCCTCCAAATCCTGACAACATCCTTGTAGATCTTTTCTGAACCCTTTCAAATTTCACAACATCCTTCCTATAGCAGGGAGACCAGAATTGAATGCGATATTCCAAAGGTGGCCCAACCAATACCCACAATATGACTTCTGATCCCCTTTGCTCAATGCATTGACCAATGAATGCAAGCATACTAAATGCCTTCTTCACTATCCTGTCTCCCTGCGACTCTAGAAACTATGAAGCTGCACTCCAAGGTCTCTTTGTTCAGTGTACTTCCCCAGGAGTTAGTATTTGATCAAGGTCCCGCTGTACTGAGATAACCTTCTTTGCTGTCCACTACTTCACCAATTTTGGTGTCACCTGCAAACTTACTAACCGTATCTCCTACGTTCACACCCAAAACATTTATATTAATGACAAAAAACAGTGGACCAGCACTGATCCTCGTGACTCACTGCTGGTCTTGCTTGTGCAACCTCAAGCATTATAGAAAAATTGCACTTTAGAAACAACGCTTAAAGTGTTGGCACTGCAATCGTGTTATAGCCAACAGACATTTCAAAGGTTCGCACTGTAGAGAGTGTCCCCCAAGTCGTCAAACAAGTTACAGCGAATTCACGTTGACGAAATGCACATTATAACAGAACAACCTGTAGATCACATCCACCCCTCTGCCCTAATCAATTCTCTTTTGTTACATAACTTCAAAAAATTCAGTTAAATTAATGAGACACTATTTCTCTCACACAAAGTCAAGTTAACCATCTCTAATCAAGGACAGTCAATCCCTATCTCTAAATATCCTTGCTGAACAAAAATTTATCAATCCCAGACATAAAGTTAACAACTGATCTAGTATCCATTGCCATTTGTGGAAGTGAGTTCCAAACATCTACTGCCCTTCATGTGGAGAAGTTCTTCCTACCAATTACAAGACAACCTTTCTCACCCGAGTCTGGAACTTGCTGCATATTTATCATTGGCAGTATGATTAATTTGGGGTTTTGATTAGCTGTTAAAATTGGTTGACCAACACTTCCATTTGCAGTTAAACTACATTTGTACTATTTCTATATCGGCAATAAAAGAGAATGGAAAGGCGGTTCATCCAGGTCAGCCCTGGCTTTTTAGCATGGCAGATGGGAGGGCCTTAATTAGGCAAGAAGCAAAAATGCAGTTTCTGACAGCAGGTTAAAGTTTTACCATCAAATTCTCAGAACCTTTTAGGCAGTTCAGCTCTCCTGGCCTTCATGATTGTTAACCATTTTTCATTCTTTAGCATCCCATGAATGATTAAATTTTTTCAGTAGAATCACATTCCCAGGCACATCATCCTTGACACTGCCAAAGATTATTTGCCATTATTCTGCAAAAACTGGTCTGCAAAAACAGATTGAAATGAGAGGCATTCACCAGGTGAGGTAGAATTCCTCATCCAAGTTTCATTGAACACAAATGTTCTCAGTACTTGGCTCCCTTCATAATCAAGCTATTTCTTTGTGCAAATTTTTAGTGTGAGGGGTGAAGTCTGACTGGGCAAACCAGTTCATGGGAAATCTCAGTCATTTGCAACCTTGCTTGTAGTTGAACTCTTCAAGTGTAAGGGGTAATTAAAGAGCAGTGAGGCAGTCATACTGGCCGATACCAGCAAATTTCACCAGGGCAGGCAAGTAGGATCAAAATACAAAGGGGTTAAAATGTAAAGGGGGTGAATACAAAAAGCAACAAGCTCAAAGAAGGGAGTTAAAAAAATACTGGAGTGGAAAGGAACTTAAAAGGGCATGGTTGTCAGGTGCAGTGGAATGATCCTGGGGATATAGGGAAGATTATCACAGTGAAGGAGGGGGCAACAAACATTTGGTGCAGCATATTTCGGGTGGCATCCGCAATTAGATAATTAGGAGTGCTGGGGTGAGAAAATAAGCAGGTGAGTTGATTAAGGGACTATGAAAAACTGACACTGGGCATGGGTTTTTAGATAGGAGTATAATCAGTGTAAGAGCAAACTGAAGGTGAAGGGCTTTTGCCCGAAACGTCGACTTTACTGCTCCTCGGATGCTGCCTGAACTGCTGCGCTTTTCCAGCACCACTCTAATCTAGACTCTGAGAGTCAAAGGGGGAGACTGAAGGAGGACAGAAGGAATGCCAGAGAAAGGAGGCAGCCATTTACCGTGATTGGGGGAGAAATGTATTCCAGCGGCAGGAGGGTAGAGGATGAATGATTTGAAGGAAAGGTTTGCTCCCACAATCTTTCCCCAAGTCATTTTCAAAATAAGACTACTCATACAATGTGGAGTGCAAATGGGAGGGCTCCAAGGTTTGTTTCAATGTGATCCTGTACACACCAAACTTAAATACACCAAACTGAAAAGAGTCAAGACAGAAACTAAAAAATACTACGTGAACATTCAGTTAAGGGCTTTGAAAGAAGCACTCATTGCAGAATAATGGCAAATAATCTTTGGCAGTGTCAAACACTGACATGCTAACCATACACCTTAATCCATTAATTTTTGACAAGAAAAGCACCTAAGAATCACAATTCAAAAGGGGAAACTAGGTTTTCAGCAATCTCCATTGGTCTACTGAGATATGGTATAGCAAAGGCAATGCAGCTACCTGAAGAGGGGTGAAAGGTTTGGTACATGGATTGGGAGACTTATCAATATTTGTCACTTCCTGCAGGCAGACCTGCAACCATGCAGCTTGAAAAGAAGCACTATGCCTGTAGTGCAGATGAATGCTCACCAATGCCCCTCACAGGAAAGCAATACTGTTTGTCCAGCTTACAATGGACCAAGACAGGTTGTCAGATTTGCAGTCAATACTGGATTCCCTAAAGGTTAAAGGGGCCATTGACTGCACACAGAATTCTATGGTATCATATACATACTGGCTAATTTATGACCACAGGTAATAATTCTCTTCGGCATGCTGGCTCTCTGAGGAGCCGTCATGATCCTTAAATTCTACACAACTCCTAGATTATGTGAATGCCTGCACCCACCCGACCCTCCAAACACACACATCTCACCATCTCCAAAACTTGCTTCATTGTTGACAAGGCTATCCCAGAAGACAAGGCTCATGGCCCCAGTGTAAGACTCTCAGAATGAGGCCAAACAGTGCAACAACTGTGTCCATAAATACACTAGGTCCATCAGTGAACGAACAACTGGTTTTCTGAAGATGCACTTCCGTTGTCTCTACCACTTAGGAGAAATGCGTCAGTATTCACTAGACAGGGTCTCTCGACCTGTGATTGTTGCACTCTCCACAATCTAGCTCAACAATGAGATGAGATGAGGTGGTGGACTAGGCACTTGTCTCCTCAGACAAGGAAGGGAGTCTGATGGAGATGCTGAGGGAACCAACACTGATTATGAAGATGAGGAGGAATCCAAGGCAGCAGTGAAAGAACTCGATAGTAGCTAAATGTGAAGAATAATTTTGCATAAACATATGTGGACACTCAACAATGAGCCAGTTATGGCACAGGAATGTTCCAGACCTCAAGAGAGTGCTTGGTTTATAAATGTTAAACTACTTTGTCTGGCATCAACCATAAGTGAATTTGGTCCCTTTGCACTTATATCATGGGTGCTCCGGTCTCTTTCCACAGTCTAAAGATGTGTGGGTCAGGTGGACTGGCCATGTTAAATTGCCCTATATCCAGAGATGTGCAGGCTCGGTGGGTCAACTATGGTAAATGTGAAGTTACTAGAGATAGGGTGGGATGCGTTTGGATGGTTGATGCAACTGAATGGCCTCCATCTGTCGGGAAGCAATGATTTATGTCGAGGATTAAACTATGCTGACCAACTTCCAAAACCCAAACACCTAGCTTAAGTTCCCACTTCCTGTAAGTTATGATTCTCCGAGAGAACCAGATTGAATGACAGCCTCCACTCTTCAAATTGTTGCACAAAGAAACAGAAAACAGAAGAGTGAGTAACTCATCCCTTTGAGTCTGCTCCACCATTCAACATGATCATCCAACTCAGTACCCATTCCCGCTTTCTCCACATAATCTTCAATCCTTTTCGCCCCAAGAACATATAACTCCTCCTTTAAAACACTCGATCACTTTCTGTGGCAGACAATTCCTCAGGCTTACTACTGCCTGGATGAAGAAATTTCTTATCTCAGTCCTAAATAGCATGCCTCATATCCTTAGACAATGACCATTGGCTCTGAACTCCCCAATCATCAGGAATATTCTTCCTCTGCTTGCCCTCCAGCCCTGTTAGAATTTTATGCATTCGCATGTGATACTCCCCTTATTCTTCTAAACTGCAGTGAATATAGTCCTAACTGATGCAGTCTCTCTTCATACATCAGAGTTGCTATCCAGGAATCAAATCAGTCTGATAATTCTTCACTGCACTCTCTCCACAGCCAAAACAACCTTCCTCAGGCAAGGAGACCAAAGCCGCACACGAAATTCTTGGTGAATTCACCAAAGCTCCGTTCAATTGCAGCAAGATATCTCTGCTCTTGAACTCTAACAAAAGGAATTATGAAGGCCAACATATCATTTACCTTCTTCACCACCTGATACGTCAGCACGCTTAATTTCAGTGACTGGCGCACAAGGTTACACAGGTCTTGTTGCACCTCTCATTTCTTAATCGAAAGCCAGATAATAATCAACCTTCCTGACTTTGCAACCTCAGTGGCTAGCTTCACATTTACTCACATTAGATTTCATCTACCATGCACGTGCCCACTCACTCAACTTGTACAAATCACACTGAAGCACCATTGTATCCTCCTCACAGATCACCCTCCCACCTAGCTTTGTCTCATCTGCAAACTTTTGGAGGTATTATATTTAATTCCTTAATCCAAATCATTAATTACATGGTGCACATGTGAGCATGTACAGTTATCAGCACCTCTCAAATAGCACACAAGAAATATTAGAACATAGAAGAATACAGCGCTGTACAGGCCCTTTGGCCCTCGATGTTGCGCCGATCCAAGTCCACCTAACCTACACTAGCCCACTATCCTCCATATGCCTATCCAATGCCTGCTTAAATGCACATAAAGAGGGAGAGTCCACCACTGCTATTGGCAGGGCATTCCATGAACTCACGACTCGTTGAGTAAAGAACCTACCCCTAACATCTGTCCTATACCTACCACGCCTTAATTTAAAGCTATGCCCCCTCGTAATAGCTGACTCCATACGATGCGGCTGCACCAGAGTCTTATACAACTGCAACATGACCTCAGGACTCCGTAACTTAATTCCTCTACCAATAAAAGCCAGTACGCCTTATGCCTTCTTCACCGCACTATTTACCTGGGTGGCAACTTTCAAAGATCTGTGTACATGGACACCAAGATCCTTCTGCTCATCCACACTACCAAGTATCCGACCATTAGCCCAGTACCCCATCTTTTTGTTACTCTTACCAAAGTGATTCACCTCACACTTAGCCACATTGAACTCCATTTGCCACCTTTCTGCCCAATTCTGCAGCAAATATAAATAAATAATCAGAAGACTTAACAGATTGGAAGAAACTACAAGACAGTCGACACAAATACAGTAATTTGTAAAAGTGTAATGTTGTACAGAAAGTTATCACCTGTACAACCGAAGTGACCTCAACTTGTATTCATCTTTTCTTTCCTACCCTTTGACAGTTGCAGCTGAAGTTATGGAAGCCTGCCAATTACTTTGCTGGTTTGTCTCAGATAAAGCTGTTAGTGCTTATTGGTGGTTCAGGATTTAGAGGCTTCTGGAGTACTGGAGACCTCCTGAACAGGTGCATGTGCAACCTGATGGATGCACTTGGGTCCCTAACAGAGGGGAAGTGGTGCAACACAGCAACTCTGAAGTGCCCTGATACGACAATCTCTGGATGTCTGGCTGTCACTTATCTTCCTGGTGTGCAACAGGACCTCCTCATCCCTGGAGGATTAGTCACCTGGAGTGTGGTCAAGGTACCTTGGCCCCTTTTTGCATAAGCAATAAATGAATGCATCCATAGCTCAGGCAATGGAGTAAAAATACTCATAACATGCAGGTACTAATTGTTCTGCTGAACTTGGTTCTCCATAGAGGGCATAGATATGTGCTCATGCCACATCATAGGAAATAGTTGAACAGACTCCTCTGCCCTGCTCTTCATTCTGTTCATGATCTCTGGCACTTCCATCAGATGCTCTGTCTATGCATCTCTGTCAGCTCATTAAATGCTAAGTGTAAAGGCTCAGGCTCTAGACTGAACTCTGCATAGCTCTGTTCTCCCAAAATTGAAATGTCAGTGACCTTGGTCATTTCTTTCTCCTCGAGCTGCGAATGTGACCCCAAGCCTGCTCTAGAGAGATTATCCACTGAGTTGAATGTCTCTGTCCTGGTGGACAATGGAAAGGAAGGCCTTTACAATGCATCCTCTGAGGTTCCTCCTCAGCAAGGTGCTGGTAGTGGTGCGCCTAGGGACTAGGACTCTTCTTTTGCACCTGGCTTGGAAGTAGGATCCATAGGCTGAATGTAAAACACAAAAAATTGGTGTCACAAGGTACGCTTACCCAAAGTTTTATTGAGACTTTGTAGCTTGATGTGCAACTGAAAGCAGTTGCTTGGCTCTTATCGCATCATTCCTGATGAAGGGCTTTTGCTCAATTTTCCTGTTCCTTGGATGCTGCCTGACTTGCTGTGCTTTTCCAGCACCATTCTAATTTTGATTCTAATCTCCAGCACCTGCAGCACCCACTTCCGCCTATTATCTCACGAGATGGTTATCTTGGGGAGGTGGTGGGTTAATGCCAATGCCTCTACACGAGTAACCTAGGAAACCCTGGCAAACATTTTGAGGAAATGGGTTTAATTGTACTGTGGCAGAGTGGGGGAAAAAAAAAAACTCTTCACCACAGATCTTGTTCTCCTGCCAGCTCAGCAGCCTGTTCCTCAAAATGGGGAGAGAAGTCATATGTAAGGCATCATCCCACCTGCCTGTGTACAATACATTTGCATAGATACAAGGGTGTTTTGCTTACATTGATAGAGAAGATACTGATGTCAATCCCCAGGCCTGAGATTGTCCATTTGTGTTACTTGTAAGAAGAATGTGGTATAGGGAAGGTTGAGACTTAATGACTTCTGATTGAAAGGTAGTTCAATGTCATCAAGGAGCTGAGCTGCAAATCAATAATAAAAATTATGTGATGTGTGTGCCTGGCATGTGTATGAGATCTTCACTCTTAAACCATGCTTTATGGTGGTGCTTTTGTTTCAGGCAAGCTTTTGGTGATGAGCTAACACATATGCATGTTCTTGTAGCTGTAACAAAAGGTCAGTGAGCTGTCAGTGTGTGAGCTACTGGATGTTGCAGCTCCTTTTAAGTGTGAACCACAGCAGATGTTAAGAGGCAGCAGCATTTGGTGCAAGTAGTGTTACTGGTAGCTGCAATTAAGTGACAAACATTGATTGCATGAGGCCTCTAATGGAAATGTCTGGCACCCAATATTGTGTGTGACACTTCTGTGCTGTGGAAACCTTACAATGTTAACTCACACACATTGGGCATGAAGCACTGAGTAGGCAAGTGGCAGAGTGTAAACAATTATTCATCCAACCAATGGTGTTGACTTCCAAAGCAACCTTCAGTCATATGGTCTCTTGCTGTGATCGAGGGAAATCACTTTTTCCAGGTCTATAATATCGCTATGGCTCGGTGGAATTGATATTCCTGAGCTGCAGAGAGTGAAGCGCTATCTGATTTATTATTGTCATACGTACTGAGACAGTGAAAATTATTGTTTTGCTTATTAATTATAAATCATACCTTATGTAAGTACACCAGGGCAATTGAACAGAATGCAGAATAGTGTGACAGCTGCAGCGAAGGTGCAGAGAGATGAACGCTAACACGAGATGTCCATTCATAAGTCTGATTACAGTGGGAAGAAGCTGACTTCTAATCTGTTGGTACACATCTTCGAACTTTTGTATCTTCTGGATGGAAGAGATTGGAAGAGAGCATAACTGGGGTGGCTGCTTTCACGACTACACTGGCTGTTTTCCTGAAGCAGCAGCAAGTGTAAACAGAGTCAATGGAAAGAAGCCTGGTTTTCATGATGGACTGGACAGTGTTAACAACTCTGATTTCTTGGGCACAGCAGTTGCCATATCAAGCTGAGATGCAACTGGACATGATGCTTTCTATGGTGCATTTATAAAAATTAGTAAGAATCACTGTGGACATGCCGAATTTTCTTAGCCTTCTGAGGAAGAGGTGTTGGTGTGCTTTCTTAACTGTAGCACAGATATGGATCAACCAGAATAGATTGTTAGTGATACTTGCTCCTCTGAATTTGAAGCTCTTGACCACCTCCACCTCAGCACCATTGACATGCATGTCCTCCACTCCACTTCCTGATGACCAGCTCCTTAGCGTTGCTGACACTGAGGGAGAGATTGTTGTCTTTACACCCTGCCACTAAGCTGTCTCTTTCCTGTACGCCTCTTTCCTGTACTCTGTCTTATCTTTGTCTGAAATCCAATCAACTACTGTGTTGTCATCAGCAAATTTATAAATGGAGTTAGTGTGAATTTGGCCACACATGATTATATAAGGAGTACAGTAAGGGGTTGAGTACTCAACCTTGCAGGGCATCAGTGTAGAAGATTATTCTGAACGAGGTTTTGTTGCCTATTTCGGTCAATGGGTCAGGAAGTTTGAAATCTAGTTACAGAGGTGGGAGCAGAGTCCTAGGCCTCAGGGTTTGGTTGGAATTTTGCTGTTGAGTATGAGTTACAGTAATCAAATCTGTTACCTTGATGGACTTTGTATGATATGATCTGCCTGTGTACCACAGAAAACAACACTTTTCACTATCTCAATACATGTGACAATAATAAATCAATAAATAGGAGTCTGACATAGATGTCCTTGTTATCCAGGGATATGTGTCGGGCCAGGAAGATGGCATCTGCTGTGAACCTATTGCAACGGTAGGCAAATTGTAGTGGATCAAGGAAACATGGAATTGATGTGTGCCATCACTAACCTCTCGGAGCACTTTATAAATGATGGATGCCAGAGCCACCAGGCAGTTGCCATTAAGGCACATTAACCTGACTTCTCTTTGGCACTGGGCCGATAGTGGTCTTCTTGAAGCAGATGGGAACCTCACATTGTAGTAAAGAGAGGTTAAAGAATTATGCAAATGCTCACACCCGCTGGTCCACTGGATTTGAACGCACAGCTGGGCATTTCATCTGGGCCAGCCGCTTTCTGTGGGTTCATATTCAAGGAAGCCAATTGTACATCTGCAGCTGCGACTGTGGGAACAAATGCATCCAATGCTGTTGGGACAGGTGACATAATTTCACTGGTCATCTATTCAAAACGAGCATAGAATGCATTGAGCTCAATGGGGAGGGATGCATTATCATCAGTGATTCTACCTTCACTTGGTAGCTCATTATGCTGTGTGAGCCTTGCCACAGTCGACACGTTTGTGTAACTAGTCTGGGACCCTTGTTAATACCAGACTAGCTACACAAACATGATGACTGTGGCAAGTCTCATATTGTCTCTTGGCATCCCTGATGGCTTTGCAAAGATCGTACCTAGATTTCCTATCTAGGTCAGGGTCACCCGAATGAAAGGCCCCTTATCTAGATTTCAGTAGAGTGGATCTTCTGGTTCATCCATATTTGATGGTTCGAGAACACTTGGATTAACTTCTTTGGCCGCAGTCCCCTACACACTTAGTGATGAAGTCTGTCACACTAGTAACATATTCATTTAGGTTGGCCTCTGAGTTTTTGAATGTGCAGCACACCAACTCCAAGCAGTCATGTAAGTGCTTGTCCATTATCTTAGACCAGCACTATACACCTTTCTGTACTCGATCCTCACGCTTCAGTTTCTGCTTGTAAGCCAGGAGAAGGAGCACAGCCTTATGGTCTGATTTACTAAAATGCGGCAGAGGATGGAGCAGTAGGTGTCTTTGATGGTTGTGTAGCAATGATCCAAGGTTTTTGGGCCTCTTGTGGGACAGGGGACATGTTGGTCATACTTTGGTAGCACACTTGAAGTTGGCCTGGTTGAAGTCACCAGCTCCAAGAACAAGGCTTTGCGGTATTCTGTCTCAAGGCTATTTGCGGCAGCGTCTTTTTCATCAAGTGCTCTCCCTACTTCCTCACAGAGTGGATTGTAAACTGCTGTCATGATAGCAGAAGTGAACCACCGCAGCAGGTAGTAGGGACAGCACTTCACTGTTCAATACTCTAGGTCCAGGGAGCATTAACTCACCAGGGTCTTCATGTCAGAACACGCAGAGGTATTGACCAGGAGGCAGACAGGCCTTAGCGAGGACGTTGTGCAGTCCATTTAGTGACTTGAGAAGCCCTCAAGTTGGAAGGCACAATCAGCTGAAGCAGGAATGAGCCATGTAAAGCATGTCTAGTCATGTTCTAAATATGCCTGGAAGTTGAAGCCCAGAAGTTCCTGGGAAGACGGCAGAGCTTTCTGCACAGCTGCCATAAAATTTGAATTTTCACCCATGCATGAATATGCAATGAGCAGAGATGAAGAATCATGCCAGAACTCAACTCACCCCATAGCACTACTATCCTCCATTTCCAGATCTGCCTCCACACTTGATCTCAGATGAAAAAAAATTCGGCCAAGTACAAAACTTTGATATTTACAACCTCACACAGTTTTCATCCTGTGTTAAACTTCAAAGAATTCCTCACTTCACTGATCCAGTATTGATGATCACTAGTCATTTATGATCCCCCTCCCCATTATCTGGAGTACAATGTCAAAGTTCTCCAGGTGTGAAGTCAAAATGCTTGGAGCAAATTAATATTGTTGTCCATCTTCTTAAAATACTCCTTCCTCACTGCAATTGGCTCATGAGGTCCACACAGGCTGAATACGCTTCAGTTAGTCGTTTGTAACTGGCTGAGCCCAATAAGCTAGCACAAAAGTTACGTATTTGTGGAAAACATAATGATTGCCAGTTTAGTTTTTTTTGTACACAGATGATTAAATGCACAGACAAGGTGCAACTCAGAAAATGCTGAACATTTTATTGAAGGCTGTTGCATGATGAACCAGCCATGAATACTGGAGATATGTCACCATAAAGAATTATCTGTGCTGTCTTGCCAAATAGTTGTGATACTTAACAAAATTGTGGTTTTGGAGCATTGCCACTCAATTGAAAAATAGATATGCTGCAATATGCAAAATGCACAGCTAAATTCTGTAAATCCTGTGAAAAGTTACAATTTGTATAATTGCTATATTGGTGCTTCACACCATTCAACATTTAAAAAAAGAAGAAAACTAAATATTCTAATTCAGCTTTAAATTGCCAGATCAAGCAAAGTTAAAACTGCATACAAGGGAATTAAAATTAATCTTTTTTCAGACTAAGCAACAAAAGATCTTCACACAAATTACAGCAAATGGACCCTTCAACTGATTATTTCAATCCACGCATATTAGGGAAACAGAAATTACGTCTTAACTAAAGTGTTTCACGTCCTAAGATCAAGTATATCAATTTAAAATTCAAGTATCATGTGAATTCCAACTACCTCGCCTATTTGACAGGTTTGCTGATTACAGTACAAAAGATCCTTTTTACTAATACAGTAAGTTTGTATTATTGCACTAATCACATTCTGGCGACAGGACAAACACCAGTCTGTCCTATGAATCACGCAGTTTACAAAAAAGAACCAATATTAAGGGAAGCAGCAAGAACTAAATTTCTTTTACAAGTTGTGTATTTATCATTTGAATTTAAACCAATTGTAATAATTCAGTAAGAAGTCACAATTGAGAGTGCCAATTCAATACATTAAAAAAAAAACACAATTCTACAGTTTTTCTTGTGTTATTGCTAAGCAGAAGCATTTGAACAAATCAAGTGAGGCATCCCTTCTGGACAGAACCACAGATTTGTTACTCTACTTAAAATTCAAACACACCTTAAAGCTGTGAGTGAAGTAGCTCTCTATTCAAGAAAAGATAAGCTTCAAAAATATTTCAACGCAATGAAGAACTAATCATGGTTTCATATTAAAACAATTAATTTGCTCAAATTGTAATGAGTGGCTCACTTCTCCAACATTTACAAGCTTCATATCTCACTTCTTGTCTGAAAGGGTTCAGTCATAGATGCATTCAAAAATCTCAACATTGCAGGAAGCACACCGGTTTGCAGGAAGCACACGGGTTTGCTGGATTGCAAACTTAACCAATTCACTACTTTTATCCTGAGCACATTGTTGCTGTATTCTGAACCACAGTGTACACTACTACAAATCTCCCTGCTTTAGTAGCAGCTGCTTCCCAACATCCTGGGCTATCAAGAAGGAAAAGAGCTGCAAATTTCTGCAAGCATGAAAACTTCCAAGCTTTCCAACAAGTCAAACATGACTTGGACAGACAAGTATTACCAATGGTTGAACTGGAAAATTTCCACGGGCTGCTACATTTAAAGAAAATGCAGGTAATGATCGATTCAGGATAATTAAAGATAATCTATAAATGTAGCATTGCCAGTACCATAACAATCCTCCAAGAAAAAAGGAAGAAATTGAAAAAGCAAGGAAAGAGACATTGAGGCTTTTTGGCTTTATAAAGGGAGGCAGAATGCAAAGATAGAATGTAAGGCTAAAAGCTTCTGTTAAAAGCTGAAGCAATATTTTATTGATGATTTATTGTCATCACATATACCGAGATACCGCCTAAAATGTCTTGTGCGCTGTATGGGCAGATTGTACCATACAGCGAATCAGGGTTGCAGAATAGAGTGCAGAATAGTGTTACGGGGAGAGAGCAGGAGAGAGCAATCAGAATTAACATTTAAGATGCCCATTCATAAGTCTGATAACAGCAGGGAAGTAGCTGTTCTTGAATCTGCTCAAACGTGCTCAAACTTGTATATCTTCCATCCGACTGAAGAGGGTGGAAGAGTATATAACCAGGGTAGGAAGGGTCTTTGATTATGTTGGTTGCTTTCCCAAGGCAGTGGGACGTGTAGATGGAGTCTGTGGATGGAAAGCTGGTTTGCATGATGGACTGGGCTGTCTAGTTTCTTGCAGTCTTGGGAAGAGCAGTCACCATACCACACTGTGATGCATCCAGATAGGATGCTTTCTGTGGTGGACATGCCAAATTCCCTTAGCCTCCTGAAGAAGTAACAACATTGTTGTGCTTTCTTGACTGACATGTCAGCGAGGGTGGACCAAGATGGATTGTTGGTGATCACCATACCTAGGAACTTGACACACTAACCATCTCCACCTCAGCACCATTGATGCAGACAGGGACCCTCCACTCCATTTCCTGAAGTCAATGACCAGCTTCTTCATTTTTCTGATATTGGAGAGATGTTGTCTTTACACCATGCCATTCAGCACTCAATCTCATTCCCGTATTCCAACTCATCGCTGTTTCAGATCTGACCTACAATGGTGGTGTTGTCAGCAAACTTGTAACTGGAGTTGGGGTGGAATTTGGCTACACAGTTGTGAGTACATAAGGAGTAAAGCAGGGGACTGAGTATACAATGTTGCGGAACACTAGTGTTGAGGATTATGATGGAGGCGGCATCGTCACCTAATCTTACTGATTGAGGTCTACGGGTCAGGAAGTTAAGGATCCAGCTATAGAGGGGGGAACCGAGACCTAGGTCTCAGAGCTTAGAGATGAGTTGTTTGGAATTATGGTGTTGAAGACAGAATGTAGTCAATATGTAGGAGCCTGACATATGTATCTTGTTATCCAGATGTTCCAGGGATGAGGATAGGCCCAGGGAGATGGCATCTGCTGTGGACCTGTTGCGCAGGTAAACAAATTGCAAAGGATCACAACAGTTTTGTAGGTTGGAGCTGATGTGAGCCATGACTAGCTTCTTGAAGCATTTTATAATTATGGAGGTCAGAGAAGTCAGGCAATAGTCAATGAGGTTGCATGATTCTTCTTTGGCACTGGGATGGTGATTTTCTTGAAGCAGACAGGAACTGTATAATATGACATCCATATTGTCAATGGATTTATAGTAGTCAATAGATCCTTAATTCCAGATATTTACTGAATTCAAATTCCACCATCTGCTGTGGCGGGATTCGAACCCCTCCCGGGCCCTCAGAACATTATCTGTGTCTCTGGGTTAACAGTCCGGTGATAATACCACTGGGCCATCACCTCCACTGTAAGATATTCTAGGTCTGGGCAGCAATAACTCACCAGGGTTACCACAACTGAGCACCAGGTGGCGTGGTTTAGGAGGCAGCCCTACCGTCCCTTGCTTTGCCCGAGGATGTCAAGTGGTCCAGTGAACTGAAAAACCCTCATGTTGTAAGGTACACTCAGGTATAATAGAAGGACAAAGCCACCTCTCTGTAAAACAGAGCACACAGAAGCCTCAATCCCATCTGAAAGGGAAGTCCAGCTTTAAGTTCATACATTTTGTTCTCAATAGCTTGGGTGTTTGCCAGGAGTATACTGGTGAGTGAGAACTTGAAACCCTGAAGTTTCAGTCTCACCTAAAGTCCAGTGCATTTCCCACATTTCCTGGGTAAGTACAGAATGACTTAAGCTATCTAACGAATAAATCAGCACTAAGCTGCACACTCTGAAATAGCTCATTGTAAAAGCTATGACAATTGAAATTAAACTACTAACAGGAGAATGAAACACCAAAAATCCCCATTCTCAATAACAGGAAAGCCCAGCAAATCAGCAGTACGTAAGGCTGAAGTACTGTACTGCAACCATCATTGGCTACAAGTGCCAAATAGACAGTCCCTTCAGTTACCTCCTGAGGTCCCTTATCTTAGGGCAGTAAATTCTGGGATTTACATATTAATCAATTGAAATCTGCATCACCATTCTCGGTGATTACAGAATTAACGGCCATCTATGTTCGTATAATACATCGCCTCAGTTGTATGATACTTTGGTCTTTTTCTTATAAATACTGCGCCTTATGTACCCTGCGCCACATGCTACCTGACGAAGCAGCAGTACTCCGAAAGCTTGTATTTCAAATAAATCTGTTGGACTATAACCTGGTGTCATATGACTTCAGACAGCATCACAGACACCAGTCTTCAGATAATTTGATACAATCCACGAAATCAAGAAATGGCTGGAGGCACTGAATATCACCAAGGTTCTGTGCTCTGACAACATTCCAGTAATAACACTGAAAACCTGTGTTCCAGAACTAGTCGTGGCCTGATCAAGCAGTTCTAGTATAGTTACATTGCCATCTACCTGGTAACATGAAAAATTGCCCACATGCCCTGCACAAAAAAGCTTTCAAACCCAGTCAATTTCCACTGCATCAATAGTTTAAGATGGCAGCTCAACATCACCTTCTGCAGGCAAACTAGAGATAGGCATTAAATGCAGGTCTAGCCAGCAACACTCACAACCCAGGAATGTACACCAAAAAAGTCTACTCTCGATTATAGCTAAGTGACAGAAAGCATGGTCAAGCAGCTTTTACTTAGTAAATAGCCTGCTCACTAACAGTTTGGGTTCCATGAAGGCCACTCAGCTCCAGATTTCATCACAACTTTGGTTTTCACCTGTTCTTTACAACAGACTGAAGAGCTCAATCCCAGAGGTGACATCAGAGTGACTACCCTTGATAACACTTGACTGAGTGTATAATGAAGGAGCCCAAGAAACCTGAACTCAGTGACAACAACAGGAACATTCTCAACTTACTGTAGTCATACCTAGTGTAAACAAAGCTAATTATGGTTGTTGGAGGTAAATCATCTTCAGTCCCAGGGCTTTCCTGTGGGAGCTCCTGAAGATATATTTTCAAATCAAACTGCTTGGAGATGTTATAAGACACCTCTGGAGAAGGTAGAGAGGCTACCACTGTGCCTCAAGAGCCTTTCCTTAGGTTGTGTTTCAGCCGATTCAATCACCTTCCCTCTACCATAAGGTCAAAAGGGGAAAGAAATCACTGATGATCTGCATAATGTTCAGCATAATTCAGGACTCCTCAGATATCGTATCCAAATGTAGCAAGACCTGGGCCTGCACTGATATGCAACAAGTGCACTTATGCCTCGCAAGTGCCAGGCAAATACTGTCTCCAACAATACAGAATTTACTCATCCTTCCTTGACACTGTCATTGCTAAACTCCTATTATCCGCATTCTGAGGATTTCCATCTACTTAAAACAGAACCAGACTGGCCATATTATAAATGTAAATACTGTGGCTACAGGAGCAGGTCACAGGTTAGGAATCCTGCAGTAATAACTCACCTCCTGACTTCTTTAAGTTTGTTTACCATTGACAAGGCACCAATCAGGAGTGCAATGCAGTACTCCAAAATTTGGCTTGATGAGTTCAGCTCCAACAACACTCAAACTTGACACCATCCAGGGCAAAGCAGCCCACTTGATTGGCATCGCATCCACAAAACATTCACACCCTCTGCAGCAAAGCTCAGTATCAGTTGAGATGCACTGCAGAAATTCACCAAGGATCCACAACCACTACCATCTAAAAGGACATGGGCAGCAAGTACATGGGAACACCACTGGTTGCAACTTCCTCTCCAAACCACACACCATCCTGACTTGGAACGTCATCATTGTTTCTTCACTTGGGTCAATTCCCAATCCAAAAAGCACTTCAAATGTACCTAAACCACATAGGCTGCAAGAGTTCAAAGAAGGTAGCTCACCACAGCTTTTTCAAAGGTACTTAGTGATTACACCTGAAAGTTTGCCAGTAGAAGATTCAATTGCAAATAGAATGAGTAGGAGACCTAACCTTGAAAAGGAGAAGTTTACAAAGCTCTGGGGAATAAACAGGATACTGTGACCAACTGGACAGGCCTTTACTCTGACACACGAATGATGAGCTAAATGCACCCTAGCCCTCTGTCCTCTAAGAGAGAGTGAGTCTAGGTGGAAGGGTTCAACTCCAGACCACTTTCATTCATTTCACAAGGAAAACATTCTGGAGGGAAAAAGTACTGTCATAGTGATTGAGTTTGGTTCAGATGGTAACGTTATTTTTTTTGTAAGTTAGCAGTTGTGGATACTATCCTTTGTATGAGTTATTAAGTTGTTTACTTGTTCCAATGAAAGTAAAAAGTATTATATTCGTTGGAGAATCAAGTTATAATGTTATTCATTACCTTGGCATCAAAAAGAAATAGACGCAAGTGTGTACATACAAATACTAGATAACAATAGTCATTACAAAGTAATTTATTTTATATGAATCATTTGGGGACAGAGACAGACAGAGAGAGACCGAGACGGACCCAGAGGGACCGAGGGACAGAGGGACAGACACAGACAGAGAGATGCTGAAAACATTAATTAAATGCAGCTCTTCTGTATACATTCTAATAGATTTGGATTGAGTCCCAGGGCTGAAAGATATTTAAAGCACTTAAAAATTCAACACATCTGACAATATATTAAAACAAACACATTCATGTACAATTGTCTATGTTTAGATTATATAAATTTTGTTCATAGCATTTTTCAGGAAGCCACTGTTCCATCAACTACAAATGGTGCTAAACTCCAAGTTTTAAACTCCAAGTCTTTCACTAGGCTATCAGTTAGAATCTGGCTGAATTTGTGAAGCTGGCCTTTGATTTGAGAGAGAGCACCAAGTAACAGCTGCAATGACTCACTGGTAGAATATTGCATGATCATGGTCTTTGAGGGGTTAAATGAGCTTATTAAAATTAAGTTTGTCTACAGAAGGTTAAAAAAAATTAAATCACTAATTGAAACTGAACAAATGATATTTTATTGCTAATTGACTAAACTGTCTGGTTCCAAAAGAAATTACGATAGAAACATTGTGCAAAGTTGCCATCAAACCATTTCTGGATGATGTCAATTTTTGACGATTTCCTGAATAATATTTAGATGCACTATCAACCATTTATACTTGAAGATAATCAATAAGTCAGGTGCTGAAAAGCTAAGATGCTGTGATTGTGAAAATCAGCAGTATGAACTGAAATTACTGGTTCAGACATACACATTGGCCTTGACTGCAAGAAAATTTGAGTTCAGGAGTAGGAATATCTTACTGCAGTTATAGAGAGCCTTGATGAGACCAAACCTGGAACACTGCATGTAGTTTCGGTCTGTTGACGTAAGAAATAATATGCTTTCCATGGAGGGAATGCAGCAGAGATTCACTATGAAATGCAGCCGAGGTTCACCAGGCTAATACCAGGACTGGCAGGACACAAGAGGGAAGACTGGTTTGATTGGGTCTACATTCACTAGAAGAAAGTGAGGACTGCAGATGCTGGAGATCAGAGCTGAAAATGTGTTGCTGGAAAAGCGCAGCAGGTCAGGCAGCATCCAAGGAGCAGGAGAATCGACGTTTCGGGCATGAGCCCTTCTTCAGGAATGAGGAAGGTGTGCCAAACAGGATAAGATAAAAGGTAGGGAGGAGGGACTTGGGGGAGGGGCGTTAGAAATGCGATAGGTGGAAGGAGGTAAAAGTGAGGGTGATGGGCCGGAGTAGGGGTGGGGGCGGAAAGGTCGGGAAGAAGATTTCAGGTTAGGAAGGTGGTGAACTCAGATTTCTCCAGTGTCCTCATTTCCCCTCCCCCCCCACTTTGTCTCAGTCAAATCCCTCGAACTCAGCACCGCCTTCCTAACCTGCAATTTTCTTCCTGAGCAACACATTTTCAGCTCTGTATTCACTAGAGTTTAGAAGGATAAGATTGGATCTGATACAAAATTCTAAACAGGATTGGACACGCTCGCTAGATGAAGGTTCTGGAGCCGAGAAGCAGGAGACAGTCTCAGGATATGGGGCAGACAATTTAGGAATGAGATAAGGAGAAATGTTTCCAACTAAAAGATAGTGAACCTGTGGAATTTTTCACTACATAGGGCTGTAGAGACCAAGTCACTGAATAAATGTTCTTAATTTTAAAGGAGTCAAGAGGTATGGGGAGAAAACAGGAACATGGCACTGAGATAGACTATCAGCCATGATCATATTGAATGGTGGAGCAGGCTTGAAGGGCTGAATGGCCTACTCCTACTCTTAGTTTCTATTTCAATGATGCTATTTGCAGTTTGTTTCTGATAAATCGGCTTAATATGCCATTTTGAGTCAGAGTTATAGAAATGTACAACACAGAAGCAGACCCTTTGGTCCAGCTTGTCCATCTGGACCAGATATCCCAACACAATCTAATCCCACCTGCTAGCACCCAGCCTGTATCCCTCCAAACCCTTCCTATTCATATACTCATCCAGATGCCTTTTAAATGTGGCAATCGTACTAGCCTCCACCACTTTCTCTGGCAGCTCAATCCATACACGTACCACTCTCTGCGTGAAAAAGTTGCCCCTTAGGTCTCTTTTATATCTTTCCCTTTGGTAGCTATTTGGCTGCCTGCTCTTGTCACCCCCTGCCCCCATCCCAAAAACTCCCACAACCCCAAATTTTATCATTTCTGTCCTGAATGGGTGACCTCTAATTTTAAAAACAGCGTCTCCTGTCTGGTTCACCCAGGGGAAGCATAATACCCACTTCCATCTTGTCAAGACCATTCAGAATTGCATATATGGCAATCAAATCAAACTTCATATTCCTAAACTTCAGAGAAACATGCCCAGTCTAACCAATCTTATAAGACAGCTATCAGTTGCCTCCCAAGTATTCACATCCTTCCTTAAATGAGGAGACCAAAACTGTGCATACCATACTCAATGTGGCCTTACCAATGTCTGCAAAAATGGAGCACAACATTCTTACTTATATTTTCAATTCCTTTTGATATAATGAACAGTATTCCATAAGCCTTGCTGCATCTGCCTACTAACATTGAGACTCACGTATGAGAACAGCTAAATCTCTCTGCATCACAGAATTCCACAGCCATTTTCTATTTAATTAATATTCTGCTTTAATTACTCTTCTTGGCTAAGTGAAAAGATTCACACTGCTTCACATTGTACTTCACCTGCCAGATTTTTGCCCACTTAACCAAATGATAATTGGTCTGCAACTTCCTGGTTTTCTCCACACACATTCCTACCTATTTTTGTATCATCTGTAAATGTAGGTGCCAGGCCTCCAAAGTCTCACCTACAGTGTCCAGTTCAGGTTTGTTGTCTATAGTGAACTGTTGGCTATCCAGCGAGAGCAAACATATCTGTAAAAGTGAAGTTCTTTCCTGTTCTGTGTCATGACCTCCAAAGCAGTGGAAAAATCGAACAACTTCTATATGCTCAACTTCCATATTACAGTAATAAACACATTCTCCGTCAGCTTGAGAAAATGTGATTATTTTTGATGCCTGCCAGAAGCTTGTACCTTTCCAAACTAACGCAACCTCATTCACCAGGCTGAATGAAACTGGCCTTATAGATCAAGAAGCAATGCATAATAGTAAGAAGCATTTAAAATAACAATTCAAAATGCACAAAATATACATTTCTGTTGAAAACCCAAAGCTCAGCAAGAAAGATTCATCCATGACTTACTAAGGAGGTTAGAAGTAGTATAAGACTAAGGGAAAAGGTATAATGTGATTTGGAGAGGCTTTTTAACCAGCAAGGAACCAGAAAAATGTTGATGCAAAGGGAAACAACAACATTCAAGAGTGAAACAACCAGGAATATAGAAACAGTTTTCAATTGCTTTCACAAGCATATAAAAAGGAACAGAGATAAAAGTAAACATTAATTCCTTAGAAACAGGGACAAAATAAATCATGGGGAATGGTACAGAGACGTTGAACAATACTCCATTCTGACTCTATCGAATATTATCTGCGTTTCCCTCTAGAGATGCTGACCAACTGAGTATTTTCTGTTCTTAGCATGAGTTTAAAATTTGGATAGGTATCAGGACATACAAATAGCATTTTCTCAAAACAAGCAAATCAGCAGACTATCAAAAAAAGTATTGTACTGGAAAAGTATAGCAGGTCAGGCAGCAGCCTAGGAACAAGAGAATCTACATTTCAGGTATAAACCCTACATCAGGTATGTTGGGGTGGGGAAGAGGGCTTAGAGATAAAGAAGAGTGTGGGGGGGTGAGGTAGTTGGGAAGGCAGTAGGTAAATGTAGGGTAGGGGTGATGGTAATAGGTCAAAAGGGGAGGATGAAGCAGATAGGTGGGAAGGAAGATGGACAGGTAGGACAGTTCAAGAGGGCGATGCCGAGATGGGAGGGTTGGAGCTGGGATAAGGTGGGGAAAGGGAAGATGAGGAAACTGGTGAAATTGACATTGATCCTGTGTGGCTGGAAGGCCCCAAGTCAGCAGATGAGGCATTCTTCCAGGCATTGGGTGGCTTGGATTTGAAGACGGAGGAGGCCCATAACTTACATGACCTTGGAGGAGTGGGAGGGGGAGTTAAAGTGTTCGGCCACAGGGAAACAGGATTGTTTGGTGTGTGTCCCCCAGGGATGCTCCCTAAAACGTTCCACGAGTTGGCGTTGTCTCCCCAGTATAGTTGTCACCCCCACATTTCTATTTATCTCCCAACCCCCTCACCCACCCCAACATTCCCAATGAAGGGCTTATGTCCAAAGTATCTAATCTCCTGCTTCTCGGTACTACCTGACCTGCTGTGCTTTTCCAGCTCCATACTTTTCAACTCTGATCTCCAGCATCTGCAGGCCTCACTTTTTCCTAAATCAGTAGGCTCAGTCCAGTTTTATATGTGTTTGTTTTATCAATGAAACTCATATTCAGAATGTCAAATCATTGAAACATGATAGCTCAGAGTAGTTACCACAACAGAATTCTGACAGAGCAACAGCAACAACTGTAAAACATTCTAAAGTTTAGACTTCTAAACATTTTAAAAATAATCAGCGACAACTGTAAGTACTTACTCCTTACTCTCCTCATCCATATCTGCATCATTTAAGCCCATGATGTGTTTCCTTGCAATTGAAGGCAAGTGGCTTGAAAAATAACACTACTGATGTGTCCTGTTTCTAAAAACAAACAAACATTTATATAATTTCAAATCATCAATAACATAAAAAGATAGTGTTTCTTCAGATACAAATTTTGGAGCTTCCAAGCTCAAAAAACTTGACCAGTCACATTGATATGTTTTCAGATTTAAGAACAAATCTTTAAATAATAGTGCAATTGCACAGCTAAAATGTAGAATACTAAGACTGTCAACAATGCACTTATGAAGAAATGAATTCATGCTAGCTTTATACACAGGTACATTTTCTAGCTTCACTGCTGAAGACAGACAGAAACTTGCTTGCACCAGTGGCGAAGGCAGATATCCTCATAATACTTGAGTAATACTTTGACTGGCAATTGCATATCAAGGCACACAAGGCTATGAGCCGTGAGCTGAAAAATGGGATTAGAATAATTCGGTGCTTATTTTTAACTGGCACAGACTTGATGGGCTGAAAGTGCATTTTTCTGCATTGCAGACCTTGCTGATAACCTTGATCTGAAGCTTAGCTTGAACATTTAAATATCATTACTTCAATGATTCATGGTCTTGCATTGGTAAAGTCTATCTCAAACTGGTAGACTCATATCTGAAGTCTCAGAGTATATTTTCCATTAATTCACATGAAACAACATTGATGACGATAGCTGTAAAGGTGGCAAGGATTATGGGGAACAGGCATAGTCCTGTTTGGTGAGGGCAAGATCAAATCAGACAAAATCTTAATATATGGAAGACCAGACTAGAGGAATGTATGGCTTTCTGCTGCTTCTGTCTTGCTGAAATACTAAATATGCTGTCAAAGAATTTCATCATGGACGCAACAAGACAGTCCAAAAATTTAACAATCTGAATTATTGTTCCCTTTGAAATGTGGTAAGCGCTGTCCTGCAGAATGCAAAATTACTTGATGGCTTGACTCCTATTTTCAGAAATCTTCAAGTTCTAACATAGAACAATACAGCGCAGTACAGGCCCTTCGGCGCTCGATGTTGCGCCGATCCAAGCCCACCTAACCTACACTAGCCCACTATCCTCCATATGCCTATCCAATGCCCGCTTAAATGCCCATAATGAGGGAGAGTCCACCACTGCTATTGGCAGGGCATTCCATGAACTCACGACTCGCTGAGTAAAGAACCTACCCCTAACATCTGTCCTATACCTACCACCCTTAATTTAAAGCTATGCCCCCTTGTAATAGCTGACTCCATACACACAATACTCCAGATGCGGCCGCACCAGTGTCTTATACAACTGCAACATGACCTCAGTACTCCGGGACTCAATTCCTCTACCAATAAAAGCCAGTACGCCATATGCCTTCTTCACCGCACTATTTACCTGGGTGGCAACTTTCAAAGATCTGTGTAACAAGTGACTCTTCCTTCTATTTCTTGCATTCTTATCCATGGGAATTACTTTGAGCTACAGTTATTATACTACAGGCTATTTACATTTCATCGTAACTTGGTAAATACCAAACGATATTTTTAAATTAACTTTTACTTATTCTGTTTATCTTGGACAACACATCTAAATGGTCAGCTGGTAGACTGCACTCTTGACCTACCACTTGTGGTTGCAGTTATCAAGCAACTTTGTTTTTTCTATCCTAACTAAACAAGTTTCATCGTAGAAATGATGCCAAGTATGGAAGTCTAATGTGAGTTGGGAATTTTATTGTAAAGAAATACCTGCTTTAGAGAAGTTACCTTTTGCTGTCAATATCACGTAGCAAAACAAGGGAAGCTATTAGTGCAAAAAAATGCATATGCAAAAAAACCCTCCATATTAAATGAAAATATTAACATTGGAAATGTATTATATGCTACCATTGAACAAAACTGGTTGTCAACCCGACTTTAGCATTGTGCAAATACTTCATGCCTCCTCAAACCTATGAAAATCTAAAAATTAACAAATAAACAGTCAGCATCAATCCCAAGGTTCTTATATATTTTCCATAACTCCTGATCACTCCAAGACTTCGTGATGTTGTTGAAACATCAGTCAAGTTTGCATTTCAGTGTTGTGGAACATTGCTCATTACAGGTAAAGCTCTGATATCTCAGTTAGTGAGGAAAACCAACTAACTAAGAACCAAGCTGTTTAATTACAGGTTGAATTACATTACCAGCCTTGCACAAAAGAGCTAAGGTACTCTGAATGCTTTAATGTTACAAGCATATTTTGCTAAGTGGCAGACTTCAAAATTTATGTTTTGTTTGCCAGAAACAAAACTGCTTGGATTGAGTGCAACCACAAATGGCACCTTCTAGTAGGGTCAGAAGAGAAACCAAACAGTCCGCCATTTGGATGTGGCATCATGCAAGATGAAACAGAAAGGGAAAAGCCTGAAATAATCTTTTACTGTAGGAATAATTTGGCATTTACCAAATCATAACAAAATACAAATTTAACAAATGGTTTGTGGTATAATAATTATAGCTCATGGTCATTTGCCAGTACAGAATTCGAATACTGCTGAAAACATTTTGTTAAAGCTTTTTGCATTACACTCATCTGAATATTTCATAGAAATTCCAATTTTAGTGAAAACCAATACTTATACTCTATGAGAGGACAGTGCTGATTGGTTGCAAGTAGACTCGCTGGTAAAGGTGCCACCATGGATTTATGATGATCAACAGCTAACTGCCAGTCTTTAAGTTTTAAAACAAGAAAGTTGATTCTGACTGATCAAGGTATTACCCTGTGAAATGAACCAGCAAAATGGTCATCACTTATTTTGTTAAATTGAAACATGTGCAGAACATGCCCATTTTCTTCTGTTTGTGAAAAACACAGTTTGGGAGTAAATGTAAAATTACTGTATATTATTACTACTAATGTGCATTACTATATAACAAAATATATGAATTTCAATGCTAATGACAACAGATATTTAGGTCATATGTCCCAAGGAATGGTGAATTTTATCAAACAGTGTATCCCTTCAGCACTTCAGAACAAGGTACTGATCATATCCTTGCTTTCAAAACCTGCAGCAGTGTCCAACATTAGGTTAAATTCTTCAATTGGACAATGTTTGCAGGATAATCCTATGTGTACAAAAAAATTACACTGACAACCGATTTAAGATTGGCAGTGGAGCTTGCTAAGTGACATACTTGTGGACATTAGATGTTACACACATTAACACCCACTGAGCTCCACTTCCAACTTTTTTCAAAAAACAAAAAAAAGCATTTATTTCATACCCCTAATTGAAAGTGAGTGGTTCCTTGGGCCATTTCACAGGGTAATTAAGAGTTAACTACATTGCTTTGGATCTCAAATCATACGCAGGCCAAATCTGCTAAGGACAGCAGATTGCCTTTCTTAAGAGACATGAGCAAACGAGATGTTGTCTTCAACCACAATTGACAATGGTTAGACAGTCACCATTAGTCCAGTTTATTAGTTACTGAAATCTGGAATTAAAAGTGGCATTTGAATTAATGTCTCCAGAACATTAATCTAGGGTTCTTGATTACTAATTCGGTGATATTAACATTAAGCAACAGCGAGAATTCCTTTGAGTTCCCAAACAACAATCAAATATTATAAACCATTGTCACAATATTGAAATTCAAATCATTCACAGTAACATTTCTACAATTTTGCATGACTTGATTTATACCATCCTAAAGTACAGGGACTGTTAGAGGCCTGAGATATTACAAGGTAAAAACAATGACTGCAGATGCTGGAAACCAAATTCTCGATTAGTGGTGCTGGAAGAGCACAGCAGTTCAGGCAGCATCCAAGGAGCAGCGAAATCTATTCGCTGCTCCTTGGATGCTGCCTGAACTGCTGTGCTCTTCCAGCACCACTAATCCAGGCCTAGATATTACTCCCACCCTCAAAATATTTGCCTTGCTATATCCCATCTCAATCCAAAATATATTCCACACCTTGATTTTCCAAGGTAAGTTTATTTTTCACTACTGTACAGATTTCATCCTTTATTAATGGAGCTACTTGGCTTTCTCTTCTTTTACCAAGGGTGGCACAGTGGCGAGCACTGCAGCCTCTCAGCACCAGAGACGAGGGTTCAAGTCCACCCTTGGGTGACTGTCATTTTGGAGTTTACACACTTTTCCCGTGTTTGTGTGGGATTCCTCCAGGTGCTCTGGTTTACCCCCATAGTCCAAAGATGCGCCAGTTAAGTAGGTTGGCCATGTTAAATTGCCATAGTGTGTTGGGATGTGCAGGTTAGGTGGATTAGCCATGGGAGATGCAAGGTTACAGGAATGTGGGGGGGTGGGACTGATCTGGGTGGCATGTACTTTGGATAGTCGATGTGGGCATGATGGGCCAAATGCCCTGCTTCCACACTGTAGAGATTCTATAGGTCTGAAAATGTCAAGAATCCCCAAATTAAAAATTCTCTTATGTCCTTTATGATTTATATGCCAGTCAACTGACCATCTCAACCTATTCTTATCCTATTGAACTTATTTCTTCCCAACTCAACTCCAGTTTTTCCCTGCATTGAATAATCATTTCATGCCGCTTCTGATGCAGCAGAAGCTGAGCTTTCCAGCTTTTGTTATTACTTCAGTTTTCAGCTGGGTCACCTTGCAATAATATTGCTCCAAAAGGTACCAAATCAAATTTATTTCTCCTTTTCCCATTAATTCACCCACCTTGTTCCAATTGCTGTGTATATGAAAGGCCTTGATTTGAATTTTGCTAGTTTCCTTTACTGAATCCTACTTTGCATGTACTTTGTCCTTTCTGTCACACATCACTTGGTACACATCACCTGCACAACTCCCCTGCACTATTGCCTTGTTCTTTATCATTTAGATTAGATTCCATACGGTGTGGAAACAGGCCATTCGGCCCAACCAGTCCACACCGACCCTCCGAAGAGTAACCCACCCAGACCCATTTCACTCTAACCAATGCACCTAACACTACGGGCAATTTAGCATGGCCAATGCACCTGACCTGCGCATCTTTGGACTGTGGGAGGAAACCCACGCAGACATGGGGAGAATGTGCAAACTCCACACAGACAGTCCCAATCATTACCTTACTAAAATTCACATCATGTGAATCTTGCCCCATCTGCAGCCCTGCTTACTCAATTTGGTGCAATGGTGCAAGTGAAGCCTGGCCCAAACAGTTTCTTCTTTCCCCAGTACTGCTGCTGGCCCAGAAATCAAAACCTGTTTCGCACACACCAATCTCCGAGGCATGCACTCAACTTTCTCATCTTACTGACCCTATATTAATCTGCTGCTCATGGATCAGGTGGTAAACCCAGAGATTTTGGTGGATCAGGTTGTCAGTCGGCTCACTGAAATGAAAGGTTTGTTTTCAGACGTTTTGTCACCATGCTAGGTAACATAAGCAGTGAGCCTCCGGTGAAGTCCTGGTGTTATGTCCCACTTTCTATTTCAGTCTTGGTCTTTTAAGGTGGGTGATATCATTCCCAGTTCTTTTTCTCAGAGGGTCCAAATCAATGTGTTTATTGATGGAGTTCCGGTTTGAATGCTTAGCATGACATCACCCACCTTAAAAAAATCAAGACACACAAATAGAAAATGAGACATAACACGATGGCTTCACTAGAGGCTCATTGATGATGTTACCTAGCATGGTGATGAAACGTCCGAAAACCTTTCAGCTCAGCGAGCAGCCTTACAACCTGAACCTCAACCTGAGCTACAAATCTTAAAAATCACAAATCTTGGTGGCTCTCCTTTTATTAATTTAGCTCTAAATTGTTCATACCTCACCCACTCCCCCCAAAACACAATATTGCAGTCAGTTTGCTCATTTGATTTGAAGTTCCTGCTCTCATCCATTCGATTTGTAAGAACCTGTACCTGTTGAACAAGTGTAAGGACTAAGGCTCCCCCATTGTTAACTTCTAGATTCCAAAACAAATCACACACTCCTGTGATTCCTCTTGGAATAAAAGGTTTAAAAAAATCAAGATATCTAATAAAATGCTGGCATTTATACCTGGAGGACTTAAGTAAAAGAATGCAGAACTTTTGCTACAGCTATACAAAACATTGGTTAGATGCCACTTGGAATACTGAGAGCAGATCTGGGCATCACACTTTAGGAAGGCTATCGTAGCCTCGGGGGGATACAATGTACATTTACAAAAAGATAACTGGTCTTGGGTTAAGTTGTGACAGATTAAATAAATTAGGCTTGTTTTCTCTAGAATTTAGAAGGTTAAAGAGTGATCTAATCAAAGTCTTCAAGATTTCAATGGGAAAAGGCAGGGTAGATAAGTTTTGCCACTGGAGATTCTAGAACTAGGAAGCATCATCTGAGAATTAGGGCTCAACTGTTCAGAAGAGTTGCTGGGAAGCACTTCTATACACAAAGAGTGAGAAAGGTTTGGAATTTTTTTCCACAAATGTCAGATGATTCCAGATCAGTTGCTAGCTTTAAATTTAGGATCGATAATACCTTTGCTGAACAAAAATTTAAGGGAAATGGGCCAAAAGCAGGTATATGGAGTTAGGCAATAGATCAACCATGATCTATCTCACTGAATGACAGAATAGATTCAGAGGGGTGAATGGCCTACTTCTGTTCCTTTTGTCCTTTGTTCTTCCTGATACTTGTCAGTTTCAGAAGCTTGAATTCTAGCTCGTCAATTAAGTTGAAATGTCTTCAAGGTACAATCACTTGCTGCAGACGCAATTGCTTTGAATCAACTGATATCCATCAATCAATCCAACACATCACCTGAACCAGTCATCTCCATCACACTCTGCTCATGTAGAGTTAAATTGGATTTTTAATTTTTGAAATGTCACTATCAGTTTCTGGGCAAATGTAAAAATTTTCAATTTCCAATCCAATCTAGTCCCACCTGCCAGCACCCGGCTCACATCCTCCAAACCCTTCCTATTCATATACCCGTCCAAATGCCTCTTAAATATTACAATTGTACCAGCCTCCACCACATCCTCTGGCAGCTCATTCCATACACGTACCACCCTCTGCGTGAAAATGTTGCCCCTTAGGTCTCTTTTATATCTTTCCCCTCTCTCCCTAAACCTATGCCCTCTAGTTCTGGATTCCCCACCCCAGAGAAAAGACTTTGTCTATTTATCCTATCCTTGCCCCTCAATTTTGTAAATCTTCAGCATCTGCAGTTCTCACTTTTGCCTAGAAAGTGAGGACTGCAGATGCTGGAAATCAGAGTAGAGTGGGTGGTGCTGGAAAAGCACAGCAGGTCGGGCAGCATCCGAGGTGCAGGGGAAATGATGTTTCGGGCATAAGCCCTTCAACTGACATGCAAACAGCAGGAGTCAGTGGCTAGTGATCAGAAGCAGACCACCTTGCCCTAACCCGAAGACACACAGGCCAGTTTCAGTACCTGTACTGCCAATTCCAATGTCATCAGTTAACTAATTAAAAAATACAGAGAATCAACCCTTGGAACTTACTGCTCAAATACTCGTTGAGTAATGTTCAAGCAATGGGAGCCATGTGGCAAAGATACTTAAAATGGTGTCTTATTTATATAATGTGTATCAGCCTACTAGATTCAGTACTATGCTAATAGCAGAAGAGCAAAAATTACTGAATTGATCTGAGGTCAGAAGAGCTTCTTTCGAATTCAAATTTCAACTTCAAACTTTAATATCAATGCAAATCAGCAGTAAAAAATAATGGATTATAGAAAGAAAAGAATAGATATTGAATGAAAGAAAGAAAGCTCAATGAATTAAAATTCCTTTCATAAGCAAGCGCTGAGTTGTTTCATAAAACAAGTAAATCTGCTCTGGTTGGAGTGTATCACAGATAGACGGGAGAGAAAAAAAGGAAGGAACAGGCAAGTAGAGAAAGAAAACAGCAGAGAAGTGTTGGGAAGAAACGGATGCTCAGAATGCCAGGAAGTGAAGAGATGTATAATGAAATCAGCCTCACGTCAAGTTTTGAGCATCCTGATTTGAAGCAGATCAATCTTCAGAAATGAAGAAAATATCAGCACCATCTAGTGGTCATTTTTTCTTCTTGCTTTTGATACTCAGTTACAATTTACATCACTAGATGTCACTATTATTAGCAGTAAATTCACAAAAACATGTTAATTTTCTCCTGCAAGTATCACATAGTTATATCACAGCAAACAAATTGTAAATATTGTGGCCACAACTTCTGTTGTTTCAATGACAATTATTTAAAAACACATTTCATAAACTTGCCAGATTTATTCAGTTTTGTGCCAACTGTGAACTGTAATGGTGTTTTGGTCTTCATCTGTTGGGAATTGGGTATGGGCTGCCCAAACACATTTCACTTAGAACCCTCAGAGAGACTTCAGTCCCATCTGTTTCAGATCAGTATTCCAACTCACACCACTACAAAATCCTTATAACTTGCCAATTTTAAAAATGAACAAATTACATTGAAGACCCCATAACTGTAAACATGGGTATTAACTATACACATCATTTATTTTTGCCTGTAGATGCAATGGAACAAAAATTCATTTGCTTGTTTACAAAGTGAGCATTTTACTGTGATTTATGTTAAATCAGGCAACACCAAACTTGTCAATTGTGATGAAGTGCTGCCATCCACAGGCTGATACTTTCACTTAAGTTTATTTCTCATTTTATGGCTTCAAATAAAGCATGTATTGATTCAAAATAAACAAAACTAACAGTAGGTAAGAAATAAATTCTGTAAGTTTGTTCACTGACCTGTAGGGTTTGCTTTCATACATTTTGTCACCATGTTAGTAACATCAGTGAGCCTCCAGGGAAGCGCTGGTGTTATGTCCCACTTTCTATTTATGGGTCTTGGTCTCTTAAGGTGGGTGATATCATTTCCTGTTCTTTTTCTCGGAAGTTGGTAAATGGGGTCCAAATCAACATGTTTATTGATGGAGCTTCGGTTTGAATGCCAGGCCTCCAGGAATTCCAGTGCATGTCTCGGTTTAGCCTGTCCTAGGATGGATGTGTTGTCCCAGTCAATGTGGTGTCCTTCTTCATCTTTGTGTAAGGATACTAGTTACAGTGGGTCATGTCCTTTGGTGGCTAGTTGGTGTTTGTGTATTGTGGTTGCTAGTTTTCTACCCCATTTTACCAACCTCTGCAAAGAACCAGAAATTATATCACCCACCTTAAGAGACCAAGACACACAATTAGAACATGGGACATATCTCTAGCGGTTCACCAGAGGCTCACTGATGATGCCAGCTAGCATGGCAACAAAACTTCTGAAAACAAACTTTCCAGCTCAGCAAGCAAACTTACAACCGGAACCTCAACTGGAGTTACAAATCTTCTCAAAAATCAGATTATTAAAATTTTAGGTGTGTAAATTCAATAACTGCAGAACTTGTCAACTTTAAGTCTTTAAACTATTTATTTTCATCAATCCCCACTTCTCAGGCCATGGAGAATTATAAATTCTATTGTTATTATGCAATTCAGGGATTTTTGTTTGTTTGGAGCTCACATTGTACTTGTAATTAGACCAATTCACTTACTCAGTCCATTCTCATTACTTGGAATTACATGTTATAACCATTTAATATGTTCCAGGTTTCTGACATTATTTCTTCAATCCAGTAAATGATTTTAGTAAACAGTTTGCACTAAGATCCAGGTCATGACCATTTGCTATGTAAAAATATTTCCCTACATCTTTTATTAATATCTTTAAATCAGCCCTTTTCTCTTTAAAAAACCTCTTTAATTAGCAGTTTTGCTTGTCAACTGATCCAACCTATCTAACCTTGTACACTATCAAATTCCCCCTCAATTTAGTTTGTTCCAACAAAACCAACTCCAGGTCATCCATTCAAGCCTTATAACTAAAATTCTTCATCCCCAAAATAATTTTGGTAAATTACTTCTGCAGCCTTCCAGGAACTCTGAGATCCTTCCCCAAGTGTGACGACCATACTGACTGCAAGATCCAAGTTGTGGACTAACCAAAGTTTTATACAGATCCAGTGTCACGCCTGGACTCAAGGGGCACAAGGTTTTCTTCTGAGGCTAAGTGTTATGGCTGATCCGAAAAGTGAACAGGATTTCTGCTTCAGAGCAGGTCAGATTTTCCCATATGATTATGTTTTTCTCAGCTTATTACATATGCACTGATGCGTAAAGTGCCAAAATTTCATAAGCAGGAAGTTCTGAAGCCTGCCAAGAGCTCTGGTCTCCAACATCCAGGTACCATATTTAAAAACTCAACCTTTGTTCATTATCCCCACCCACCCAGTGATGTCATGAGAACAGGCAAAAAGCAGTGGCACACTTCAGACGTTCTCCTAAAGCTTATATTGGCCAGAAAAGAAATTATTTTCATTGGAATCGCAATAAGAAGCCATCTCAACTGACAAATGCAGCTGGACAGCAGTGGGTGCAGAGGTCAGCACCTGTGGTGGCTCAAGAGAACTTGGCTCTGGTGTTGCAGAGATCTGCTACAGTCTGCTAGGGCACATACTACTGAATACTAATGCTCTAAATCAGTAAGAATTACAATGTTCTACATATAGCAATAGGTGTTCCCAGGCAGATCACAGCATGGACTTTGGTTCTGGAAGTCCCTGCCATACAAAAACCTGAGATCCGCACAGAAGAAATTAGAGGGAACACAGGCTGCCACAATACAGGGCTGCAACACAGGAGGTTGTATGCCACGTATTTCCAGATAGTTCAAATTAGATTAGATTACAGTGTGGAAACAGGCCCTTTGGCCCAACAAGTCCACACCGACCCGCCGAAGCAAAACCCACCCATACCCCTACATTTCCCCCTTCCCTAACACTACGGGCAATTTAGTAATGCCAATTCACCTGACCCTGCACATCTTTGGACTGTGGGAGGAAACCGGAGCACCCGGAGGAAACCCACGCAGACACGGGGAGAACGTGCAAACTCCACACAGTCAGTCGCCTGAGGCGGGAATTGAACTCAGGTCTCTGGCGCTGTGAGGCAGCAGTGCTAACCACTGTGCCACCGTGCCGCCCTCAATACAATGTCTCATTTCATCGGAGCTATCAATGAAGTGGTATTGGCAGTACAGGGTACTGCTTCTCAGTTGCCAGGATTCACATCAAAAAAAGCAGCCAGAATGTTCAGCAGCTCACATCCATCAGGTCACTGGCCTTTCAACACAATTAGCTGACATCGGACAGCTTTTCAAAGATTTGCATGGGACAACCACAAAATATTGCATCTTGAGTGGAGACCAATTCTGACTTCAGAGCCACTTTCTGGCTCCAATCAGGTTTGCTGACTGTGCAGCTGCTTTGCCTGGCAGATGTGTTGGCCAAGTCAGGCTTCATCCATAACACTAAGTGTCTTTAGAACAAACCATTCTGTGCATAATAGTCAGTCAGACTCATTTCCAGTAAGGAAATGTCAATTACTCGTGGACATAGGTTTAAGGTAAAAGGGGTTAGGTTTAAAGGAGATAGAACAGGCAAGCTTTCTTTAAAAAGAGAGTGTGGTTAAGTGCCTGAAATGCCAGAGGTGTTGGTAGAAGCAGATGCAACAGCAATGTTTAAGAGGTATCTTGATAGATTCGCGAATAGGCAGAGAATACAAGGATACAGACCACATAAAGGCAAAAGGTTTTTCATTTACAAAGGCGTCATGTCAGCACAGTCTTAGTGGCCCAAAGGGCCTGTTCCTGTGCTGTACCTTACTGTTAATTATTCTAATATGAAGAATTAAGGAGTTTCAAAAGAAGCCAAAAGATGAGTGAGGGTTTCAACAGCAGAGCAGACAGAACAGGAGATTTGAAATTATGTAAATATGAAACATTATGGAAAGTACTGAAACTGATCTAACAGAGAACAGTTCAAATGACTGCCAAAGAATTTTAGTAAATTTTGATCATGGATGATCATATGAGGAGCACTGGGATGTTCTGTTGCACTGAAGGGAGTAGATAAATTTAATGTATTCTTATTCTGCAATTATTCAACAGAGGATCCTTTAAATTTTTTATTAAATTTTGTTGATGCGTTGTCAGGTAGCCAGACAATGATTCAACTTGATTTCTTTTATTTCTTTGTACATTTTCTGAAAGTAGCTATGATTCAGGGAAACCTGTGTCAAAGCTTTAGTTTAACAAAATTAAACAGAAATTTCTTTAAATGGAATGAGGTATATTAGACATGTTTGCAGAAAATCTAGGCTCAATGTAAATAATAAATTCAAGTACAATGAAGTAAAGAAAATAACTGCATTTTCATTCCAGTGAATTTATTCAAAAAGTACTTAATTTTAAGACAAAACTCTGTGGATTGATGATAAACAGCTTTAGAAGCAATCAGAACAACTGTAGCAACTGGATTATGGAGTAATGCATGAATTTTACCGTAGGTTCATGCAAGGTGCTCCTGCATGTGCATGATGAAAATGTGGGCATCAGCAAAGGTTGACTATAACAACTGATCATGAACTTAAGACAATGTTCACAATATTAATCAAATGCTATACAGATAACAGTTAGACAAGATGATTTTAACATTACAACATTCATTGTTAGGTACACATAATATTGATTTCAAATATGGGTTTCCATCTCAATTGAAGGACATTCATTGATTAATAACTAACAACTGTGGCATCCACAATACATGATAAAATCTACAATGTATTGAAGAAACTCAGCAGGTCTGACAGCATCTGCAGAAAAAGAAAAGCACAGTCAATTTTTCAATGCCAATATGATTCTTCTTTTGAAGACCTTTGTGCCATATTAGATTTGAAATGTTAACTCTTTTTCTCTCTCCACAGATGCAAACTTTCTCCAGCACTACTTTTTGTTTTTATTTCAGATCTCCAGCATGTACAGTGTTCTGGTTTATTTGAAAAGATAAAGTGGGGATATAATCAAGATTTCCGAACAAAAGTATTGTTAATATAAATAAAAGCATGATAAGTGATTGTGGGCGGCACGGTGGCTAGCACTGCTGCCTCACAGCGCCAGAGACCTGGGTTCAATTCCCGCCTCAGGCGACTGAATGTGTGGAGTTTGCACATTCTCCCCATGTCTGCGTGGGTTTCCTCTGGGTGCTCCGGTTTCCTCCCACAGTCCAAAAATGTGCAGGTCAGGTGAATTGGCCATGCTAAATTGCCCGTAGTGTTAGGTGCAGGGGTAAATGTAGGGGAATGGGTCTGGGTGGGTTGCGCTTCGGCGGGTCGGTGTGGACTTGTTGGGCTGAAGGGCCTGTTTCCACACTGTAAGTAATCTAATCTAATCTAATCTAAGTGATGACTGTTCTACGTACACGTGAAGACAGCTTTAAAATGAATGAACGGAATGAGACTGGAAGAGACTATTCTTTTCAAATTACAGTTGCATTGAACTAATGTGCAGTAAAAGATAGTTACAATGGAAAGAGTAATTTCTTCTAAATAGGCTTGATAAATATCACTTTGGAGGGGTATGGACAGAGATATTCAAACAGTGCAAAGGGACTAGAGCTCTGATTTTTGTTCATACAGTTTTAGAAATATGTACAGCAAAGTAGGTTAGTGTTGAATTGTTCAAATGTGATTATCCAGCAAAATTTTGGAATTTTACTTTGGTGATTTATATTTGGAGGATCCTCCCTCAAAAGATTAGGTAGTCAGTTATAGAACATGATCGAATGGATGGTGCATGAGCAACTTTTATCAATTCAGTAGTCTTTCTTCTATATTCAATACCTTAACATGGAGTTTGATTCTATTCAAAGAAAAACAACAAAGATATGTTCAATATTTCAATAGTCCAGTGGTTTTCCACAAGGATCCATGTTGGGTCCACTGCTTTTTTTGTCATTTATATAAATTATTTGGATGGGGACATGGGACATATAGTTAGTAAGTTTGCAGATGACACCAAAATTGGAGTCGTAGTGAACAGCGAAAGGGGTTACCCTCAGATTACAACAGGTTCTTGACCAAATGGGCCAATGGGCTGAGGAGAGGCAGATGGAGTTTAATTTAGATAAATGAGATGTGTTGCATTTTAGAAAGGCAATTTAAGGCAGGACTTACATACTTAATGCTAAGGTCGTGGAGAGTGTTGATGAACAAAGATCTTGGAGTGCAGGTTTATTGCTCCTTGAAAGCAGAGCCTCACCGTAGATAGGGTGGTGAAGGCAGCGTTTTGTATGCTTTCCTTGATTGGTCAGAGTATTGAGTACAGAAATTGGGACATCATGTTTTGGCTGTACAGGACGTTAGACCACTGTTGGAATATTGCATGCAATTCTGGTCTTCCTCCTATCGGAGGGACGTTGTGAAACTTGAAAAGGTTCAGAAAAGATTTACAAGGATGTTGCCAGGGTTGGAAGGTTTGAGCTACAGTGAGAGGCTGAGCAGATTGTAGCTGTTTTCCCTGGAGTGTCGGAGGCTGAGGGGCGACCTTATAGAGGTTTATAAAATCATGAGGGGCACGAATAGGATAAATAGACAAGGTGTTTTTCCACTGTGTGGGGGAGTCCAGAACTAGAGGGCATAGGTTTAGGGTGAGAGGGGAAAGATATAAAACAGACCTAAGGGGCAACTTTTTCACGCAGAGGGTCACGCGTGTTTGGAACAAGCAACTAGAAGAAGTGGTAGAGGCTGGTACAACTACGGCATTTCAAAGGCATCTGGATGGGTGTATGAATAGGAAGGGATTAGAGCGATATGGGTCAAGTACTGGCAAATGGAACTAGATTAGGTTAGAATATTTGGTTGGCGTGGACAAATTGGACTGAAGAGTCTGTTGCTGTGCATGTCTATGACTAACTAAGAAGAATGGCAAGCAATCTTTTTGAAAAATCAACACTCATACTCACATGTTCTAACAAAAAGGTTCACACTGTTTCATCCGACTATACAGAACTCATGATTAAAATATGTTCCATTATATTTGAAGAAATCTGCTGAAGCCAACTATCAAAAGCCAAATCTCTATCACTTATCAGCCACATTTTCCTGCATATATTCTCAAACATGATGGTCTTGACTGATGAAACGAGTAATGCATGTAACACGTTCTACCAACAGCCCTACTTTGTTCCAGGAAACAGAATATCACATCAAAAGTATGTCATTTGGTGCTCTGTTGTCAAACTCCGATTGATCAGAGAATATAACATACAGTTAAACGCTACCAAAAACATCAATTAAAAAATGTAAAATAGTAAAAGTGCACCAATGGAATGGGTGGAAATAAGGCTGAAGTGATACTTCCAAAAGAAAAAGGGAAAGATTTGTCAAATTCATCCTCCCATCTCAATGCTCATAGAACTCGAATTACACGCTATGTTTCTCCTTCACAAATGGCAATAATGACACAAATGCCTCAAAAGATTACACAGTACAATTTTGCTGCAATGATTCAGATTAATGCAAGTCTAAATAATTACAGTGCTGGAATTGAATCTTCTGGAATATATGTTTATAAATTAGTGGCTATGAGAACATACAATTCTTTTGATGCAAGCAAATTATCTGATATTTACCAATGTTAGTCATGTTGGTTTCAGCCTTTTTTTAAAAAAGGCATGCAAATACAAAAAGCATACTCCCTTCAGTTACCATCCTGATAATACTGGCTTTTTTTAAAAAAAATTGAGTACTTACTATTTCTTGAAATCACAAATCATTCCCCATAAATTCAGTTCTTCACAAATCCAAAAGTAACTCATACTTTAAGAATCTCATTTCCCATCTATCGATCACTAAATGAAAACTACTAATTTTAGTCATTCCAGCCAGTAGTTCTTTTGAGGTCGAGGAGAGAGAAGATGGCAAATATCAGTTTCTTGCATAGCTTCTGATCCAGCACAAAGAAAAATTAAGCTTTTTTAATCATAGGGATCACTAGATAGAAAGTTGGAGTAGCAAGCATGGTCAAATGTGTTTTAGTCTCTGGCACTCGAAGTAATTTTGTAAATTTCATTTTTGGGATGCAAGGATTATTAATTAGCCAGGCAAACTGCCTCTTGAACTGCTGCAGGCTACGCAGTGTAAATGTATCAAAATTGCTGTGAGGAAAGAGTTTTAAATTTTGAATCCGCAAAAGTGAGAAACACCAATATAGTCTGAGCAAATAGGGGAAGCCCTAAATCTTTTGCTTCAGTTTTCACCAAGGAAAGGGAACTTGTTTTAAGTGAAAACTTAGAGGAGCTGGGGTACAGTCTCAACCAGATCAAGATTGATAAAGTTGATGTGCTGGAAATTTTGGAAAACATTAAGATTGATAAGTCCCCAGGGCCAGACCAGATTTATCCTAGGCTGCTCCAGGAAGCGAGAAAGGAGGTTGCACAGCCGCTGGCGAGGATATTTGCCTCCTCACTCTCCACAGGAGTTGTACCGGAGGTTAGAAGGAGGCGAATGTTGTTCCTCTACAACTCTACTGCTGCAGCTCTACAAGTCCCTGGTGAGACCACACTTGGAATAGTGTGTCCAGTTCTGGTTGCCCTACTATAGGAAAGATACAGAGACTTTGGAGAGGGTGCAAAGAACTGGACTGGAGGGCTTGCCTTTTGAAGAAAGGTTAAATAAGCTCAGACTTGTCTCTCTGGAGAGAAGAAGGAAGAGAGGAGACCTGATCGAGGTGTACAAAATAATGAGTGCAATAGATAGAGTCCACAGCTAGAGACTTTTCCCCAGGGCAGGATTGACTGATACGAGGAGTCATAGTTTGAAGATATTAAGAGGAAGGTATAAAGGAGACGTCAGAGGTCAACTCCCCCTCCCACTCAGCTGAGGACGTGGAGGTCCTGGGCCTTCTTCACCGCCGCTCCCTCACAACCCGACGCCTGGAGGAAAAACACCTCATCTTCCGCTTCAGAACACTTCAACCCCAGGGCATCAATGTGGACTTCACCAGTTTCTCATTTCCCCTTCCCACACCTCACCCCAGTTCCAAACTTCCAACTCAGCACTGTCTCCATGACTTGTCCGACCTGCCTATATTCGTTTCCACCTATCCACTCCACCTTCCTCCCTGACCTATCACCTCCATCCCCACCCCCATTCACCCATTGTACTCTCTGCTACTTTCTCCCCACCCTCCTCATTTATCTCTCCACCCTGCAGGCACTCTGCAGCTATTCCTGATGAAGGGCTTTTGCCCGAAACGTCGACGGCCCTGCTCCTCGGATGCTGCCTGAACTACTGTGCTTTCCCAGCACCACTCTAATCTAGAGTCAGAGGTAGATTCTTAACGCAGAGAGTTGTGAATGCATGGAATGCGTTGCCAGCTGTGGTGTAGGAAGCAGAGTCATTAGGGACATTTAAGCGACTGCTGACATGCACATGGATAGCAGTGTGTTGGGGGGTGTGTAGGTTAAGTTACTATATTTTATATTCGGATTAAACCTCGGCACAACATCGTGGGCCAAAGGACCTGTTCTGTGCTATACTTTTCTATGTTCTATTCGAGTTCCAACTTAAGATGGTATGCAAAAACAAAAAGCACATGCAGGTAATGGTGTTACAAGTCTTTGGCTGTTCTTATTCTAGGTAGTAGATTACAAAAAGGTCAGACTTGAAAAGATCAAAGGAGCCTGGATAAATTGCAGCAATGAAATTTGCTCATTATACTGTGGTCAAGCAATCATGGGCCCAAAATTGGACATTTGAGATTGATCCACAGCCATAGAAATTGAGCCAGACAAAGTTGGCTAACTTAAACAGCAGCTAACAGCCGAGAACAGTCGAAACCAAAGTCTAAAAAGGTCAAAAAGAGTCACGGAGAACCAGTTACAGTCAGCCTGAGGGTTGTGTATTGGAGAGGTTTCGATCAGACTTCCTGGCACTTTCACTTCCAGCCAGTGCTTGAGGACAAAACATTTTCACTTCCCCAGCATGGCAACAGTGCAAATCCAATGGATGTGTTAATCCCTGCTCATGACTCCACTATCCAACATTGTAGGTGGCCCGGGGTGAGAGGATAAGAACACACCCCTGGAAGTTACTCCCGCAGTGAAGACTTGCAGCAAAACTCATTACAGAAGACTGTGCAGCAACCCAAGACCACCCAAGAGAAAAGCAACACCGATTTGCGGGACCCACCTTCTTGGATGACAACCAGCCTTAGGTTGGACTGAAAGTAGATTCCAACTGTGCAGCTCAAACACCTGGATCATTATGGGTAATATTCTCAGACAGAGCTGGATAGACAGCAAACATTGCAGGAATTTGGAAACTGCTCACATTGTATTTTTAAGGAGGAATATTTTATTAAAAGATATTTGAGTTGAACCACGAACCAAACTGTGTCCCTTTGTCCACTTCACTGACAAGAGTCTTTGAGAAGAGTGTTTTTAATATACAAGAGGAGTCGAAAGTGTTCAAAATGTCCAAAACATGGACAACAGTACACACTGCAGTTTCTGTGCACATTGGTGGAGAAAGTACATGTGGAAGGAAATGGGTAGGGTGCCAAATAAGTGGGTTGCTTTGTAGAGTATGGTATCTAGCTGCTTGAATGTTGCAATGAAGCCACACTCATCCAGGCAAGTGGGAAGGGTAACAGTCACCCCAAAAACAACCTCGAGGAAAATTGGCAGAATAATGCCTGCAAGTCAAATATTGGCTGGCAGTGGGGAATAACATGCCGAGCAAATTCTATTCTTACCTCCATATCAGCACAAACGTCCTGGCACCATTTCCTTTCAGACAAACATGCAGTTTTTTCTTTTTAAATGAACATAATACAAAATATTTTCAAAATTTCTCTTTTGAGATTTTTTCAAACATAGTAAGATGGATGCTAATGAAAGGTGAAAGGAAACAGTGGTGTAGCTGAATGACTGAACTACATATTTTTTCGCAGGAATTGTCCCCATTGCATATGTTTAGACAGCACCTACATTCAACAGTCACAGATTTGGGCACATAATATCGAATCTAAGCTCCCATCCACAACATCGGAGTGAAGCCTAATTTTGTAAAACAAAAATTTCTGATTGTAATAGCAGATGAAATATTCCCTCCAAAAGTTTTTTTTTTGAATGATTCAATTACAGCGACATTAGAGGTATGTCATTCTGTCCAGGTCTTGCACCCAACCCACAGTCTGCCTGCTTGTGACATTCCGACACGCATACATCACTAGCCAAATCCCTTCCAGATATCGAGCAGTTCTGGTAACATCTGACATACACATCTCTGTTCAACAGTCAATGATCAGACCAAATCAGCCATTCAATATGCAGCTTGCAACACAACATGAACCTTACCTGACACTCTACTCACCAAATGCCATCTAAGAGCAAGCAAAAATAAGCTGAAAGAAGATCAGACAGCATACAAAGAGGTGAAGGGTTAAAGGAGGAAGGGAGAAAGAGACAAATAGCAACATGACAGTTCAGAAATTGTAAAATCAAACTTCCTCAAAATAATCATTCTGCATGTAATAAATACAGAATCACTGTACAGGATGTTACAATTCAGGGACTATAAAAGTCTACACACCATTACGACTGCTTTTTTTTATTTTTCTGCATTTCTGATTGTGGACTGAAATAGGAGAAGAATTGTTGTAAAAGTTAGTGTATGAATGGAGATTTGGCCTGCAACAAGTCACTGAGTGGTCTGGGGAGTGATGGTCAATCGTTGATGTTGAAGGCTTTGTCTGCCAACCATTATGTGACTCACTCCCAGGTAACTGAACAGCTTGTGGGTGCAAATGTTTGGGAAAAAGCCAATTGGATCCCTGGAAAGAAAAGGAGTGGTCATCGCTGCAGTCAAAATAAGATCAGGTCTGAAAAATAAAACCAGTATATTTCACCTCATAAGCTGTGGACCTTAATCAAGCAGTCATATACTTCACAAGTGTAAACAGATGTTCTGTGTCTCCTGCAAGCAAGTGAAAGTATCTGGCGAAGGAAGATTGAGGAGCAGCAAATCCCGACAAAGGAAAAGGATTGTCTCAGCAAGTCCTGTTGACAGAAGCCATGGAACAATCCTTCCAGCCCTTCCCTCCACCTGCAACACATGATTTTTTGGTGTCTGTGTGTGCATGAAGATTTGAATAGCTATTTCTTTCAGCAAAGTACTTAAATCTGGTTTGCGTTTTCTATCAACCAGGGTGTAAACCAGAGGTAAATTTGGAAATTGTGTATTTTTATGAAATCTGAAACATTTGCAATGTTTTTAGGATTATCTAGCAAATTTCCCCAGTGAGACAAAATACACACCAAAACAAATGGGCAACAAAAGAGTTGTTCTGTGAAATTACGTGATGATATACATGATATTTATGGAGTTCAATGTAGCTAAGTGTGAGGTGATTCACTTTGGTAAGAGTAACAGAAAGATGGGGTACTGGGCTAATGGTCGGATACTTGGTAGTGTGGATGAGCAGAGGGATCTTGGTGTCCATGTACATAGATCTTTGAAAGTTGCCATCCCGGTAAATAGTGCGGTGAAGAAGGCATATGGCGTACTGGCTTTTATTGGTAGAGGAATTGAGTTCCGGAGCCTTGAGGTCATGTTGCAGTTGTATAAGACTCTGGTGCGGCCGCATCTGGAGTATTGTGTGCAGTTTTGGTCGCCATACTATAGGAAGGATGTGGAGGCACTGGAACGGGTGCAGAGGAGGTTTACCAGGATGTTGCCTGGTATGGTAGAAAGATCGTATGAGGAAAGACTGAG
>NC_057720.1:16518430-16559720 GCF_004010195.1 Chiloscyllium plagiosum
GATCCACGCCTTAAGTTCACCCACCTTATTTCTGATACTCCTTGCGTTGAAGGATACACACTTGAATCCATCTCTGTGTCTGCAAGTATTCCCAGTCAGTGCTACCTTCTCCACAGCCTCCCTACATTCTTGGACATCCTGACAAACAGCTAGTCTACTTGCTGGACTACAAGTCCGGATCCCATCCCCCTCCCAAATTAGTTTAAACACCCCCCCCCGAAGATAGCTAGCAAACCAACCCCCAGGATATTGGTGCCCTTCTGGTTCCACGTATGGAGTCAGCTATTACGAGGGAGCATAGCTTTAAATTAAGGGGTGGTAGGTATAGGACACATGTTAGGGGTAGGTTCTTTACTCAGCGAGTCGTGAGTTCATGGAATGCCCTGCCAGTAGCAGTGGTGGACTCTCCCTCTTTATGGGCATTTAAACGGGCATTGGATAGGCATATGGAGGATAGTGGGCTAGTGTAGGTTAGGTGGGCTTGGATTGGCGCAACATCGAGGGCCAAAGGGCCTGTACTGCGCTATATTCTTCTATGTTCTATGAAACTGAACTATACATTTCTAAAATACCTACCTATCAGGATAAAGATTTAGTACAATAATTGATCGATCACTTCTCGAAAACATCCAACAATGTACAATTAGAATACGGAAACAGAGAAACACATTCATTCATTCTCTTTAGTTTTATTCAGTATTTTTCTCCAAAATGTGTTCTGAAACTAAAGTAACATGAACTAGGTGACAATTTTAGAAAAAAATCAAGGACAAAATTTAAAAGTGTAATGTGGATGACTAGAAAGCTAACAAAAAGGGAAAAGATTGATTGTCAAAGTAAATTGGCAAGAAATTTAAAAACAAAAAGTAGCTTCTATAGGTATAGAGAAAGAGCAGCAAAATTGAGTGTGGTAATCTTGGAGGATGCAATTGTGGAAATAATAATAAAGAACAGGGAAAGGGCAGATAAACAATATTTTGCATTGGTCTTCACGATGGAAGATTCTATAAACATCCCAAAATGTCTGAAAAATAGCCGATAAAAGGAGGAAAGGTTTTGTAGCAGTCTCTATGACAAAAAAAACTGTTGTTATGGACCAAACCAGATTCCGCCAGCCCCAAGTATACCATTGAGATAGCCTAGACCTTAATGTTTACATATTTTTTTAAAAAGTATAAAGGCACGGTGTGCCAGATATGACTCAACTGGCCCACCACTAAGCTTTAATCAAAACACACGTTATTCTTGTGACACAGTTAAATGCAACAAAAGAAAGAATTGATGCAAGTTTATTCTATGGAAATACTTAACAAGATAACATATTATTTAACGACTCACCATTCTATATTGGAACAGATGATAAAGTATCCCATAAACAGAGCCTTGGCAAAGGCAATTCAGCAACACATTTATACAGTTATCATTCTCACAGTTAAAAATCACAACACCAGGTTACAGTCCAACAGGTTTATTTGAAAGCACTAGCTTTCAGAGCACAGCTCCTTCATTGGGTGGTTGTGGAGAATAAGATTTTAAGACACAGAATTTGCAAAAGTTTACATTGTGATGTAACTAAAATTATGTATTAAAAAGACCCGGATTGTTTGTTAAGTCTCTCATCTTTTAGAATGATGTTAGTATCAGTTCTTTCATATGTAAATTGCAAATTTTTTATAAAAAGTTACATTCTCAAGTGCACTTTAACAATTGGTGCCGTGTCAGCCCAGACAAGATATTGAAGGTGTTAACTCCCTGTCAGACTGATGTTAATCTTAAAAAAAAAGGATTTGCAGAATCTTATATGGATTCATGCAGTTTTTCAGCAAACTAAAATGTAATGCTGCAAGTACAAATTAGTCCCACAGACTTATATGTGTTTGTGTGCACACATGTGTGCGCGGGGGTTGATATGAGTGTCTGTGAGAGGGTGTGTGTATGTGTGCAAGTGAGCGTGTAAAGGGGTTTAGGTCAGAGAGAGAGAGAGAGAGAGAGAGAGAGAGAGAGACATCTGACTGGTGCAATGGGTTCACCTGTAGTGTGATATGAACCCATGGTCCCAGTTGAGCCATCCCCATGGATATCAAGCTTGACTGTCAGCCTCTGCTCAGCTACTTTGCATTGGTGTCAGTCCCAAAGTCCACCTTGGAGGACACTCACCCAAAGGTCTGAGGTTGAATGCCCCAGACTGCTGGCTGAGCAGAGGCTGATAGCCAAGTTCGGTACCCACAGGATGGCCTCAACTAGGATCTTGGGTTCATGTCACAGTATCGGTGACCCCATTGCACCACACACACACAGAATTAAACCCCTTAACACTCTCGCAGTCACTCATAACTTGCACTCCCCCACCCACCACATACACAAGTTTGTGGAGTGAATTTCTACTTGCAGAATTACATTTTACTTTGCTCAAAAACTGCATAATTCCATGTAAGATTCAAAAGCTAGTGCTTCCAATAAACCTGTTGGACTATAAACCTGGTGCATGATTTTTAACTTTGTACACCCTAGTCCAACACCGGTGTCTCCAAATCATCGTTCTCACAAGCTACCTCTCCAGTCCACAAGAAAAATCTGACCCTTTTGATTGTAAAAAGGAAGTCTTGCTGATTAAGACTTCACTCTGGCAGTAGAGAACTCAAGCTTTTAGCTCCTGAAGCCAGCAAAAACCACCAACTAAGTGATAGCAAAACTAAAAGCCTTCCTGGGCCTCTGTGAGCCCTCACACTCGTGATTCTTTGAGTCAAACAGTCAGGGTAGACAGGGACAAGGTAGTACTAATAAATTAAACTGCATTTATTTCAATGCAAGGGGCCTAACAGGGAAGGCAGATGAACTCAGGGCCATGGTTAGGAACATGGGACTGGGGTATCATAGCAATTACGGAAACATGGCTCAGGGATGGGCAGGACTGGCAGCTTAATGTTCCAGGAAGGATAGAAAGTGAGGCGAGAGAGGGGAGGGAGAGTGGCATTTCTGATCAGGGATAGCATTACAGCTGTGCTGAGGGAGAATATTCCCAGAAATGCATCTAGGAAAGTTATTTGGGTGGAACTGAGAAATAAGAAAGGGATGATAACCTTATTGGGATTGTATTATAGACCCCCTAATAGTCAGAGGGAAATTGAGAAACAAACTTGGAAGGAGATATCAGCTATCTGTAAAAATAATAGGATGGTTATGGTAAGGGATTTTAACTTTCCAACATAGACTGGGACTGCCATAGTGTTAAGGGTTTAGACGGAGAGGAATTTGTTAAGTGCATACTAAACAAATTTCTGAATCATTATGTGGATGTACCTACGAGAGAAGGTGCAAAACTTGACCTAGTCTTAGGAAAGAAGGCAGGGCAGGTGACTGAGGTGTCAGTGAAGGAGCACTTTGGGGCCAGCGAGCAGAATTCTGTTAGATTTAAAATAATGATGGAAAAGGATAGACCAGATCTAAAAGGTGTAATTCTAAATTAGAGAAACGCCAATTTTGATGATATTGGGCAAGAACTTTCAAAAGCTGATTGGGGGCAGATGTTCATAGGTTAAAGCGACGGCTGGAAAATGGGAAGCCTTCAGACATGAGATAACGAGAATCCAGAGGAAGTATATTCCTGTTTCGGGTGAAGGGAAAGGCTGGTAGGTACAGGGAATGCTGGATGACAAGAAATTGAGGGTTTGGTTAGGAAAAAGGAGGAAGCATATGTTAGGTATAGACAGGATAGATCGAGTGAATCCTCAGAACAGTATAAAAGGAAGTAGGAGTATACTTAAGAGGGAAATCAGGAGGGCAAAAAGGGGACATGAGATAGCTTTGGCAAATAGAATTAAGGAGAATCCAAAGGGTTTCTACAAATATATTAAGGACAAAAGGGTAACTAGGGAGAGAATAGGGCCCCTCAAAGATCAGCAAGGCAGTCTTTGTGTGGAGCCGCAGAAAATGGGGGATGATACTAAATGAGTATTTTGCATCAGTATTTACTATGGAAAAGGATATGGAAGATATAGATTGTAGGGAAATAGATGATGACATCTTGCAAAATGTCCAGATTACAGAGGAGGAAGTGCTGGACGTCTTGAAATGGTTAAAGGTGGATAAATCCCCAGGAACTGATCAGGTGTACCCGAGAACTCTGTGGGAAGCTAGAGAAGTGATTGCTGAGCCTCTTGCTGAGAAATCCATATCATCGATAGTCAAGGTAAGGTGCCGGAAGACTGGAGGTTGGCAAACGTAGTGCCACTGTTTAAGAAGAGTGGCAAGGACAAGCCAGGGAACTATAGACCAGTGAGCCTGACCTCGGTGGTGGGCAAGTTGTTGGAGGGAATCCTGAGGGACAGGATGTACATGTACTTGGAAAGGCAGGGATTGATTAGGGATAGTCAACATGGCTTTGTGCATGGGAAATCATGTCTCACAAACTTGATGAGTTTTTTGAAGAAGTAACAAAGAAGATTGATGAGGACAGAGCAGTAGATGGGATCTATATGGACTTCAGTAAGGCGTTTGACAAGGTTCCCCATGGGAGACTGATTAGCAAGGTTAGATCTCACAAATACAGGGAGAACTAGCCATTTGGATAGAGAACTGGCTCAAAGGTAGAAGACAGAGGGTGGTGGTGGAGGGTTGCTTTTCAGACTGGAGGCCTGTGACCAGTGGAGTGCCACAAGGATCGGTGCTGGGCCCTCTACTTTACATAAATGATTTGGATGCGAGCACAAGAGGTACGGTTAGTAAGTTTGTCGATGACACCAAAATTGGAGGTGTAGTGGACAGCGAAGAGGGTTACCTCAGATTACAACAGGATCTGGACCAGATGGGCCAATGGGGCCGAGAAGTGGCAGATGGAGTTTAATTCAGGTAAATGCGAGATGTTGCATTTTGGGAAAACAAATCTTAGCAGGACTTATACACTTAATGGTAAGGTCCTAGGGAGCGTTGCTAAACAAAGAGACCTTGGAGTGCAGGTTCATAGCTCCTTGAAAGCGGAGTCACAGGTAGAGTATTGAGGAGAGGAGTTGGGAGGTCATGTTGCAGCTGTACAGGACATTGGTTAGGCCACTGTTGGAATACTGCATGCAATTCTGGTCTCCTTCCCATAGGAAAGATATTGTGAAACTTGAAAGGGTTCAGAAAAGATTTACAAGGATGTTGCCAGGGTTGGAGGATTTGAGCTATAGGGAGAGACTGAACAGGCTGGGGCTGTTTTCCCTGGAACGTCAGAGGCTGAGGTATGACCTTACAGAGGTTTACAAATTTATGAGGGGCATTGATAGGGTAAATAGGCAAAGTCTTTTCCCTGGGGTGGGGGAGTCCAGAACTAGAGGGCATAGGTTTAGGGTGAGGGGGGAAAAATACAAAAGAGACCTAAGGGGCAATCTTTTCACACAGAGGATGGTACAGGTATGGAATGAGCTGCCAGAGGATGTGGTGGAGGCTGGTACAATTGTAATATTTAAGAGGCATTTGGACGGGTATATGAATAGGAAGGGCTTGGAGGATATAGGCCGGGTGCTGGCAGGTGGGACTAGATTGGTTTGGAAATTGAAAATTTTTACATTTGCCCAGAAACTGATAGCGACATTTCAAAAATTAAAAATCTAATTTAAATCTACATGAGCAGTGTGTGATGGAGATGACTGGTTCAAGTGATGTGTTGGATTGATTGATGGATATCAGTTGATTCAAAGTAATTGCGTCTGCAGCAAGTGATTGTACCTTGAAGACATTTCAGCTTAATTGACGAGCTAGAATTCAAGCTTCTGAAACTGACAATTGTAATATTTGGACGGGTGTATGAATAGGAAAGGTTTGGAGGGATATGGGCCGGGTGCTAGCTGGGACTAGATTGGGTTGGTATATCTGGTCGGCATGGACGGGTTGGGCCGAAGGGTCTGTTTCCATGCTGTACATCTCTGTGATGATGAAAAACACATCCAGGGAGAACTCAAAGCTGTTTACCTGTCTAAAGGAGACATTTCGCACCACTGTGACAACACCCCCTCTGCAAGAAAAACAGGACAGAACTTGGCTCTTAAAGACACAGTATTATTGCAGGATCCAGCTGCCGCACTGTATTTGGATTTCCAAGTGGCAGTCAATAACACGCCACATAGAAGGTGTTTGCACAAGATATTGACAGTAATGTACTGACATGATTCAGGATTGGTTAACAAAAATAAGACAGCGAGAACAATTTATGTCATGAAAGAAGTGGGGAGAAAGATATGTGTAGAGGAGAATATTATAGGTGTAAAGTTGAATGAGGGTGGATAGAATATCATAGGATGGCACTAGTTGGTGTTGATAGGGCACGGGCGTTGTGTGAGAAATAAAGGAGGTATAAGTGTTGAAAGCAAAATTTGATTTTATTAGTCTCCAGCACATGGAGACAGTTTACAACCTACCTGCATCCTCAGCCCACAACCTCTGCTCTTTCCCCAGGGACGCCCCATACCAACAAAAATCAGTCTTCCAGGGCTATTTATTCAGCCAGGAAATATCCCATATGTACACTCTTGACTCAGGAGAAAAGCTCTGGGTCTAAACCCCAAGGGCACAGTTCTTAGCCATACAACTAATGATAAATTTATATTCTTAAATATGCTAAGGACTTTTGAGAATTCTCAAACTTTTAATGGGCTTGTAGGAAAATGTACTTGTCAGGCCTTATCTCTACCGTGCTGAAATAACTACTTGAAAGACTGTGATGCTTTACTTCATTTAAGTCCCTTCCTTAAATAAAACTCTAATCCTTAAAGTTCAAAATGAAATCCATCATAATGGCTTACCAGAAATCCAAAACATGCACAATTCACCATCATAGTCACAAATTGACATGGATGCTACATTTGCAGGAAATGTTCTCCCCATGTGGTGTTACAACAAACAAATGCAACCTTCATCTTATTTCCCAGAGATGCATGTATCAACAAAGCACACAGTTCAGCAGGTTACATTTACATCAGATCACCTTACAAAATACAGCAAACTGCTACCACAATGCCATCTTCAACATGGATACTTGCATAGGACTTCATGGCTTCAGGGTGTCCCAGAATGCTTTACAGCCAATTAAGTATGTACCAAAGTCACTGATGTAGCATAGGAAATGCTGCAGCCAAACTATGTACAGCAAGGTCCCAAAGAAAAAGCAGTGATAACTGCCTGCAAAGTTCAAACTGCAGCCTTGTCAACATCATATGTAAAGTCATCACTTTAATTCCTCTAAACTTTTCAGGGTTTCTTGACATCAAAATATAATATTTTACACCTAACTTCACAAATTCATTTGCCTGTTCAATTATCTAGGTCACCTTGTTGTCTCCAACATCCCTTCTCAGAGTTTCCCCAGAGAATAAACTTGCTGTTGGCATCAAAAGCACCAAATCTCAATGCTCTCTTGGTAAAGTGGATGCAAAAGCAGTTGAATTGAAATAAATAGCAAAATCCAGAGGTGACAGAAACTTAAGACTCATCTCCAGAATCTGATATTATTTTGCAGGTAACAATAACAAGGAAAACCTCCAACAAATTTACAAAACTAAAAGTTATTGTATTGAAGGTATACAAATTCATAACTTCATGCTGGTCTTCAAAATGATGATTATCTTTTGAATACCGTACACCTGGTAACATCTGACTACTCTTAAAGCAACTGGCCTTTAAAGGGAAGCTAAATAAGCATGAGGAAAACAATAGGAGGATATTCAGGCCAAATTTGATGATGATCAGGAGGCAGAGACTTGCATGGAGCAGTGAACAGTTGGGCTGAAATGCCTGTTTTAATGTTGTAGTGTCGCCTTTTGGTCCATAAGAACATCATTCATGTCCATGTCAGTTGCCATGGAGCAATCCAGTCAGCCTCACTGCCCCTTGGCCTTGCAAGTTTACGTCTTTCAAGTGCCTCTTCTTAATTGGGAAAATTTTAGGAGACACTTGGAAGTAGATTTGAAAGCATTGAGAGAGCAAAATTTGAAAAAGAATGCATCACAGTGATACAGAAATCTGCTCTTGCCCCCTGCTATTTTTTTTTCCCAGTGATCGATTCTGTTCAGTGACAGCAACCCACCCAGCAGTGGCAGAAAGCCAATTAAATCGGTAATCAGCAGCAAATATCAAAAGGTAATGCATCAATCCTATGCTAGGTCAAAATCTTGAGTGGAAATGCAGTCTGAACATTTAATGAAACAAACCAAGTCTAAGGACATCTGCAGGAAAAGGTTTGCCATTGCAAGAGCACCACTTGGAATGACTCCTATGGTTAAGTTATTGTCTGCCATTTTGTTCTACTGTCCTTTAAAGAGTTAATCTCAGTAACTAAATAACACTCCAGAAGGCTAAAGTAAAACAAAGAGCTGCCTATGCTGGAGATGTGAAACAAACAAAAACAGAAACTAAAGAAACTCAGCAGATCTGGCTGCATCTACGGAAATAGAAACAGTTAATATTTCGAGTCCAGTGACCCTCAGTCACAACCAGTTCTGATGGGTCACTACACTCAAAATGGTAACACAGATGCTGCCGGACCTGAGAGTTTCTCCACCAGCAATTTCTGTTTTTGTTTGTTTGACTGTGAAGACTGCCTGAGAACCAATAGTTCCTTCTTCCTCTTCAACATATCTACCACCCTTAATGGGATGGCTATACCAAGGCAGCCGAATTGGTGACCTTACAGAAATTTGAACTAAAAGACTGGTTTCTCCAAGAATTGGTATGATGCAGAAAGTTGTCCCAGCAACCAAAAATACTTTAAAGTTAGAAAATTCAACCTAGCATAAAACTTTAAAAGTATCATGTAAATATTTGACTCGAATAGTATAACCTGGAAAGATGATTAACAACAAATTCTGAAAACAATTTTACAAGAAAATTAAATAGAAATGTGAAACACACTGGTATACAACAGTATTCCAGCATCTCTCAAATGCTCCATGTCAGAAATACTGGCAAAGAAAAAAGTTAAAATATTTATGAAAAATTGTTACATTTCTTACATTTCTTTCAAGTTCTTTTCACTTGCTACTTCCGTCTCCTAGTCTCTTCTGATTGTTCACAATCTTGCTTTTTTTCACCAAAGCTATTTCTCCTCAGATGCACTGAGCTATCTGTCTTTTTCCAAGTCGAAAGAATTTGTCTGTAACTAAAAGGGATAAATCTTACAGCATTTCAACGAGATTCACTTCAACTAAATTTTTCATACTAAACAGTTCCACATTAACCATTTTGAAGCATTTGTTTTGCCACCTTCCTCACATTACTATAAGTACCAGCTTTAAAAAGGAATATATAAAATTTTGTCATGTCTTGCAATCAAAGGAGGTCTCTGACCAGTGGAGTGTCACAAGGATCCGTGCTGGGTCCACTACTTTTCATCATTTATATAAATGGATGTGAGCATAAAAGAGGTACAGATAGCAAGTTTGCAAATGACACCAAAATTGGAGGTGTAGTTGGCAGCAAAGAAGATTAGAGCTGAAAATGTGTTGCTGGAAAAGCGCAGCAGGTCAGGCAGCATCCAAGGAACAGGAGAATCGACGTTTCAGGCATAAGCCCTTCTTCAGCCCTTTTTTCTCAGCAAAGAAGATTACCCCAGATTACAATGGGATCTTGATCAGATGGGCCAATGGACTGAGGAGTGGCAGATGGAGTTCAATTTAGACAAAAGAGGTGCTAAATCTAGGGAAAGCAAATCTTAGCAGGACGTATACCCTTAATGGTAAGGTCCTAGGGAGTGTTGCTGAACAGACAGACCTTGGAATTCAGGTTCATAGCTCCTTGAAAGTAGAGTCGCAGATAGATAGTGAAGGCGGCATTTGGTGTGCTTTCCTTTATTGGTCAGAGTATTGAGTACAGGAGTTGGGAGGTCATGTTGCGGCTGCACAGCACATTGGTTCGGCCACTGTTGGAATATTGCGTGCAATTCTGGTCTCCTTCCTATTGGAACAATGTTGTGAAACATGCAAGGATTCAGAAAAGATTTAAGGATGTTACCAGGGTTGGAGGATTTGAGCTATAGGGAGAGGTTGAACAGACTGGGGCTGTTTTCCCTGGAGCGTTGGAGGCTGAGGGGTGACGTTATCGAGGTTTCTAAAATCATGAGGGGCATGGATAGGATAAACAGACAAAGTCTTTTCCCTTGTTGAAAAATGTGGTGCTGGAAAAAGACAGGCAGCATCCGAGGAGCAGGAGAATCGACGTTTTGGGTATTAGCCCTTCTTCAGAAAGTCTTTTCCCTTGGGTGGGGAAGTCCAGAACTAGAGGGCATAGGTTTAGTGCGAGAGGGGAAAGATATAAAAGAGATTTAAGGAGCAACATTGTCCATGCAGAGGGTGGTGTGTGTATGGAATGAGCTGCCAGATGAAGTGGTGGAGGCTACTACAAATGGGCCGGGAGCTGGCAGGTGGGACTAGATTGGGTTGGGCTATCTGGTCGGCATGGACAAGTCGGACTGAAGGGTCTGTTTCCGTCCTGTACACCTCTATGACTCTAATTGATAAAGCAGCTTCAAAATTTAAAATGAATTTGAATTCTAGTCTCCCTGCTGGATGTTGTGAAACTTGAAAAGGTGATTTACAAGGATCTTACCAGGGTTGAAGGGTTTAAGTTATAGGGAGAGGCTGAATAGTCTCCGAGTGCATGGGAGAAAGACTTAAAAGGGATTGAAGGGGCAACTTTTTCATGCACAGTGTGGTCCATGTTGGAATGAGCTGCAAGAGTAAGTGGAGGAGGCTAGTACAATTACAACAACATTTAAAAGGCACCTGGATGGGTATATGAAAAGGAAGGGTTTAAAGGGATATGGGCCAGGTGCTAGCGAATGGGATGAGAGGTTTTTTCCCCATATCTGATCAGCATGGAGTAGTTGAACCGCAGGGTCTGTTTCCAGCTGTTGCCTATGGATCTAATACATTAACTAGAATTTAACTATCTGTAACTGCTTCAACAGCTTCCTCATTTCCCCTTCCCCCACCTCATCCTAGTTTCTAACCTCCAGCTCAACACTATCCCCTTGTCTTGTCCGGACTTGTCCGGCCTGCCCAGCTCCTTTTCCACCTATCCACTCCACCCTCTTCTCCCTGACCTATCACCTTCATCTCCTCCCCCACTGACCTACTGTACTCTATGCTACTCTCTCCCCACCCCCACCCTCCTCTAGCTTATCTTTCCACGCTTCAGGCTCTCTGCCTTTATTCCTGATGAAGGGCTTTTGCCCGAAACGTCGATTTTGCCTGTCCTCAGATTTTGCCTGTCCTCGGATGCTGCCTGAATTGCTGTTCTCTTCCAGCACAACTAATCCAGAATCTGGTTTCCAGCATCTGCAGTCATTGTTTTTACCTCGTTGATTTACTAATACTAACCAACTGTAAAAGATCAATAATAAAACCAGAAATTGGAGATATTCAGCAGGTCTGGCAGCATCTGTGGAAAGCATTCAAAAGATACTATTTCACATTTAGTGACCCTTTTTCAGAATCGTAAAGATTGTCTGCTACACTAAATCGGAGTTAAAAATCACAACACCAGGTTATAGTGCAACAGGGTTACTTGGAAGTACTAGCTTTCAGAGTGCTGCTCCTTCATCAGTAACTTGATAGCGATGGAATAACTTCAATAGATGAGGAATGTTAAAAATGGATTTAGATTAGCTCCAAATTTTTCCAAGCAGCTTTGCTGGCTCAGCAGCAAAATTCAGCAGGCAAAATCCTCACTAGGCAGAGCCAAGAAGCCAAATAAGGAGGACCATAGCTTGGTAAATGTTTTGTTGAAGGCCCGACTCTCCATTAATATTCAGCTATATTACCAAACAAGCTAGACCCAAGAAAATTCGACTTTGAACCTAGAGCAGGTACCCAGCAAATTCAGCTCACCGCTTTGGACCAAAGGGTCTGTTTCCATGCTGTACATCCCTTTGACTCTATGACCAGGCAAAGCACACTTCATGGGCATGAGCCACCTGCACCTTCTAAGAACTTGGAGCAGCATTTGGCAAATCAGCCCCGCAAACCAGCTCAGCTGTTTAATATGATCATGGTTGGTCTCATTTCGGTGTCAACACCACTTTCCTGCTCGCTCTCCATAATAACTCAAATGTACTCAATTAACCCACTGCCCCAGTATCAATCGAACTCTGGGATACAGATTCATGACCAGTTAAAAGTAGTCATTTCTTACTTTTTGGCATGGGGGTGGCACAGTGGTTCAGTGATTAGCACTGCTGCCTCACAGCGCCAGGGACCCAGGTTCGATCCCAGCTTCAGGAGACTGTGTGGAGTTTGCACATTCTCATCGTGTCTGCATGGGTTTCCTCCAGGCAGGCCAGTTTCCTCCCACAATCCAAAGACGGGCAGGTCAGGTGAATTGGCCATGCTAAATTGCCCATAGTGTTAGGTGCATTAGTCAGAGGGAAATGGGTCTGGGTAGGTTACTCTTCGGAGGGTTAGTGTGGACTTGTTGGGCCGAAGGGCCTGTTTCTACACGGTCAGGAATCTAATCTAACAGCTTTGAACCAGACATTCTTTATAATAAAACTAAAACCTCATTCTGGATGGCCTCATGGAAGGAAACATTTTCTCTTCATCTACTTCGTGAACCCCCTTTAGCATCATATATATCTCAATTATATCTCCTCTCTCATTCTTCTCAACTCCAGAGGGTATAGGCCTGAAGTCCCAATCTCTCAAGACAAAGCCCTCAGCTCTGGAATCAATCTAGAGAATCTCCTCTGAACTTCTGTCAATGCTCCTGCATCCCTCCTCGGGTAAGGGACTAGAATTGTACACAGCACTCCAGGTGCAGTTTCACCAATGCCAGCAATACTTCTCCACATTGCTGTCGGAATAAAGTATCAATTATCCAGTACATGAGGTCATTTAGCCCATCAAGTTTGGACCACCCAAAATATACTACGACCAACACTAACCCCACTTTCTTGCATGAGCTTCAGAACCTTGAATATTATGAGACTCCAAGTATGACGTTATTTGTATTACTGAGACTTGGTTGAGAGAAGGACATGATTGGGAACTAAATATTCCACAATACAGATGCTTTAAGGCAGGGTAGAGAGGGATGTAAAAGGGGTGGAGGAGTTGCACTACTGGTCAGAGAGGATATCACAGCTGATCTGATGGAGGGCACTATGGAGGACTCTAGAAGTGAGGCAATACGGGTGGAGCGCAGAAATAGGAAGGGTGCAGTAACAATGTAGGACTGTACTACAGGCCTTCCAACAGCTAGTGTGAGGCAGAGGTACAAATGTGTAAACGGATTATGGAAAAATGTAGGAGCAGAGATGTGGTGATTGGAGATTTTAATTTTCCTAAGATTAACTGGGATTCACTTCGTAATAAGAGTTCGATATGGAGCAGAATTTGTAAGGAGCTGCCAGGAGGGTTTTAGAGAGCAGAATGTAAATAGTCCAACTGGGGAAATGGTCATATTGGACATGGTGTTGGGGAATGAGTCCAGCCAGATGGATGACGTTTCAGTTGGGGATTACTTTGGGAATAGTGATCACAATGCTGTAAGTTTTAGAATTCTCATGGACAAAAGATGAGAGTGGTCCTAAAAGGAAGAGTACTATATATTGGGAAAAGGCCAACTATAGCAAAATTCAGCAGGAGTTGGGGAATGTGGATTAGGAATAGCAGTTTGAAGGTAAATCCACATTTAATATGTGGGAGGCTTTTAAAAAGAGGTTGATTAGAGTGCAGGACAGACATGTCCCTATGAAAGTGAGGGATAGAAAGGGCAAGATTAGGGAATCAAGGATGAAGGGTGAAATTGTGAGACCAGCTAAGAGGAAAAAGATTAGATTACCTGATTAGATTAGATTACATTACAGTGTGGAAATAGGCCCTTCGGCCCAACAAGTCCACACCGACTCGCCAAAGCGCTACCCATCCATACCCCTACATTTACCCCTTACTTAACACTACGGGCAATTTAGCATGGCCAATTCACCTGACCTGCACATCTTTGGTCTGTGGGAAGAAATCGGAGCACCCGAGGAAACCCACGCAGACATGGGGAGAACGTGCAAACTCCACACAGTCGCCTGAGGCTGGATTTGAACCCGGGTCTCTGGTGCTGTGAGGCAACAGTGCTAACCACTGTGCCACCGTGTCGCCCAAAAGGAAGCATACATAAGGTCTAGGTGACCAAAAACACATGAAGCTTTGGAAGAACATCAGGAAAGTAAGACCAATCTGAAACGAGGAATTAAGATGGATAAAACACATCATGAAGTATCTTTAGCAGATAGGATTAAGGAAAATCCCAAAGCCTTTCATTCTTATCAGCACCAAGAGGTTAATTAGAGAAAGGGTTGACCCACGCAAGGACAAATGAGGAAAGTTATGCATGGAGTCAGAGAAAATGGGAGAGATTCTTCATGAGTACTTTGCATCGGGATTCACCGAGGAGAGGGACATGACGGATGTTGAGGTTAGGGATAGATGTTTGATTACTCTCGGTCAAGTTGGCATGAGGAGGGAGGAAGTGTTGAATATTCTAAAAGGCATTAAAGGTGGACAAGTCCCCAGGTCTGGATGGGATCTATCCCAGGTTACTAAGAGAAGTGAGAGAAGAAATAGTTGCAACCTTACAGGTACCTTTGCAGCATCCTTGAACACGGATGAGGTCCCAAAGGACTGGAGATTGCTAATGTTGTCCCCTTATTTAGGGGATAGCAGGGATAATCCAGGTAATTAAAGACCGATGAGCCTGACGTCAGTGGTAGGGAAGTTGCTGGAGAAGGTACTGAGGGAAAGGGCCTATTTAAATTTGGAAGAAAATGGACTCATCAGTGATAGACAAAATGTTTTTGTGCAGGGAAGGTCATGCATTGCCAACCTAATAAAATTCTTTGAGGAAGTGACAAAGTTTTAAATATATATTAAAAAAAAAACTTACCTTGGGAGTTTCAGGGTTCTTCATTTTTGTGGCTGCAGTTGGAGTGGTTGGAGAGACAGCCAGGATCAGTGGCCCGATGGGAAGGTAAAAACCTACCTCGGGAATTTCAGGTATATATTTTGGCAGCAGCTGTGTCCCAAGACACTACATGCCCTCCTCCTCTAGCCAAAAACAAAAGGACTCGTGTGTTGCTAAGGTAAGGCATTTCAATTGATATTTCTTGCGTATTGTGATTGATTAAAAATTTACTATTAGTTGGTTAAATTGAATAAGATGACAGAAGTACTAGAAATTATTTAACTCAAATTTGTATAAAATTAATTAAATAAGTAGAGATGGCTGGGCAAGTGACGTGCTGTAGCTGTACGATATGTGAGCTGGCTGATCCCATTGAATGGCAGTACCATATCTGCAGCAAGTGTTGGTTGCTGGAAGAATTCCGCATCAGAATTGATGATCTGGAATCTGAGCTTCAAACACTGTGGCACATCCGGGAGGGGGAAAGTGTTACCTGGATACATTATTTCAAGAGGCAGGCACACCCGCTAGATTAAGTAACTCAAATGCAATTAGTGTTCAGGAACAACATGGTGTGACTAAGTGAGGCAGGTAGGGGGATTCTGAGTTCAGGAGTGCAGGAGCCTCAGCCCTTGACCTTGCCCAACAGGTATGAGATTAGCAAATTGAGAGAAGATTTGCAGCTCAGGTTGAGGTTCTGGATGTAGGTTTCCTCGCTGAGCTGGAAGGGTCATTCAGATGTTTCGTCACCATACTGGGTAACATTTTCAGTGAGTCTCTGGATGGATTCTCGTCTCAGTTTGGCTTGCCCTCGAAGCGGTATCCTTCCTTATCCGTATGTTAGGATACCAGTGAGAGAGGATCATGTCGTTTTGTGGCTAGTTGACACAAAACGACATGATCCTCTCTCACTAGTGTCCTTACATACAGATAAGGAAGGACACCACTTTGACTGTGACAACACACCCATCCTAGGACAAGCCAAGCTGTGACACGTACGAGAATTCAGAGAAGCAGAGCATTCCAAGATGAACTCTTATCCACAAACACATTTGACTTGGACCCCATTTACCACCCCTTGAGAAAGAGCAGGAAGTGACATCAGCATAGTAAATGACATCACCGACCCAAAGAAACACAAACATATAAACAGAAAGCAGGAATCATCAGCAGCGCTTCGTCTGGAGGCTTACTGAAGATGTCACCTAGTATGGCAACGAAACATCTGAAAATGAACCTTCCAGCTCAACGAGCAAACCTACAGGAGATTTTTGCTCCTTGTATGGAAGAGGAAAAGGGCTGTAGATAGGATAAGCCAGCTGACCACGGCACCAAGGTGCTGAAGACCATTCAAGAAAAGGGGGGGGGGAGCAAAAAGGCAAGTAATTGTTATAGGGGATTGTACAATTAGGGGGAATAGACAGTATCCTTTGTGAGCCATTTCGGGAATCCTGCATGGCGTGAGGGTGCAGGACATCACAGGCTGGCTTGAAAGGGTGTTGGAGGGGGAGGATCCAGTTGTTGTGATCTGCATTGGTACAAACATCGCCAATGCGAGGAAGGAGGACCTGTTTGGGGAGTATCAAGCACTTGGAAGGAAATTGAAGAACAGGTCCTTGAGGGTCAATCTCTGGATTACTGCCCGAGCCACGTGCTAACTCCTGGCATAGGGATAAGAAAATTAGGGAAGTAAACACGTGGCTAAGAAATTGGTATGGGGAAGAGGGATTCCATTTCATGGGACACTGGCATCAGTTTTGGAACTGGGGCAATATCTACCAATGGGACAGTCTCCACCTGAACCGATCTGGAACCAGCGTTCTGGCAAAAGGATAAATAGGGTGGCCAGGAGGAGGAGGAGGAGGAAAAGCAGTAGGGAGTATGGAGCCAAGTTGAAAGATAAACAGCAGGTTAGCATGTGTGCAGGTCTGAAGTTCAAGGTAGACTAGGGATGACGCAAAATGGAAGGATAACTTAGGACATACTACTAGAGGTGATGGAAATCATGAGGATAAGAAAATTAGCATTAAGGTGCTTTATCTGAATGCTCATAGTATTTGTAACAAAGTAGATGAATTAACAGCACAAATCATTGTGAATGATTATGATGTGGTAGGCATCACAGAGAATGGTTGCAGGGGATTCAGGACTGGTAGTTAAACATCCAAGGATTTACAACTTATTGAAATGACAGGGAGGTGGGCAGAGGGGGTGGGGTTGCTTGTTAGTTAAGAATGAAATTAAATCTATGGCACTAAACTACTTCGGGTCAGAAAATGTGGAGTCTGTGTGGGTGGATTTGAGGAACCACAATGCAAAAATAAAAAGAGGGAGTTACGTACAGAGCTCCCAGCAGTGGTCAGAACCAGGAAATAGATAGGGCATGTCTGAAAGGCAAGGTCACGGTGATCATAGGGGACTTCAACATGCAAATGGGTAAATAATGTTGCCAGTGGATCCAAAGAGAGGGACTTCATGGAATGCTTACAGGACGGCTTTTTGGAACAGCTTGTGATGGGCCCTACAAGGGAGCAGGCTATTTCTGGGCTTAGTGCTATATAATGAGGCAGACTTTAGAAAAGATCTGAAAGTAAGGGAACACTCAGAAGGCAGCGATCATAATATGGTAGAGTTTAGTCTGCAATTTGAAAGAGAAGGCAAAATCAGATGTAATGGTGTTACAGTTAAATAAAGGTAATTACAGGGGCATGAGAGAGGAACTGACGAAAATCAACTGGAAGCAGAGCCTAGTGGGAAGACAGTCGAGCAAGAATGGCAGGAGTGTCTGGGTGTAAATGAGGAGAGTACAGAGGTTCATTCCAAAGAAAAAGATTATCCAAGGGGGAATTAGACAGCCATGGCTGACAAAGGAATTCAGGAAATGTATCACAGAAAAAGAGAGCCTATAAAATGGCCAAGAGCACTTTATAGGTTCAAATCAGAAAGATTGGGAAATCAGAAGATTGGGAAGGCTACAAAAACAAACAGAGGATAACAAAGAGAGAAATAAGGAAGGAGAGGATCAAATATGAAGGTAAGCTAGCCAGTAATATTAGAAAGGAGACTAAAAGTTTCTTACAATATACAAGAAACAAACGAGAGGCAAAAGTAGGCATTAGGCCACTCCAAATTAATGCAGAAAGGCTAGTGGTGGGAGATAAAGAAATAGCTGAAGAATTTAATAAATACTGTATGTCAGTCTTCACAGCGGAAGACGTGAGTAATCTCCCAACAATTAAAGGAAAGTCAAGGGGCAGAGTGGCGTATGGTAGCCGTTACAAAAGAGAAAGTGCTAGAAAAGCTAAAACATCTAAAAATGGGCTACATCCTCGAGTTCTGAGAGAGGTGGCTGAAGAAATCGCAGAGGCGTTGGTTGTAATCTTTCAAAAGTCACTGGAGTCAGGGAAAGTCCCAGATGATTGGAAAATTGCTGTTTTAACCCCCTTGGTCAAAAAAGGATCAAGACAAAAGTTGGAAAATTATAGGCCAATTAACCTAACCTTGGTTATAGGTAAAATTCTAGAATCCATCATTACGGATGAGATTTCTAAATTCTTGGAAGTGCAAGGTTGGATTAGAACAAGTCAGAATGGATTTACTAAGGGAAGTAGTGCATGTTTGAAGAGGTAATAAGTAGGTTAGATCAGGGAAACCCAGTAGATGTTATCTATGTATACTTCCAAAAGGCCTTTGAGGAGGTGCCTCACGGGAGGCTGCTGAGTAAAGTGAGGGCCCATGGTGTTCGAGGTGAGCTACTGGCATGGATTGAGGATTGGCTGTCTGACAGAAGGCAGACAGTTGCGATAAAAGGTTCTTTTTCGGAATGGCAGTTAGTGGCAAGTGGCGTCCCGTAGGGTTCAGTGTTGGGGCCGCAGCTGATATATATTATATATATATATTATATACATTAATGATCTGGATGAAGGGACTAGGGGCATTCTGGCGAAGTTTGCCGATGATACTAAGTTAAGTGGACAGACAGGTAGTTCTGAAGCTGCAGAAAGATTTAGACAGTTTAGGAGAGTGATCCATGAAATGGCTGATGAAATTCAACGTGAGCAAATGCGAGGTCTTGCACTTTGGAAAAAAGAATACAGGCATGGACTATTTTTTTAACGGTGAGAAAATTCCTAAAGCCAAAGTACACAGGGGTCTGGGAGTGCTAGTCCAGGATTGTCTAAATGTTAACTTGCAGGTTGAGTCTGTGGTTAAAAAAGCAAATGTAACGTTGTCATTTATCTCAAGAGGGTTGGAATATAAAAGCAGTGATGTGCTACTGAGACTCTATAAAGCTCTGGTTAGGCCACATTTAAAGTACTGTGTCCAGTTTTGGGCCCCAAACCACAGGAAGGACTTACTGGCACTGGAGCACGTCCAGCGGAGATACACACGATGATCCCTGGAATGGTAGGCCTAACATATGATGAACGGCTGAGGATCCTGGGACTGTATTCATTAAGAGTTTAGAAGATTGAGGGGAGATCTAATAGAAACTTACAAGATAATACATGGCTTAGAAAGAGTGGATGCTGAGAATTTGTTTCTGTTAGGTGGGGATACTAGGATCCATGGGCACAGCCTGAGAATTAGAGGGGGTCAATTTAGAACAGAAATGAGGAGATATTTCTTCAGCCAGAGAGTGGTGGGCCTATGAAATTCATTGCCACGAAGCACAATGGAGGTCGGGACGTTAAATGTCTTCAAGGCAGAGATTGATAAATTCTTAATCTCGCAAGTAATTAAGGGATACGGGGAGAGTGCAGATAAGTGGCGTTGAAATGCTCATCAGTCATGATAGAATGATGAAGTGAGCCAAATGGTCTTACTTAAACTCTTATGTCTTATGATCTAAAGTTGATTGATGAGGGAAGGGCTGTAGATGTCATATACATGGACTTCAGTAAAGTGTGTGATGGCTGGGACTGGATTAAGGTGGGGGCAGGGGCAGGGGCAATTCCCCTCCCCTCACCTTAGAGTCCCAAGCCTCCAAGTCAGCACCACCTGCTTGAATCTCCGACTTGTCCATTTTCCTTCCTTCTCATCCATCTGCTCCTCCCTCCCCACCGACCTAACACTTCCTCCCGCACCTTCATTTACCTATCACATTCCAAGCTAACTTCCCCGACCACCTCCTCCAGCCCCACCCCCCTTCCATTTATCTTTCAGGCCCCCTTGCTCACAAGCCTCATTCCCAATGAAGGGCTTATGCCCAAAACGTTGATTCTCCTGCTCCTCGGATGCTGCCTGATCTGCTGTGCTTTTTCAGCACCACGCTCTCAACTCTGATTTCCAGCATCTGCAGTCCTCACTTTCTCAGACTTCAGTAAAGCGTTTGATAAGGTTCCCCATGGTAGGCTGATGGAGAAAGTGAAGTTGCATGGGGTCCAGGGTTTACTAGCTAGATGGATAGAGAACTGGCTGGGCAGCAGAAAAGGAGTTGTGGAAGGGAGTTTCTTAAAATGGAGAACTGTAACCAGTGATGTTCCACAGGGACACTTGTTGGGACCACTGTTGTTTGTGATATACATGAATGATCTGGACGAAGGTATAGGTGGTCTGATTAGCAAGTTTACAGATGACACTAAGATTGGTGGAGTCGCAGATAGTGAATGGGACAGAGAGAATCCAGCAGAATATAGATAGATTGGGCAGTTGTGTAGAGAAATGTTAGATGGAGTTCAATCTGGGCAAATGCAAGGTGATGCATTGTGGAAGATCCAATTCAAGAGCACACCATACAGTAAGTGGAAAAGCCCTGGGGAAAATTGATGTACAGAGAGATCTGGTTGTTCAGGTCCATTGTAACCTGAAGGTGGCAGTGCAGGTCAAGAGTCATGATTTGGAGATGCCGTGTTGTACTGGGGTATACAAAGTTAAAAATCACACAACACCAAGTTATAGTCCAACAGGTTTAAATTGGAAGCACTGGCTTTTGGAGCACCGCTCCTTTATCAGGCTCCTTCAACAAGACAACAGAGCATGCTTTCCTTCATTGGACGGGGTATTGAGTACAAGAGTTGGCGGGTATATTACAGTTGTATCAGAACTTGGTTCAGCCACTTTGAGGACTACGTACAGTTCTGGTCACCACATTGCCAAAAGGATGCGGATGCTTCAGTGAGGGTGCAGAGGAGGTTCACCAGGATATTGCCTGGAGGGTGCTAGACTATGAAAAGAGGTTGAGAAGATTAGGATTTTTTTCATTAGAAAGAGAGGTTGAGAGGGGACCTGATTGAGGTTTACAAAATCATGAGATGTATTGACAGAGGAGATAGCAAGAAATATTCCCCCCCACCCCAAGAGTGGGGGTCATGAGTTCAAGGTGAGAGCATACAAGTTTAAGGGAAATATGGAAATATCTTAACGCAGAGGAAGGGGGTGCCTGGAAGATGTTGCCAGCAGCGGTGGTAGAGGAGGGCATGATAGCATAATTTAAGATGTATCCAGACAGATATGTGAATGGGCAGAGAGCAGAGGGACACAGAGCCTTAGAAAATAGGCAAAAGATTTAAATAGAGGATCTGGATTGGTGCAGGCTTGGAGAGTCAAAAGGGCCTTTTCCAGTACTGTAATCTTCATTGTTCTACTCATCCGAAGACGGAGGTTTCCTGCCTCAACTTTCCTCCCAGGCAGTATATTTCAGGCTCCCACCATTCTCAGGTGAAAAGAATTTTCCTCAACTCCCCCCTAAACCTCCTGCATTGTTGCCCTTCAACGAATGGAAACAGCTACTTTCTATTCCCTCTGCCCAAGCCCCTCATCATCATATATACCTTTTCTGGTCCAAAGAAAACATCCAAGCTTATCCAGCCTTTCTTTTGAACTGAAATGCTCTATCCCAAAGGCAAATATCCTTTGCTGAAAATGTGTTGCTGGAAAAGCGCAGAAGGTCAGGCAGCATCCAGGGAACAGGAGAATTGACGTTTCGGGCATAAGCCCTTCTTCAGGAATGAGGAAAGTTTGTCCAGCAGGCTAAGATAAAAGGTAGGGAGGAGGGACTTGGGGGAGGGGCGTCGGAAATCTCTTCCTCCAACCGTCGTGTTGTTGTGGTCTGGCGATGGAGGAGTCCAAAGGCCTGCATATCCTCGGTGGAGTGGGAGGGGGAGTTGAAGTGTTGAGCCACAGGGTGGTTGGGTTGGTTGGTCCGGGTGTCCCAGAGGTGTTCTCTAAACTTTCCTCATTCCTGAAGAACCCTCACCTTGACCTCTTTCCACCTATCACATTTCCGACACCCCTCCCCCAAGTCCCTCCTCCCTACCTTTTATCTTAGCCTGCTGGACAAACTTTCCTCATTCCTGAAGAATTTCTCCACAAATATCCTTTGTACAATCAAGTACAATCACAGATATTATAATGTGGTGACCAGAACAGTAATACAGTAACCAAAAGAGAAAATGCTGGAAAATCTCAGCAGGTCTGGCAGCATCTATAAAGGAGAGAAAAGAGCTGATGTTTCGAGTCGAACTGACCCTTTGTCAAAACTGTCAAATACAGTAATCCAGCTGAGCCCTAACCAAACTTTTGTATAGAGCCAACATGACCTTCCTGTTCTTAGAATCTATGCTATGACTGATAAAAATGCACATGTCTTGTAAGCCTGAACTACCCTATTAACCTGTCCTGTTAACTGAATCGGTGGACAAGCACCCCAAGATCTCCCTGTCACTTTGAGCTTCTAAGTGCCTTGCCATTTGTTGAGTATCCTCTTGCTACTACTTGTCCACCCCAGTCCAACGTCTCCTGCACATCATATCTTCCAAAGTACACCACCTCACATTCATCAAGGTTAAGTTCCACCTACCAGTGATCTGCCCATCTGACTAAGCCATTTATAACTTCTAGCAACCTAACACCTGCATTGGCCAGCTGGTTGACAATCTTTGTATAACCTGCAAACTGACTCATCATCCCTCTCACATTCTCATCTACATCATTTACGAGCATCACAAACAATGAGGGACCCAACATTGACCCATGGTATGACACTGCTCAATGTGCTCCAATATCACAAACAGCCTTCTACTACCACCCTCTGTCTTCTATCACTAAGTTAATTTTGGATCCAGCTTGCACCTTCTTGGTCAGCTTCCCACATGGAATCTTGTCAAATACCCAACTGAAATCCATATAACCTACACCAACTGCCCCACCCTCATTCAAACACATGGTCACCTCCTTGAAAAATTCTACCAGATTGGTTAGTCACAACTTCCTTCTGACAAAGTCATGCTGACTCTGATCAAACCTTGCCTCTTTAAATGGAGATTAAATTTCTCCTTCACAATTGTCTTCAATAATTTCCCTATCACTGAGATTGAGCACCTGATGAAGGGCTTATGCCAGAAAAAAGGCTAGTCTCCTGTTCCTCGGATGCTGCCTGACCGGCTGGGCTTTTCCAGCACCACACTCTTAGACTCTGATCTCCAGGATCTGCAGTCCTCACTTGCTCCTACCACTGAGATTATACTCATTGACCAATAATTCCCGAGTCCATCTCTCTTACACTTCGTGTAAAGTGGAACTGCATTAGCCATCCTCCAGTCCTCCGGCACCTCCACTGTAGCTTAAGATGATTTTAAAAACTGGGTCAGGATCCTTGTAATTTCCTCCCTCATCTCCCACTGCAGCCTGGGATACAACTCACTCATTCAGACCTGGGGCTTTATCCACTTAAATCTGCCAAAACATCCTCGCTTCATATATCAATTGGCTCAAGAACCTAACAGCCTAGCTTCTTGAATTCCATACTTGCATCTTCATTCACCCAAGACAGACCATGAAGTACTCATTTAACACTCTACCAACGTCATCCAGCTTAACGCACAGATTGTTTCCCACCCCAGTCTCAAATAGACCCTACTCTTTTTGATTATTCTCTTGTAGAATATCTTGGTATCTCCCTTATATTGTCAAATAGTATTTGCTCAGGCCACCTCTTTACTCTCCTAATTGCTTTCTTGACTTGTTCCTGCACGTCACATTTTCCCATACAGCTTCTTATTTTGCTCCCTTTATTTTTGTTATACCTGTTCCTTTTTAAACCATTCCGGAATATTCCAGAACACCCATGGTTCTTTAGGCCTGTTGCTCCATTTTACTCTGAAGAGAATATGTTGGGCTTATATATCCCCCAGTAACTTATTTGAAGACAACCCACTGTTCTGTTGTAGATTTACCCTCAAGTAGCTACCCGGTCTATTTTAAAAGAACAAAGAAAATTTACAGTCCAGAAACAGGCCCTTTGGCCCGCCAAGCCTGAGCCAATGTAAATCCACTGTCTAAACCCATTGCCCAATTTCTAAACATTTGTATCTCTCTGCTCCCCACCTACTCATGCATCTGTCCAGACGCATCTTAAATTAATCTACCGTGCCTGCCTCTACCACCTCTACTGGCAATGCATTCCAAGCACCTACCACCCTGTGTGTAAAGTACTTGCAGCGTGTATCACCCTTGAAATAGTGACCTCTCGTTATTGAATCCTTCACCCTGGGAAAAAGCTGATCTCTATCTACCCTGTCTATACCCTTCATGATTTTGTAAATCTCAATCAGGTTTCCCCCACCCCCCCCCACACCCACACCATTTCCTTTTTCTAATGAAAACAATCCTAACCTACTCAACCTCTCTTCATAACTAGCACCTTCCATACCAGGCAACATCCTCGTAAACCTTCTCTATACCCTCTCCAAAGCGTCCACGTGCTTTTGGTAATGCAGTGACTCGAGCTGTACACAGTATTCTAAATGCGGCCAAACCAATATCTTGTACAATTTTAACATGGGCTGCCAGCTTTTATATTCAGTACCCCATCCGATGAAGGCAAGCATACACATTCCTTCTTGACCATTCTATCCACCTGTGCAGCCACGATCAGGGTACAATGGACCTGCACTCCCAGATCTCTCTGCTCATGAACTTTTCCCCAGGCTCTTCTGTTTACAGTATAAATCGCTCTAGAATTTGACTTCCCAAAATGCATCACCTCACATTTATCTGGATTGAACTCCATCTGTCACTTCTCAACCCAACTCTCCAGTGTACCTATATTCTCCTGTATTCTTTGGCAGTCCCTTATGCTTTCTGCTACTCCATTCTTAGTGTTATCTGCAAACTTGTTGATAAACGTGGTGCCACTGTTTAAGAAGGGCGGTAAAGACAAGCCAGGGAACAACAGGCCGGTGAGACTGACGTCAGTGGTGGGCAAGTTGTTGGAGGGAATCCTGAGGGACAGGATGTACATGTACTTGGAAAGGCAAGGACTGATTAGGGATAGTCAACATGGTTTTGTGCGTGGGAAATTATGTCTCACAAACTTGATTGAGTTTTTTGATGAAGTAACAAAGATGATTGGATGAGGGCAGAGCAGTAGATGTGATCTATATGGACTACAGTAAGGTGTTCGACAAGGTTCCCCATGTGAGACTGATTAGCAAGGTTAGATCTCACGGAATACAGGGAGAACTAGCCATTTGGATACAGAACTGGCTCAAAGGTAGAAGACAGAGGGTGGTGGTGGACGGTTGCTTTTCAGACTGGAGGCCTGTGACCAGTGGAGTGCCACAAGGATGGGTGCTGGACCCTCTACTTTTTGTCATTTACATAAATGATTTGTATGCGAGCATAAAAGAGGTACAGTTAGTAAGTTTGCAGATGACACCAAAATTGGAGCAAAGAGGGTTACCTCAGATCACAACAGGATCTGGACCAGATGGGCCAATGGGCTGAGAAGTGGCAGCTGGAGTTTAATTCAGAAAAATGCGAGGTGCTGCATTTTGGGAAAGCAAATCTTAGCAGGACTTATACACTTAATGGTAAGGTCCTAGAGAGAGTGTTGCTGAACAAAGGGACCTTGGAGTGCAGGTTCATAGCTCCTTGAAAGTGGAGTCACAGGTAGACAGGATAGTGAAGGCGTTTGGAATGCTCTCCTTTATTGGTCAGAGTATTGAGTACAGGAGTTGGGAGGTCATGTTGCGGCCGTACAGGACATTGGTTAGGCCACTGTTGGAATATTGCGTGCAATTCTGATCTCCTTCCTTTCGGAAAGATGTTGTGAAACTTGAAAGGGTTCAGAAAAGATTTACAAGGATGTTGCCAGGGTTGGAGGATCTTAGCTACAGGGAGAGGCTGAACAGGTTGGGGCTGTTTTCGCTGGAGCGGAGGCTGAGGGGTGACCTTACAGAGGTTTACAAAATCATGAGGGGCATGGATAGGATAAATAGGCAAAGTCTTTTCCCTGGGGTTGGGGAGTCCAGAACTAGAGGGCATAGGTTTAGGGTGAGAGGAGAAAGATATAAAAGAGACCTAAGGAGCAACGTTTTCACGCAGAGGGTGGTACGTGTATGGAATGAGCTGCCAGAGGATGTGGTGGAGGCGGTACAATTGCAACATTTAAGAGGCATTTGGATGGGTATATGAATAGGAAGGGTTTGGAGGGATATGGGCCGGGTGATGGCAGGTGGGACTAGATTGGGTTGGGATATCTGGTCGGCATGGACAGGTTGGACCGAAGGGTCTGTTTCCATGCTGTACATCTCTATGACTCTGACTCCGTGAACATTGATGCAAAGTGATCATTCAGAATCTCACTCATTCTCTCCGGTTCAACACACAGCCTTCCTTCCTTATCCTTTAGTGGACCAATCCTTTATCTGCTCGCTTCTTAAACAAGAATAAAGTTAGATTACTTACAATACTTTGGGATTTTCCTTAATTCTGCTCACTAAAGCTTTTTCATTAACCCTTTTAGTCAGCTCGATTCCTCGTTTAAGACTGGTCCAGGACCTGTTCAGCTCTTAGCTGCCTGGACCTTATGTACGCTTCCTTTTTCCTCTTGGCTAATCATACAATTTCACCTGTCACCTACGGTTCACGAATCTTGCCGTTCCTATCCTTTGCTTTCAACAGGACATGCCTATCTTGCACTATCTTTGAAAGCCTCTCACATATCAAATATGGACTTCCCTTCAAATAGTTGTGTCCAATCCACATTTCCCAGCTCCTGCCTGATTTTGATATAATTAGCCTTGGCCCAGTTTAGTACCCTTCCCTTAGGACCACTCACCTTTATCTACAAGTATTCTAAAACTTAGAATTGTGGTCACTGTTTCCAAAGAAATCCCCCACTGCAACTTTTACCACCTGGCTTGGCTCATTCCCCAACACCAGGTCCAATATGGCCCCTTCCCTCATTGGACTATTGACATACTGCTCTCGAAAACTCTCCTGGTCGCTTCTTACAAATTCTGCCCCATCCAGACCTCTGATACTTAGTGTATCCCAGTCAATGTTGGGAAAATTAAAATCTCCCAAAACCACCTCCCTGTTGCCTCTACATCTTTCCAGAATCTGTTTACCTATTTGTTCTTCTACCTCACGCTCACCTTTCGGAGGCCCGTAATATAGACCCAACAATGTAACTGCACTCGTATTTCTCAGCTCCAACCATAATGCCTCACTACTCAAGCCCTCCATAGTGTCCTCCTTTAACACAGCCCTGACCAGCAATGCAACTCCTACCCCCCTTTTACTTCCCTCCCTGCCCTTCTGAAGCATCTTTATCTTGGAACATTTAGTTGCCAATCATCCCCTTGCCTCAACCAATTTGCTGTGATTGCAATAATGTCATACTACCAGGCACCAATCCAAGCCCTTCGTTAATCTGTCTTGCCCACCAGTTCTTTTGCGTTCATCTGCTCTCTGCCTACTCTTCCCCTTATTCGTGCTAACTGCATGATTCTTACAGTCTCTAGTTTCCACCTTGCTGTCTACTGGTCTTCTCTTCTGGTTCCTAGCCACCTGCCACATTAGTTTAAAATCTCCCTAAGAGCAGTAGCAAAAACTCCCCCAAGGACGGGTTCCAGTCTGGTTCAGGTGTAGACCGTCCAATTTGTAATAGTCCTACCTTCCTCAGAACCGGTCCCAATGTCTAACAAATCTGAACCCCCTCCCCCAAGTCACGTGTTCATCCTGCCTTTTTATTTCATTTCTACGCTGGCTAGCACGTGGCACTGGTAGTAATCCTGAGATCGGTACCTTTGAGGTCCTCCTCTTCAACTTCTCTCCTAGCTCCCTGAATTATGCTTTCAGGACCTCATCTCGTGTTTTGACTTATATCGTTGGTGCCTATATGCACCAAGACAACTGGCTGTTCACCCTCCCCTTTTAGAATGCTCTGCAGCCAATTGGTGACATTCCTGACCTGAGCACCTGGGAGGCAACATATCATCCGGGTGTCCCGTTTTCAGCCACAGAACCGCCTGATAGGGGATTCTATTGCAAGGGGACTATGTCTATGGCCCTACGAGTCTTTTTCCCCACCCTTCTGAACAGCAGTGCCCACCACAGTGCCATGATCTTGACAACTGCTGCCCTCCCCCTGGTAATCCATCTCCCCCAAGTGTCCAAAACTGTATACCTGTTTTGGAGGGAGATGACCACAGAGGACACCGGCACTGCCTTCCTACTCTTTTTCTGCCTTTTGGTCACCTGTTCATCGTCTCCCTCAGCAATTCTAACCTGCGAAGTGACCAGTTCACTAAACATGCTATCCATTATCTCCTCAGCATCGCAGATGCTCCAGAGTCCATCCACAGCTCCAGAGCAGTCATGTGGTCAAACAAGAGCTGTGGATGGACACTTCGTGCAAGTGTAAGAGTCAGGGACGTAAGCCACATTCCTGAGCTCCCACATCAAGCAAGAGGCACATGCAATGGGTCTGAGGAGCCCTGCCATTGTAAGCCTTAGCTTTATATCAAATAACTAAAACCAAACAATGCACATAAATATAAGAAAGAAGAGGAGAGGAAAAAAAATAAAAACCTTAGTGGTGCTGGAGGAGGGGGAAAGAGATACTACATGTGTCGTATCTCAAGTTTAGCTGCTGCCCGAATATATACGAAGCCCTTACCTTCCAGGCACCCTCCTGATCTCCACGTCACCTCTGATCTGTCTCCCACTGCTCCCAGACAGGAGAAAGTGGCCAGATTTTATTTAATAAAATCTACCATATCCCAACCAAAAATCCTTTTTTGCAGACTTTCTCCTTTTGCACAACAAACTTAAAACTTAATGTTCTGAACATCACGAAAATGCTCTCACACAGTCACTTTGAACAACTGCCTGGCTTCATTGCCCTGAATTAGGCCCAGCACTGCACTTTTCCTTGTAGTGCTATTTGCATATGGACATAAAAAGCTCTTGTGTATATTTCAAATAAATCTACCCCTCGAAATCTGATAATATTATCCCTATTAATACTTGAGTAGTTGAAATTCCCTAATAGTAACTGCTATTGCTTTTACACGCCTTGGTGAATTGATTATTTATCTGCTCAACTGCCTGCTGACTGCTTGGGGCAATGACATTCTCCTAACAGCATTATTGCACCCTTTTTTATTCAAGTTCTCTCCACAAAGCCTAAATTTATTGCAGTAACTAGCTCCCTAAATAACAATACAACACAACCTCCACTTCTTCACCACTCCATCCCCCCTAACCCTGTCCTGCCTGAAGATGCTGTATCTCGGAATGTTAAATTGCCAGTCTTGTCCAACCTTCAACGACATCATAGTTCCAAGTGTCAATGTCCTTAGCTCACCTCAAATGCCAAAATACAATTTGCCTTCCTTATTATGTGCTGTACCTGCATTCTAGCGTTCTGCAATTTATGCACAAGGACACTAAACTCTGGAACAAACAGCTTCAAGTTGCTCTCCATGGAGATAAAAAAATTGCCTTTATTCCTCTGACCAAAATGGATAATCTCTTCTTGAACACAGAACATGGAATAGTACAGCAAAGTTACAGGCTTTTCAACCCACCATGTCAACCCTGATGCTATTCTAAACTAATCCCATCTACCTACACATGGCCCATATTCCTTTATTCCCTGCTGTTCACATATCTGACCACATCAAACTTTTGCCATATTTTGGCCCATTCACCTAACCCATCCACATTTTTAAAATTTCTTAATTGCAACTTAATTTTCCCACTTAATTTAGGTGTCATCTGCAAATTTGATTTGCTGTGCCTGCATCCAAGTCATTAATATATAGTAAACAGTTGGGGCCAGAGGGTCGAACCCAGTGACACCTCACTGGTTACATCGTGCTAACCAGAAAAAGACCCATTTATCCTGACACTGCTTTCAATTGGTTAGCCAACCCTCCATTCAAGCTAATAAATTACCTCTAACCCGAAGTGTACAAGGTATGAGCAGGTAGGAAAAGAGTTAGGTTTCGGGTTGCTTAACAAAGGCTCAACTAGTATGACTTTGACCAGATAGGAACTTGCAGTAAACAATGAGGTGCTGGAGGCAAGGGTAGTGGTTTAACGATTGTAATGGTCACCCAATCAATACAGATGTTGCCTTATTTGGATGCTGCTCCCTGTAAGTGGCTATAGAATTCCTTGAGAATCTACTGTTCTCACCCTTCTCTGTGCACATGAATGATCATTCTCTCACCAGGGCCCAGAATAAAGATGAAGCAGGTAAAACCAGACTGTGTCTGAGTGTTTGCTTCGACTGATGTGGGCATAGGGAAATGGGACGACAACCCAATGTGATCTTACTTTTTATATTAAGCTTCTGTGTGGCAGCTCCTGACTAAATGTCTTCTGGAAATCCAAATATACCACATGCACAGGATAACTTTTGTTAAGTTATTTGATAACTTATTTGTTAAGTCTTTGAAGAACTCTAGCAAATTAGTCAAGTATGATTTATCCTTCAAAAAAAAAGCATACGGTCTCCGACGGATCATGTTTCTACTTCATTAATGTTGTATTATTTCCTTAATAATGAATTCTAACCATTTCCCCAATTAAGTGTTAAACTTCTTTAACTGGTCTACAGTTTCCTACTTTCTGCCTCCTCTTTTTAAGTATGCAACCTTTCCCACATCCAAGGAATCTTAGAATTTTGCAACCAACAGATCCAACATGTCAGCAGCCACTTCCTTTCAGACCAGAGGATTTAGGCCATTATGCCCTCGAGACTTGTCTGCCCTCAAACCCGATAATTTGCTCAGTATTTCCTTCCCAGAGTTGATTGTTTTAAGTTCCTCCTTTCGTCTAACTATTGCAATATTTATTACTTTTGGAGTGGTAGTGTTCCCCTTTACTGCAAAAACTGAAGCAAAATATTGTTTTAGTCACTCCACCATTTCTATTTCCCCATTAACAACTCCCTAGTCTTGTCCTCCAAGGGACCGTTCACTTGAAATACTTTCTTCCTTTGTAAGTACTTCTAAAAATGTCCACTGACATTGGTAGCCAATACACGGCAGTCTCTAAAATCCTTCATGGCACATCTCCAATCCACACGAAGAACACTTCAGCATTGGCAATTATTACTGCAATGCTCCAGCAAGGACACACTATACACTGAGCGTCACACCCAGCTCAGGGACTGGACCAGGTTGCATTTCCAGACACTCAGCCTAGCTGGATAGAGCATCACTACCTTGCATTGCCTTTTGAGCTTTAACACCCTCAGTCATAAGTTCACAATACTTTTGATTTGTCTTGTTGTTTAGCATAAACACAAAGGCAGGGACATTGACATGGTGGTCAGCAGGCCTTAGTCAAGTCATAGGAGAGAGCCTCCAATCAAAGGGCTGTGGCGCAGTAAGTTGAATCTGAAAACCTATTCTAGATGAAAACGTGTGACACACTCATTGATGTAGTGAGCTGTCCCAAGTGAGAAGGCAGCACAAAGGGCATGTAGGATTGGAAGTGCTGGTGCCTGGGATGAATGAGAGCAATTAAGAGAATATGGTGTAGGAAACAGTAAATAATGGATAACAACATGGGTCTTGGTGGGAGGTGGCTATTGTAGCAAAGAGAGTGTGTGTCAAGTTGATGAGCTGATGGTGGCACTCATACTGGCAGAGTGAGGAGGTCATTGACCTTCTTCCTACAATGCTGGGCACTGCTCCAGATGACAGATTGCTTTAATTCAGGTGGCAACTCAGATCAGAATGGCATAGTTTAATGTCCTGACCTCCATTGCTGGTCTCGGGGGTGGGCAAAGAGGAAGTCCTTTTCAGTATCACTCTGTGCAGTAGGATCTGTTGACAAAATGAGGCACCAGTTTTCCCAGTCGGTTATTTCCAGGGCATATGTCAGGAACCGTGCAGGACAGCTCCAGGCTTAGTGCTTGATACAGTGCATAACAGGCCTTTAAAGATGGTACAGATGCAAGGGATGCCAGTGAATTCTGGGCTTATGGCCAAGTGGTGAGATGTTTTGGAAACAGCATGTGGCAAGATGGGACAGGGTAGGCATTTAATGAGATGACTTTAAGATACGGTGTCTCATGGCAGGAATTCTTCCAAAAACTGTAAGTTGGACGTAGCCAAAAAACCTAAGATTTAGCCCAAGAAGTTAGGGACAAGGAAGGGCTACTGAAGTTCTCCTATCCTAACACAGGATAATATTTGTAAAATCTCCATTTAAGTGTACCAACCTACTTGGTGGCTTCTTCCACGCCTGAAACTTAACTGAATAAAGAATTTACTGCAAAATTGGTTTATAATTTAGTTTTCACCAATTTCTAATTTTTGTTTGCTTTAAAAACACAAAGGCATGGAGAAACTAACCAGGTCTTACAGCATCTGTTTTTGTTTCTCCCTTTCACAATGTATGGACTCCGAAATGATACTTCCTCAAAGGATTCTTCCAAAGAAGAGTCCATGACTGTTGCTTTCTCTACTGAGCGTACCAGACCTGCTGAGTTTCTTCAGCGTTATGTTTTTTGTATTTCAGACTTACAGCATTCACTATATTTTGCTTTTATATATTTTCTGCTTCTCTGGCTTACTTTGAGGCTATGTTCTTGACTGTATGTAGTTATCTTCATTTTCTAATTCAGTACCAATCACATCCCAGTGGCATTGTCAGACACTTTGGGAAGTGAAGACCGCAGATGCTGGAGATCAGAATCGAAAGCGTGGTGCTGGAAAAGCACAGGAGGTCAGGCAGCATCAGAGGAGCAGGAGAATCAACGTTTGGGTCACAAGCCCTTCATCAGGAATGAAGGCTTATGCCCGAAACGTCGATTCGCCTGCAACCCGAATGCTGTCTGACCTGTGTTTTTCCAGACACTTTGGGTCCTGGATTATGGTTTTCAATGCCACAAAGTGGTCTTTTTGCATGCTAAATATGTCTATTGTTTACCCAGAGCTTGTAAAGGATTGAAAATATTATATTACAGACACTTGCAAAGATACATGAATAAAATATGTATCACTATTTACCTCACCTTTATTAAAGCTTCATACCTCAAAATGATCTCTCAGTTGAGTAAATCTCTTTTTCCTGTTCTATACTTCCACTAATGGATCTGCAGTTTTTTGCTGAAACACTGGTGAACAGACATCTTTTACATACTCAGGTTTCAAGTCACTAGGATCTTCAAGAGGTGGTCTTTGCCACAACCATACAAACACGGAATAAGTTTCTACTGACAGCTTTATTTATTTTTGTTATGGTTTGTTTAGAAGAGTAGAAACACAAAATAAGAGTAGGCCACTTGGCCATTCGAGCCTCATCCAACACTGAACATGTTCATGGTTGACCCTCTGTGACACACACACTCTGTCACCCCATTCACCTCAACATCTTTATTTCTTAAATATATTCATAAAGGATAAAGAGATTTATGATTTGGTTTCCACAGCCATCTGTGATAGAATGGTGAGCATGTGGAATTCCCTATGAAAAGAAGATTTTTCTCATCTCATTCCAAATGGCCTACCACATAACCTGACACTATGATCCATGTTCCGGACTCCCTGGTCTGGGGAAAACATCATTCTGTATCCAAGATGTTCAGCCCTGATATTTTTTCTGTATCACTAAGACCCTCTCTCTTTCTTCTGCAACTCAATCGAATAAAGGTTGAGTTGGCCCAATCTTTCAAATGAGAAATCTACAAGCTCAGCAGTCAGTCCAGTGAACCGAATTTCTTTATTGCTTGCTGACAGGACTCCTTTATTTAATTAACTGAATTTAAATCTCATTGGAATTTGAATCTTTAATTCAGGACTATAATCCAGTGATAGTAACACATCCACTCAGCTATTGTAACTTACTGTAAAGCAGGTAGTGCAACCTTACATAACTTTCTAGCCTGGTTTGACAGAAAATTGATGCAGAGTGCCACAGACCTCAATCTGCCATCCTAAAGGGTAACAGCACAACCAACATATTTACTAACTCTGCACAAGTGACAGAAAGCAGCAGGATCAGCCAACCACTGCAGCAAACGTGACCAACAGTTACAGGCCATGACATGAAAGGAGGTCAAAGGGACAGAACCACACAAACCTCACCTAACCATCATAGAAAAGTTGCTCTTTATTTGAGCAACTTATACGACTCAGTTTTCTCATGTCTGGAAAATCAGCAAGTTCAAAAACTTCAATTTATATGGCACTTTTGATGGGAGTGCGCCAAACGTACAAATATATAATTAAACAAAACTTGACAGTGTCAAAGGAAATAGTAAGTGACAGAAATAACTGGTCAAATAAGATACGTGTTGAAATCTGCCTAAGAACTAAGTGAAGATATCCAGGGACAATCCAAAGTCCAGGAGTCTAAATGGTCAAAAGGTACAGACTCTGATAATGGAGGCAAAGAACTTCACATGTATATGAGCTTAGGAGTGAAGGCAAACAAAGTTTTATTTCGTGGTTAGACTGCCAAAAGCTGCACGTATGCATCATGGAGTTTTTAATCAACCGAAATATACATAGAATGAGAGGGTGATCAGGAGAGGACTGAAATAGTTAAGTCATTAGGAGGTAAAGTGATAGATAAGGGTTGAAGCAACAGAATGACTGAGGCAAGGATAAAGATGACCAATGTCACAAGAGTAGATAATTTATGTGAATAAGATAATTTGGGATAAGAAATACATCCAATTTATTCAGATACAAAAACATTAAATTAACGATGGTTTATCTCCACAGTATCACACAAACATGTTGACATTTTCCCCTCAAATCCATTTGGAATAAGTAAATAACATGCAAGCAAATAGATTTGCTTTATATTTTCCTTACACTAGCATCAACACTAATGGTGCCAGGGATAAGCAGCTTCAGTTAGAAGGACAGATTGAAAAGGTCGGGACTGTTCTCCTTGGCGAAGACTAAACAGAGATCTGATCTAGGATTACAAAACCAAGAAGGGATTGGATACAGTAGAGAGGGAGAAACTATTCCGGCCATAAAAGGATCAAGCAACAGAGAGCACAGGTTTAATGTGATTTGCAAAAGGAACGAATAGGACGCAAATAGTAAATACTTTCACACAGTGAGCCATCTGGGTATGAACTGGACTGCCTGGAAGTGTAGTGGAGGCAGGTTCAACAGAGGCATTCAAGAGGGTATTGAATATGTTGGTTGTGGTGTTACCCTTTAAGATGCCAGATGAGGTCTGTGGCATTCTGCATCAATTTTTTGTCATACCAGGCTAGAAAGTAAATGAAAGAAATAATGTGCATGAGTATGGGAAAAGGAAGAAATTGACAGCAAGTAATGAGGTTCACTTGATAACCCAGTGCAAAAAAGATGAGCTGAATAATCTTTTGCACCAGAACAACTGTGATTGACTTTTTCCCTTCTGTTCAAGTCGCCTCTATAACTAAGATACCATTTCGAAAATAAAGTCATGGCACCTTGGAAAGGTAATCATTGAACTTACCCATAAAATGTATTGCCATTTTTAACAAATACTTGCAAGTTTAAACCACCCATATGTACTTTTCTGACTGAGATCTGAAGACAGTTCCGTCCCCAAGATGCCAGTTGTTCAAAATTTCAGCTGCTGCAGACATTTTAATATGAGAGGGGTAGCCATCATTGAAATTGCAATTCTCAGTTTTCCTGTAGAACCCTCAAAGTGCACCATGAAAACCAATTTCTGACAAACAGTTAAAGGAGGATTCATTAAGGCTTCTGAGGGGTTCTTGGTCTAGCAGTTGCATTTCATTATACCAGCTGCAAGTGAGACTCAGTAGTCAGAGAGTCTGGCAGATTGCATGATTCTTGCCTGGCTTGCCATGTTGAGTTCCAGACAGACAGGGATCAGTTCGTCCAGATGCCCACTGCATGCCTGAACCACCTCAAGTGCATGCGATGTGTCAGGGCCAAGTGCCTCGTCCGTCAGGCTCTGGATGGCTCAGATTGTGAGCCAGGGACGGTTAGATGCTCTCATGGCAAAATGGATCAGCGTCATCCAGCTCATTCCCAATCCTGATAATGACCTGAATCCAGAGATCTCTTCACCCTTAGCCAGCACAAACCATGTCGAGGAGGAGCCTATTCGTGAGCAGAATTGGACTGCCATTCCCGCATAGGGGAAAACTCTGGTGCCAGTCAATCAAGGCCCAGACTGTGATCAGGTCCAAACAGAAGACAGGAAACTCCTGGAAGACATCCTGAGGCCAGGACAACTCTACGGACAGAAACTGTGTTGTAGCAGAGGCCGTGCACCCAACAGCAGAAATATATAATCAGGGTGCACCATCTTGGAGGAAACTCAATATAAAAAGGTATCACTGCAAGGTCTGATTGCCCTCCTAATACAGGAAACTCAGAAGCACAGCAGCAATCCAGTTTTTGTCCCAGAAAGTCAACAGGCTTTTACTGGATGGTGGTGACAAAGCCAGGGGGAGGGAGCAAAGTGACCAGCCAGTACCACTTCATGGCAGTCACCAGCTAGTTTATGACCAGCACTCGCACTAACACAACATTCAGCAGTCCTATTGTGTTTAAGGCGAGTGTCATTTCAATTAATTTGCTAGCCAGGATTCCTCAGTGATGCAAAGATGGACTCCCAACTGCAGGTGGCAAGAGGTACGCCACATGAAGCACCAGGGCTCCTCTGGCAGGGAACATATCTACCACAGACCAACCAGAGTTCCCAAACACTTGCTCCTGCTGATCCTCACAGAACAGACCTTCTCGCATCCATGCATATTCTGCAGGTCAGACAGGTCTGTGAACATGAAGAACATATCACTTGCATATGCTGAAAGGACCACCTCCACACCGGGCCAAACCTGACAACCACTTATGCTCAATAAAGGTACAAAAACAGCTCCATGCAGAGAATAAAGTTGACTGGAAACAGTGCAGTCCTGACACACTCCTCTCCCAAATACAAGTGCCACTGTCAGAAACCCACTGACCTTCACTGGACATTCTGCAGCAGCAGTCAAATCCAGGCAACAAGGTGCACCCCGAACCTGAAAAGCTCACAGCATCCCAAGCAGACACTCCGATTCACTCCGCTGTTTGGCCTGGGATGGTGTAGGAGTGGTCTGAGTGGATCATGAAGTCCAGCACAGCACAGAGACAAGGTGAAAGCGTCCGGACGAGGATCTTGTAGTCCGTGCTGGGGGGGGGGGGGACGGGACTGAATGCTAATTTGACAAACAGAGATCACCCTTCTTTGGCAATAGAGAGATGACCACCTTGCATCAAGGGGTATCTCCAGAGATTAGATTTTAGATTACATTACAGTGTGGAAACAGGCCCTTCGGCCCAACAAGTCCACACCGACCCGCCGAAGCGAAACCTACCCATACCCCTACATTTACCCCTTACCTAACACTACGGGCAATTTAGCATGGCCAATTCACCTAACCCTGCACATCTTTTGGACTGTGAGGGGAAACCGGAGCACCCGGAGGAAACCCACGCAGACACGGGGAGAACGTGCAAACTCCACACAGTCAGTCGCCTGAGGCGGGAATTGAACCCGGGTCTCAGGCGCTGTGAGGCAGCAGCGCTAACCACTGTGCCACCGTGCCGCCCATTCTCCATTCCTCCAGGATCTGCAATATAGTCACCCCCCCACCCCTCAAGGATCTCCCGGAATGCTCCGAGGAACTCCACTGTCGGCCCATCCAGCCCCCGGGGACTAGTCCTTAGAAAACTGATAGAGGGCACCAATTAGCTCCTCCAAATTCAGAGGGGTGCCTAGCCTCTTTGCACCTTCAAGACTGACCCATGGCATGCCCTCCCATAGAACTGGGAGCTTCCTAGCTATACGGATCTGGAGAGAAAAGAGAATTGTACATTAGTCCCTCTTGTGGGCCTTAATGCCCTCCTGATCTGAGACGAGAGAGGTCATTGCCAAGCAGCACAAGGAGCTGCTGGCAGACCCATTGCCTTTTTCCAGTGAATAGAATTGTCATCCCATTCCCTCCCCGCCTCAGTCGAAGCAAAACACTCCGAGACACTGTAGTTTTACCTCCCTCAACTTTATTGTGGGCCCTGGAGGGAGAGAGAACGATCGGCCATGTGCACAGAGACATGAATTCACGATCTTCTCTCAAACTACATTTTCACAAATGAACTATATAATCATTTTACAGGGAGGAGCATCCAGATAAGGCAACTACATATTGATTGCGTGATCATTACAATCAGCGAGCATCAACAGTAAAAGATTAAGCCATCTGCTGTTACACAATGAATAACTGGCTTCACATAGGGAATACTTTTCACTTTGTTAAACTGACCTCCCATACTGGATGCTTCCAATATTGTTAAACGGCTCTATATAACGACTGCTTTTCCACCTTGTTAACCCATTATCCTTGCCTCCAGCACCCCATTGTTAACTGTAAGTTCTTATCTGATCTGAGTCATGCTCAGCTGAACGTAGCTTCACAAAACTCAGAACTTAACTCTTTCCCGACCTGCTTAAACCCCATAACACATTCACACAAGGGAGAGCCGTACTCAAGATCTCGGAGGAACTGGACCAGTGATCTCAAGTACACGCCCAACGAGATGCAGATCGTGGAGCACATACATCCCCACAGGAACAGGTCCACATCCAGCTGATTGAGATGTAACTCCAGCTCCAGTACCTCCTCTTCCAACTCCTTTATGCTGGATTCCCACCTTTTCGGCAACACCCATGCATACTGCTGACAAAAGATGTGGACATGAGTCGTGCCCAAATCCCACTTTAGCCTTAAGGTTGGGATGCCTCTCTGCTTCCTTCGCTAGCTGGTCCAGAAGTAATTGAACACATCCCTGAACCACTCGTCCTCCAGCAGCAGGTTGTTAGAAGTGTCAGTACATCGACCTCACACAGGTTGTGATCAGAAAATGGCAGCTTGCCACATGGAGGCCTTCAGAACACTGGTGGTGTACACCCTGGAAATGTAGAGATGGTCAATTCTGGACACTTTGACCCCAGGCTTCACAAAAGTGAAAGCGATGGAGTTTTCATCAGGTGCCTATCAAATCAAAGGTCACAACTTCCCCACTGATGCGGAGTTCTTCCAAGTACTGTCATGATTCCTTCTACTCAAAAAGGTGTAATTGAAACTCCCCCCTGAAAAGAACAATTCACCCTCACCAATGGAGACAAGAGTAGACATTTCTTTGAAGCAGCATGGCTGCTCAGGTCCTATCCCATGGCGCATATATGTTCACAAAGTGAAGCACCGGATCTCCAAAAAGAACTGAGTTGGAGCAGACAGCCTAGCATGTGCTCCTTAACCTTCAAAGTTGCCAGATGGATAAAAACAGGAGCTAACAAGATTGCCACATCTCCAGACTTGGAGGCCAGGTGACTCGAAGTCCCTTCCCTGCCACTCCAGGACCCAGATGGCTTTGTCTCTTGAAACTGTATGAGTTTCTTGCAGGATGCCCACAGTGTACTCCCATTCTGAGGAGTGAGAGGGTATAAAGTCTGCGCTGGGCCTTCCTGAATGCCATTGCGAGTAGCTAAGGACGATATCATGTCTGCAGCATTTGCCACCATCACTGAGAATGTGTATAGGGCATAAGCAAACAGGGAAAAGAGTTAAGTTCGAAGTTTTGTGAAACAAGTGGTTCAGCTGAGCATGATTCAGATCAGATAAGAACTTAGTTAACAATGGGATGCTGGAGGCAACAGTAATGGGTTAACAAGGTGGAAAAGTAGTCATTATGTACAACAATATTATAAGCATGCAGTATGCAAGGTCAGCTAACAGGGGGAAAGTACCCATTGTATGAATCCAGTTAACAAGGTTAAAAACATTCACTCCAACAGTAAAAAGTCTTGGTCTACTGATACTCAGTGATTTTAACAGTCACCCAATTAATATGTATGTTGCCTTATCTGGAGGCTCCTCCCTGTAAAATGACTATCTAATTCATTGAGAAACTGCTGTTTGAGAGAAGATCGTGAACTCATGTCTCTGTGCACATGGGCGATCGTTCTCTCTCCCTCCAGGGCCTGGAATAAAGATGAAGGAGGTAAAACTATTGTCTCGGAGCATTTTGCTTCAACTGAGGGTGGGGAAACGTGACAACATCACCAGTTAAAACAACTGAAAACAATTACTATGCAAAGAAGGGACTGTTTTCCCCCTCCACTCCCCAAGGACACTGCAAAGGAAACCTTGGCACCACTGCCTTTTGCTCTTATCCACTCCAGGAGCCACTAACAGCTGCCAGAAGACATGACTAGTAGGGGCAGAGAATTCCACCATTCCATAGCCAACCAGACTCTGTCTCCATAACCAAACACTGCTGTGTCCAAGGTTGCTAAGACCGACGCATGGTGTGCTGGCTTTCATTAGCAGTGGGATTGAATTTAAGAGCTGCGAGATTATGCTGCAGCTCTATAAAGCCCTGGTTAGACCACATTTGGAAGGCTGTGTTCACGTCTGGTCGCCTCATTATATAAAGGATGTGGAAGCTTTAGAAAGGGTGCAGAGGAGATTTACAGGACGCTGCCTGGACTGGAGGACAGGTCTGATGAAGAGAGGCTGAGGGAGCTAAGCCTTTTCTCATTGAAGCAAAGGAGGGGGAAAGAGGCAACTTGATAGAGGGGTACAAGATAATGAGGTATAGATTAAGTGAACAGTCAGAGACCTTTTCCCTGGGGCAGAAATAACTATCACAAAAGGGCGGTTGGACAAAGGTTTAAGGGAGGTGTCAGAATTCAGTGCAGGTCCTTTACACCGAGTGGTTGGTGCATGGAATGCACTGCCGGCAGTGGCAGAAGATCAGATACGTTAGGAATATTTAAGGAACTCTTGGAGAGGCACATCGATGATAGTAAAATGAACATGTATAGGTTATTTTGAGCTGAAAAATGTGTCGCTGGAAAAGCGCAGCAGGTCAGGCAGCATTCAAGGAGCAGGAGAATTGACATTTCAGGCATGAGTCCTTCTTCAGGAATGAGGAAAGTGTGTCCAGCAGGCTAAGATAAAAGGTAGGGAGGAGGGACTTGGGGGAGGGGCGTTGGAAATGCAATAGGTGGAAGGAGGTCAAGGTGAGGGTGATAGACCAGAGTGGGGTGGGGGCGGAGAGGTCAGGAAGAAGATTGCAGGTTA
>NC_057720.1:16562094-16570445 GCF_004010195.1 Chiloscyllium plagiosum
AGGAGGCACCCAGTCTCCCCAATGTAGAGGAGACCACATTGGGAGCAACAGATACAATAAATGATATTAGTGGATGTGCAAGTAAAACTTTGATGGATGTCCACCTTCCTAATCTGCAATCTTCTTCCTAACCTCTCCGCCCCCACTCCCACTCCGACACCTCCTTCCACCTATTGCATTTCCAACACCCCTCCCCCAAGTCCCTCCTCCCTATCTTTTATCTTAGCCTGCCGGACACACTTTTCTCATTCCTGAAGAAGGGCTCATGCCTGAAACGTCGATTCTCCTGTTCCTTTGATGCTGCCTGACTTGCTGCGCTTTTCCAGCGACATATTTTTAGCTCTAATCTCCAGCATCTGCAGCCCTCACTTTCTCCTTGTAGGTTATTTTGATCTGAGTGTAGGATAAAAGGTTGGCACAACATAAGGGCCAAAAGGCTTATACTGTCCTACGTTCTACGCGATTCCACCCCTTGGCTCGGCAGCAGGAAGATCCTTTGCTGGTATCTCCAGGTTTTGATAATAGACTCAACTAAAACTTTGAAAAAAAGGCAAGCTCCCTGAATGGCAGCGTTTCGGAACCTTGCTCTCCTCCTAGCGCTGGGCCACTGTCTGCCTCTAGGAAAAGATCCCCACTAAGGGCAGAGTCTTCCAACGTAAGTCTGGAAGGGGGTGAGGCTTGCTCCTTCATCAGCACCATCCAGTGAGCTCTCTGGGTAACTATCCCCACTGTAGTCCCAGGTCAGCTCAGGGCCTTCTAGATCTCATGGTATAGGCAAGACCTAAGTAGCCATGGAAATGTGTTGCTGGAAAAGCGCAGCAGGTCAGGCAGCATCTAGGGAACAGGAGAATCGACGTTTCGGGTATTAGCCCTTCTTCAGGAAGTAGCCATGCTCAACTCAGCCTCCAAAGGTGCTTGGTTCAGTTTTTTTTTTGGGGGGGGGGGGGGGAAGAGAAAAGGGGGCCAGGCTCATGTTCCCTGCCCCAATCAAGAAGGGGGAGGGGCTTTCGGGGGCCATTACCACCTCAGTCCGAGGGGATGCATTGCTAGTACTGGATTCTCCCAGTCACTCAGGCCCTGATGAGTGGAATCTTTTTCAGGAGCAAGAGACATGTCAATTTCTTTACCACCCCTCCACCTCTCTCCCTTTTTTCTTGTCCTCCATGGGTCTCGGCGCCACAAGGAGCCAGGGAAACTGGGGGCACTGCTGCTCATGCCCGCACTCATCACTGGCTGGTCCCAGGCTGGGCTTCAAATGCTGTGCTTCTTCAACAGGTCCAATGTTGCTAGTCCCTGAAAGGGATACCACCCTGATCTGGGGATCGATGGGCTCTGGTCACCCAGGGAATCCAGCGCAGTGGATGCAACTACCTGAGCGTATGAATGACTGAGTCCCACCCCACATTTTGCTTCACTTACTGGAGGGTGGCGATGTCAGATGTATCTCAAGGGTTTTACATTGACTATCAAAAAAGTCAATAGAGTATCAAAAGCAAATTCTTAATCTATTCAGGATTGAAGGACTGCACTGAAAGAAATGGACTTGCACAATTGATCACCAAAACTGACTTGTTAGAAGGATATTATAATAATGTTCCACTGACTGGTAAAGCAAAAGAAAACATCAACTTTTGTAATACCTGATGGACTTTAATTTAAGTCAGTCATGTAGTGTGGAATAAAAAAATTCACCAAAACTTTCTAACATTTAAACAAAGTAATTGAAAGATTAAATAACAGTGTTGTCTGCATTGATGACTAGGATATGTTCAGGCAAATTTGGGAAGAAAACGTACAACACTTCACTCTATATTTTGATCAATAACAAAAAGAAAATTTAGTTATAAATCTGGCTGAAAAAAGTAATTGTTCTAAAGCAAAAAAGAACTCAACCTTGTCCAACACACAGTGGCATAAATGGCACCCACAGAATTAAAAATAAGGGCTAGTTTGGCTTTTCCCATGTCTCAATTAGGCCATGAAATTTTGCACTAAATTGGCAAGAGTGGATAGATTTTATCTAACTCTTCTGAACTTCAGCACTGTACTAGTCCCTTTCACAAATCTGTTGTAAAGAAGCCAGAAATGTAAATGGAGTAAAAGGTGTCAGAATGCCTTTGACAACTTGAAAGTTGTGCTGACAATTATACCAGGGCTTTTAGCAGCACTGAATTATGAGAAGGCATTAAAACTGGCTGTTGACACCAACATAGTCAGTGTGGGTGCCACTTTGCTACGAGGCAATGAGTTGGGGATCAAATGGCCCGTCAGTTATTCTTATTAACAATAATGATTATAACAATAAAAAAACTTAAAAGATAAGTGAATACTTGCGAGCAGAAATATTCAAAGGTGGAGAAAGAAATACCAAGTCTGGTATTGGTCCTGCATCACTTGGCAATTTACAAATCTAGCTATTGTTTTCATAGAGACCACAACTTTTGTTTGGAACAATTTCAAGAAAGAACTTGTTATTGAAGTTTAGTACTACAACTAATCATTTAAAAAGAATTATTCATTAGCTGGCAAAAACTGTACGAATCACAGCCACCTTACCAAGAGTACTCTTGAAGGAAACAGAATTCCACAACCCAAATGGATTTAAGTAAATTATGGTTCTTAAAAAATCTTAGAGTAATGAAAACAAATTGCTGTGAACGGAACACAGCAGTATTAAGAACAAGTTTTAAGGATCATTTACATTCCCCTCATGAGAATGACATGGAACAATGTGTAATTCATATATTCAGAGTAGGCAAATGGCCTCGTGTATTATCGCTTGGGATTATTAATCCAGAAACTCAGCTAATATTCTGGGGACCTAGGTTCAAATCCTACCAAGGCAGATGGCTGCATTTGAATTAATTTTTTTTTAAAATCTGGAATTAAGATTCTACTGATCACCAGGAAATCATTGTAGACTGTCAGAAAAACCAGTCTGGTTCTCCAATGTCCTTCGGGGAAGGAAATCTGCTATCCTCATCTGGTCTGGCCTATGTATGACTCCAGACCCATAGAAATGTGGTTGACTCTCAACTGCCCTCTGAAATGGCCTATCGCTACAAAGTTTCAAAGAAATGAAACCAGACAGATCACCTGGCATCGACCAAGACATCAAAAAAGACAACTGCAGAAACAGCCCTGATGACCCAGCAAGGTCCTCCTCACTAACATCTGAGTGCCTAGTGCTAAAATTGGGAAAGCTGTCTCACAAAGTCAAGGAGAAGGGTGACATACTCATGGAGTCATACCTTAATGTCCCAGACAGCACCATCACCACCCTATATATGTCCTGTCTCACCAGGAGGACAGGCCGAGCAGAGTGGGGACACAGTCGGGAGGGAGTTGCTGTGGGAGTCCTCAACAGGGGGCCTGGACCCCATGAAGTCTCATGGTTTCAGGTTAAAACATAGGCAAGGAAACCTCCTGATGATAACCATGTAAAATCTTCCCTCAGCTGATAAATTGGTACTTCATGTTGAGCAACATTTAGAGGAAGCATTGACAGTGACAAGGGCACAAAATTAACTCTGGGTGGGGGATTTCAATGTCCACCACCAAGAGTGGCTTGGCAGCAGTACCACAGATGGCCCTAAAGGACACTGCTGCTAAACTGGGTCTGCAGCAGATGGTGAGGGAACCAAGAGGGAAAAACATACTTTGCTTCATCCTTCCCAATCTGTCAACTGCATCTGTCCATGACAGTATTGGTAAGAGTGACCACCACCCACAATTATTTTAGAAACGAAGTCCTGTCTTCACATTGGGAATAACATCCATCATGTTGTTTGGCAGTGTCACCGTGCTAAATGGGACAGACTTTGAACAGATGTAGCAGCTTAAGACTGGACATCCATGAAGCACTGTGGGCTTCATGGAACTCCAGCACAATCAGTAACCCCATAGCCAAGAACATCCCCCACTCAACAACGACTGTCAAAACAGGGGATCAATGGAGTGTGCAGGAGACCATGTTAGAAGCAGCACCAGGCATATCTGAAGATGACGTAACAACCTGGTGGAACCAAACAGGACTACTTGCATACAAGCAGCAAGTGATAGACAAAACTTAGCAATCAATGGATCAGATCTCAACTCTGCAGTTGTGCCACGTCCAGTCGCAAATGTTGGCGGACAATTCAACAACCCACTGGAGGAGAAGGCTCCAAATATCCCCAACCTTAATGATAGAAGAGCCCAGAACATCAATGCAAAAGACAAGGCTGAAGCATTTGCAGAAATCTTCAGAAGTACCAAGTGAATGATCCATCCTGGCCTCCTCCAGCGGTCCACAGAATTACAGATAAGAGTTTTCAGCCAATTCGATTCACTCCACGTGATATCAGGAATCAGTTGGAGACACTGGATACTGCAAAGGCTACAGGCCTTGACTACATTTTAGCAGCAGTACTGAAAACTGGAGGTCCAGAACTTGCCACACCCCTAGCCAAGCTGTTCTAGTACAGTTACAACAAAGGTATCTACTTGGTAATGCGGAACATTGCTCAAGTCTGCTCTGTGCACAAAAGCAGGACAAATCCGACCCAGCCAGTTACCACCCCATCAGTCTGGAAAATGATGGGAGGTGTCATCAACAATGCTATCAAGCAGAACCTGCTCAGCAATGCCCAGTTTGGGTTCTGCCAGGGCCACTCAGCTCCAGACCTTCTTACAGCCCTGGTCCAAACATGGACAAAATTCAGAGTTGGGGCAAGTGACAGCCCTTGACATCAAAGCTGCTTTTGACTTGTGTGGCATCAAGGAGCCCAAGCAAAACTGGAATCAATGCTCATCAGTGGGCAAACTCTCCAGTGTTTGGAGTCATACCTGACACATCGGGAGATGGCTGTGGTTGTTGGAGGTCAGTCATCTCAGCTCCAGGACATCACTATTCCTCAGAGTGGTGTCCTCGGCCCAACCATCTTGAGCTGCTTCAATGATCTTACCTCCATTATAAAAGGTGGTAAGTAGGGATGTTTGGCAACAATTGCACAATGATCAGCATCTTTTGTGAGTCCTCAGATACTGAAGCTATCCATGTTCAAATACAACAAGATCCGGACAATATATCCAGCCTTGAGCAGATGAGTGGTAAGTAACAAGTACACCACACAATTGCTAATCTATGACCATCACCAATAAGAGACATAATTTAACTGAGGATCTGAAACCTGAATACAGGCTGAGGTAACTAGCTGTTGTCAGGAACAACCAAATAATACATAGTCTTGCTCAGTTATGTGGAAATAAAATGGCTTCTTAATGCAAATAAGATGACAAAATGGCTTTGAGGCTGCAAATTGACAATTCTGCTTAAAGCTGCAATAAAATGGCTTTTAATCCTGCTAAAGCTGCATAACTGACTAACCACAGTCAACCTCTACATAGATTAGCAGACAATGCTTCACTTACAGCATAGAAATAAATAGACAAGACATTACTGGCCATCCGAAATGACTTTTTAGTGCAGGTGCAAAGACTAAGTTCAAGAGATAAGAATAGCTAGAATGTTGGAAAACAAAGTTGTTTCCCAGGAAACATCATTGGGTTGAGTTGCTGTCAATAAAACCATTCCATTAATTAATTGGTAATTATGTACGATTATAGCCTGTAACTCTCTAAGAAAAGTATTAAAATGTCTTTGTTTTAAGCCATGTGCGCGGCTTCTCTGAGGAACACGCAAGTGTTTAACCTCTGTTTCTGGATGAACTGTGCCCAGCCGTATAAAATAAAGTGTGGAATCTGGAAGGACCAGACGGATTGGGTGGTAATTGACCAATCGTAGAACCAAGAGACTCCTGCAGGGATCGAGATCTTCATAACCACCATCCCTTTGCATTCAAAAGGAGTTATCATCACCGAATCACCCCCAACTACCAACATCCTGGGGGCTATCACTGACCAGAATCTCAACTGGACTCACCACAAACACAGTGGCCACAAGGACAGGTAAGAAGCTCAGAATACTGTGGCAATTAACTTATCTCCTGATTCCTCAAAGCCTGTCCACCATTTACAAGGCACAAGTCAACAGTGTGATGGAATGCTCCCCACTTGCCTGGATGAGTGCAGTCCCAACAACACTCAAGAAGCTTGACACTATCCAGGACAAAGCTGCCCACTTGATTGGCATTGTATCCATGAAGCATCTACTCCATCTACCACTGATGCTCAGTAGCAGCAGTGTATACTATCTACAAGATGCACTGCAGAAATTCAAAGATCCTCAGACAGCATCTTCCAAACCCATAACCACTTCCACTTAGAAGGACAAGGGCAGCAGATATATGGGAACACTATCACCTTCACGGTCCCCTCCAAGCCACTCACCAGCCTGACTTGGAAATATATCGCCATTCCTTCACTGTCGTGGGGTCAAAATCCTAGGATTCTCAGCTGAAGGATTCAATTTGTAACATTTACAAACCAGGGGAATTTAGTTAGATATCTGAAAGTTTAGACCCAAGAACATTTCGCTTCTCAGATTTGTGAAAAGATCAGACTTGGAAAGGGCTCTTCAAATGACTCCACAGTCGATAGCATAGAAGCTATCAGGACTCAGTTGAATAAAAACATTAAAGTTGAGGTATTGGTGTAATTTCTTTAACTTAAGTAAACTTAAATAGTATTGGGAAACAGGTTAAAAAAACTTTGCTGTATGATGTTTTAAAAAAAGTCATACTCTCATCTACAGGTATTTAGGGTGCTTAGGTTTTTCTTTCTTGAGCATAAAAAGCTTTTATTCGGATGTTAAAAAAAAATCTACATTCATTTGGAAATATATTTCAGTCACTAATCATGACATTAATTAAAATAAAAACGCAAGATCTATCAGGCCAAGTTTCATTTTGGGGTCTGACTTATCTCGTAGATCATAACAAGAGAAGCAGGTTTAGTACCAATTCAAAGAATAGCATCTGATTTCAGAACAAACTAACATTAAGAGTCCAGGCAACAAAAGAAATAGCCACCACTTGCAGACAAAAACTGGGATGCTCAAGATTCGAGGATTAAGTGTGTGCAGTTGAGGGGGGATTTGGGACAGGAACAGACTAGAGGTCAGGAGGAAACAAGGCCATAGAAGGATTTGAGAAAAATGATAAAAATTTTAAAATGGAGATGCTGTCTAACAGAGCCAGTTAGGTATTCTCTACCATTTTAATGGACAAAAAGATAAGTATAGGCTGCTTTTCTATAACACGATGGTTGTTCTTGCGCAACACTGAATTATAGAAAAATTGTGCTTTAGAAACAGCACTTAAAGTGTTGGCGATGTTATGTTAAAGCCAATGCACATTTTAAAAGTCGCACTTTAGAAGAAAAAGCGTCCCCAATTCACCAAAAGAGATACAGTGAATTAACGTTAATAAAAAGCGCATCATAACAAAACAACCTGTAGTTGTAACTGTAAATTGATTCAGAAACCGATGGATCTTTTTAAATAACTAAATTAGGTATTGTCAAGGGTAAAAGGTGCATGTGCTTGGATTAAATATCAGCCATGATCTGGTTGAATGGTGGCCAGGATCAAGGGACTGAATGGCTTTTCTTCATCCCATGTTGCTACAATAAATGCAATTGCAAAGTAATAGTCCATCCCACTTGTTGGCAGCTACTGTAGGTTTGCACCAACATGTCCAGAAATGTCTCTCAGGAGGAAGAAAAATTAATGACTTGTACTTTGGCCAGATTTTGCCACAAATATACCAGTGAGATTAACAATGATTAGTATTAGTCTTACATAAATTGGACAGCAATTCACAGCAATCATACATACACGTTGTGAGGGTTTCTGGTGCAGTGGTATCCTCAGAATCAGAGGTGTGGGTTGAAAGCCCATCTGCCTGAACACACTGACATAAAATGACCATCAGCAAAAGCCTTAAAGCGTCATCAACTGTGCTGCGAAATCTTTAATAAAAAGGGATTTGGTGGCAAAGTGTTAAAATCACCAGATTAGTAATCCAGAACTCCAAGCTAATGTTCTAAGGACAATCCCAACGTGCAGATGGTGAAATTTGTAGTGCTCATGGTACAATGGTAGTGTCCCTACCTCGGAGGAGAAAGTGAGGTCTGCAGATGCTGGAGATCAAAGTTGAAACTTTATTGCTGGAACAGCACAGCAGGTCAGGCAGCATCCAGGGAACAGGAGATTCGACGTTTCGGGCACAGGCCCTTCTTCAGGAATGAGCAGAGAGTGTTCAGCAGGAGAAGATAAAAGGTAGGGAGGAGGGACTTGGAGGAGGGGAGTTGGAAATGTGATAGGTGGAAAGAGGTCAAGGTGAGGGTGATAGGTCGGAGTAGGACGGAGGCGGAGAGGTCAAGAAGAAGACTGCAGAAGACTGCAAGAA
>NC_057720.1:16570698-16604097 GCF_004010195.1 Chiloscyllium plagiosum
CTGACGAGGGAGTCGCGGAGGGAGTGGTCTCTACGGAAAGCTGGTAGGGGAGGGGAGGGAAATATATCCTTGGTGGTGGGGTCCGTTTGGAGGTGGCGGAAGTGACGGCGGATGATGCGCTGTACATGGAGATTGGTGGGGTGGTAGGTGAGGGCCAGTGGGGTTCTGTCCTGGTGGCGGTTGGAGGGGCGGGGCTCAAGGGCGGGGGAGCGGGAAGTGGAGGAGATGCGGTGGAGGGGACCGTCGACCACGTCGGGGGGGAAATTGCGGTCCTTGTAGAAGGAGGCCATCTGTGTTGTACGTATTTTGTACTGGTCCTCCTGGGAGCAGATGCGGCGGAGACGAAGGAATTGGGAGAATGGGATGGCGTTTTTACAGGGGGCAGGATGGGAGGAGGTGTAGTCCAGGTAGCTGTGGGAGTCGGTAGGTTTGTAGTAGATGTCCGTGTTGATTCGGTCGCCTGAGATAGAAACAGAAAGGTCTAGGAAGGGGAGGGAGGAGTCCGAGACTGTCCAGGTGAATTTGAGGTCGGGGTGGAAGGTGTTGGTGTAGTGGATGAACTGTTCAACCTCCTCGTGGGAGCACGAGGTAGCGCCGATACAGTCATCAATGTAGCGAAGGAAAAGATGGGGGGTGGGGCCAGTGTAGTTGCGGAAGATGGATTGTTCCACATACCCTACGAAGAGGCTCTGGGCAATGGGGCCCTGGATCCAAATTCCACCTGTCCCGGAGTATTTAATAACAACTGAACATGTTGAAATACAAAATATCTACATTCAACTATTACACTCAAAAATGTGACACACTGCTGCCCCAGACAAAGCACTATTTTGCTGCCTTCTTTGCCTGTCTAAATTGTCTCAAGTTCCTGTAGATATTGTCATTGAGACAGATGAAACTTCACACACAAAACGTTAGACTGGAATGATGACTTCAGTGCGATTCAACAGAATGGTAAGTTTTAATTACTATCATCTGCCACTAAGAAAAATAAACTTCAATAAGTCTCATGTTTCTCAAACCAAAATGGTGATCCAATCATTTTGCTGTAGTAAAATTACTCAACTAGATTTATCTCACTCATATCAAATAAAACAAACTTACTGAGGGGAATTCTGCTACTTGGGGCCAAAAGATGGTCACAACTAAATTCAACTGTGAAATCAGAAAAAAATGTCTTCAAGAAAATGGTGAGAATGTGACAACTAAAAATTAGGCAAACAATAGGCATATAGCTATTATGAAGTTGAAAGAAGCAGACAGTTAACTTGATAAAATGTGAGGAACTGGCTAGGAAGAAGCTCCTGCAGCATCCACTACTAACACTAACCTATTGGGCTGAATGTCCTACTCGTTTCAGTGTGGTAAAATCTAAAAGGCACAGAGCCCGACATATTCAGCTTTTAATTACTTTTGGGGATTTTCTTGGTTGAATTTTACAAAATATTTTACGTTTACTTTCTGACTTGCCATTTGAATTCACCACTGACATGTTCTTTTATTTCTGAGGATCTTACACACTTTATGTAACTGAAACACACCAACTTCTGTGAAGATGTAACTAAATTTATTAAGCACAGTACAAGCTTGGTGACCCCCTTTGATCCTCTTCACAGGCATGCGAAGTCTGGTCAAAGAGAGGCACTGAACAAAGAGAAAACATCCCCTTTATACAGATCAGTTGCAATGCTTACAGATACTCTGGCCACTCCCCCAGTCACATGCCACCTCAAGACAGCCCCAGTTACTCAGTCACATGTTACCAAGGTACAATGGCAGGATAAAACCATCCTCAGATAATGCAAATGCTAATGCCCTAATATTGGTGAATTGTTATGCAGACGATTTCCTGACTATGAATCCTGAAGATAATGCAGGTACGACATACCTCTGGCCAGAAAGCATTTCTGAATGGAAGAGATTGAATTGAGAGTTTAACTTGACAATAGCAGGGGAGTAATGTTTAAATGAAGTGTAAATTACAATGGATAGTCATCCACATTCTTACATAGCTTTCAGACCCACCTGAAGACAGTGCAGCTTAACTCTTTAATGTTACATTACTGTCCAGAGATAGTCCCATTTAATCTTTTAACATTACAGACTAACACTGGTTGAGTGTACTGCTCATGGTTAAATCCGTAAATGCAATCTCCTCTAAACTGGGGACACCAAACACCAACTCAGGTGACCACTTTACAGGACACCTCAACTCAGTCAAAAAGCACGACTCTGAACTCCCAGATGTTTGTAATTTCAATTCACTACCTCATCATAAGACCTTAAGAAAGGGGACCAGAATTAGGCCATTCAACCCATGGAGTCCGCTTTGCAATTCAAATCACATTTCTCTACGCCATTCTCCTGCCTTCTCCCATCATTGCTCCCCTTGTTAAACAAAAAATTAATTCCGCTCAACAATCCATGTGCCTCTCCAAGAGTCACTTAAATGTTTCTAATGTCTGACTCTACGACCACTGCTGGCAGTGCATCCCATGCACCTACCACTCTGAGTAAAGAACCCACCTCTGACACCTCCCTTAAACCTTCATCCAATCACCTTAAAATTAAGCCTTTTGTGATAGCCATTTCTGCCATGGAAAAAAGTCTGACTATTCACTCCATCTATACCTCTCAACGTTTGCACCCCTCAAGTCGTCTCTCCCCCTTCTTTGCTCCATGAGTAAAGCCTTAGCTCCCTCGGCCTTTCTTCATCAGACCTGCCCTCCAGTCCAGGCAGCATCCTGGTAAATCTCCTTTGCATCCTTTCTCGAGCTTCCACATCCTTTCCATAATGAGGCGACCAGAACTGAACACAATATTTTAAGTGTGTTCTAACCAGGGTTTTATAGAGTTGCAGCATAATCTCGCAGCTCTTAAACCCAATCCCCCTGCGAAAGGAAAGCCAACATACCATGTCTTCTTGACCATCCTATCAACTTGGGAGGCAACTCTGAGGCATCAATGGACATGGACCCCAAGATCCCTCTGTTCCTCCACACCACCAAGAATCCTGCCTTTAACCCTGTACTCTGCATTCAAATTCGACCTTCCAAAATGAATTACTTCACACTTTTCCAGATTGATTGCCATCTGCCACTTCTCAGCCTAGCTCTGCAGCCTGTCAATGTCTGGTTGCAACCTACAACAGGCCTCCATACTATCCACCAGTCCACCAACCTGCATGTTATCTGTAAACTTCCTTCCGCACTTCCACTTCCTCATCCAAGTCACTTATAAAAATCACTAAAGATTAGTGGTCCCAGAACTGATCTCTGCAGAACACCACTGGAAACTGAGCTCCAAGCTGAATACTTTCCATCTACTACCATCCTCTATGGGCCTGCCAAATCTGTATCCAGACAGCCAAATTACTCTGTATCCTATGCCTCCCTACTCTGAATGATCCTACCATGGGTAACCTTATCAAAAGCCTTGCTAAAACCCACATCTGCTGCTCTACCTTCAACAATGTGTTTTGTCACATTCTCAAAGAATTCAATAAAAGTCTGAGAGGCATGGCCTGCACCTCACTAAGCCATGTTGACCAAAGGTGCAGGATATTTTTCCCTCATTTCCTGTAGTAACCTTGGGTATATCCCAGCCAGCCCAGGGAACTTATCTATCCTTATGTTTTTCAAGCTTTTCAGCACATCCTCCCTAACATCAACCTCTTCGAGCACGTCAGCCTGTTTCATGCTTCCCTCACAAAAGTCCTTCTCAGTGAATACTGAAGCAAAATATTCATTAAGAACCTCCTCCGACTCCAGGCACATGTTCCCTCCACTATCCCTGATCAACCCAATCTCACTCTGGCCATCCTCTTATTCTTCACATAAAATGTAGTACCTCTTAGGTTTTACTCAATCCTACCGCTAAAGATTTTTCATGCCCCCTTCTAGCTCTCTGAAGTCCATTCTTCAATTCATTTTTGGCTAGCTTGGAATCCTCTTGAGCCCTGTCTAATTCTTGCCCCCTCAACCTTAAGTAAGCTTCGTTCTTCCTCTTGACTAGATGTTCTTCATCATTTGTCACCCAAGATTCCTTCATCCAACCATCCCTTCCTTGCCTCAGTGGGACAAACCTATCCAGCGCCCCCTAAACAATCACATTTCTGTCTGGGAAATGCATGAGGAACATATGTTCCCAATTTAGGTTCCCAGTTCCTGCCTAATAGCATTGTCATTCCCCCTCCCCCAATTAAATACTTTTCCATACAATCTGAACCTATCCCTCTCCATGACTATGGTAAAGGTTAGGGAGTTGTGATCACTATCACCAAAATGCTCTCCAATATTAGGGAAGTTGAAGTCACCAATGACAACAACCCTGTTACTTTTGCACCTTTCCAAAATCTGTCTCCCAATCTGCTCCTCTGTGTCTCTGTTGCTATTGGGGTGGGTCAGTCGAAGACTCCCACTAAAATGGCTACTCCTTTCCGGTTTCTGATATCCACCCTAACTAACTGTAGAAAAACCCTCCTTGACGGCCTCCCTTTCTGCAGCTATGATACTATGCCTGATTAGCAATGCCACTTCTCCACCTCTTACCTCTTCTCTCCCCACCCCCACCATTCCTTTTGAAACATCTAAACTCCAGAACATCCAACAACCATTCTTGCCCCTGTGATATCAAAGTCTCTGTAACAGCCACAACATCATAGTTCCAAATGCTGATCCATGCTCTAAGTTCATCATCCTTATTCCTGATATTGTGTTATAATAGACACACATCAACCCATCACACTGAATGCAACTTTGCCCTACCAACTGTCTATCCTTCCTCAGACTCTCTGCACATTGTATATGGCTATTCACTAGCTACTCTTTCCTCAGATCCATAGCTCCGGTTCCTATCCCACTGCCAAACTAGTTTAAACCTCAAAGAGCTCGAGCAAACCTCCCACCCAGGATATTGCTGCCTCTGCAGTTCAGGTGCAGCCAGTCTTTTTTATGCAGGTCCCAATGATCCACATATCCGAGGTCCTCCCTCCTACACCCACATCTGCACTTGCTCTCAGTTCCTAGCTTCACTAGCACGTGGCACTGGTAGCAATCCGGAGATTACTACTCTGCTCATCCTGCCTTTTTGCTTCAAACCTAACTCCCTAAATTCACTTTTCAGGTCCTCATCTCTTTTCCTAGCTATGTCTTTGGTACCAATGTGTACCACTACTTCTGACTGCTCTCTTCCCCTTGAAGAATCATAGAACATAGAACATAGAAGAATACAGCGCAGTACAGGCCCTTCGGCCCTCGATGTTGCGCCGATCCAAGCCCACATAACCTACACTAGCCCACTATCCTCCATATGCCTATCCAATGCCCGCTTAAATACCCATAATGACGGAGAGTCCACCACTGCTTCTGGCAGGGCATTCCATGAACTCATGACTCGCTGATCCCTATTCGAGGGATCCCTGACCCTGGCACCCAGGAGGCAACACACCATCCGAGAGTCTTGCTCACAACCACAGAATCTCCTGTGTTCCTCTCACCATTGATAGTGACAGGTGATTCACTCTCCTATTTTTCCCCCTCTTCCCTTCTGAGCCACAGAGCTAGGCTCACTGCCATCTCTGCTCTTGTATTCTTAGACCTCTTGAATTGAATGCCAACAGTACATTTGCCTTCCTAATCAGAGGGAGGTGATGGACATGTGGTATTATCACTGGATTGTTAATCAAGGTACCCACTTAATGCTCTGGCGACCTGGGTTTGCATCCCAACTTGGCAGAGTGTAGAAATTGAATTCAGTAAAAAAAAATCTGGAATAGAGAGTATAATAATGGCCATGAGTCCATTGTCGATTACCGAAAAACCCATCTGGTTCACTAATGCCTTGAGTGAAGAAAACTGCCATTCTTACTTGGTCTGGCCTACATGTAACTCCAGACCCACAGAAATACAGTTAGCATTTAGCCCCCCCATTGACAGGAGATTAAGGATGGGCAATAAATGCTGACCTAGTCATAGATATCCATATCCTGTGAATTAACATTTTAAAAATTGTCAACAGAACCTGCATGTTAATCTTAAGAGAATTATGAACCAGGACTCCCAAGTCCCTCTTTGCTTCAGATTTCCAAAGCCTATCCCCATTTAGGAAATACTCCCCACCTCTATTTGTCCTCCAAGTGTGCATAACCTCACTTTTCCACACTGTACACCACCTGCGACTTCTTTGCCCACTCTCTTGTCCAAGCCTTTTGGCAGCCTTCTTGCTTCCTTAATACTTGTTCCTTCACCTGTCTTTGTGTCATCTGCAAACTTAACAACAATGCCCTCAATTCCTTTGTCCAAATCGTTTGTGTATAATGTGAATAGTTGTGGTTGCAACACTGACCTCCACGAGTCACTGACTACCATCCTGAAAAGGACACCTTTATCCCACTCTCACAACCCTCTATCCATGCCAGTATCTTGTCACTAACACCATGGGCTCTTAGCCTATTTAGCAGCCTTCTCTGCAGTGCCTTGTCAAAGAACTTCTGGAAACCCAAATATATCACATCCACTGGTTCTCCTTTGTGTAACCTGCTCAGTAGAATTCTAATACGCATGACCTTCATCAAGATGGAGAGTGAGGTCGTTGATTCAGAGACTAGGATGCTTAATCTTACGAAAGGAAACTAAGATATGAGGTGTGAGATTGGCCTTGATAGATTGGGGAGAGTTATTTAAAAAGATGACTGTGGATAGGAATTGGCAAGCATTCAAGGAACACATGGGGGAACTGCAACAACAGTTTATTCTTGTCTGGCACAAAAGCTAAATGGGTGAGAGCGCCAATCCATGGCTTACTAATGAAATTAGAGATAGCATCCCATCCAAAGAAGAAGCTTACAGATTGGCCAAGAAAAATAACAGCTGAGGATTGGGAGCAGTTTAGAATTCAACAAAGGACCAAGGGTTGATTAAGAAAGGAAAAATACAGTATGAAAGTAAGCACGAAATGAACATAAAAACTACAGTAAGAGTTTCTATAGATACGTCAGGAGAAAGAGACTGGTGAAGACAAATGTTGTTCCCCTACAGACAGAAATGGGGGAATGTATAATAGGGGAGAAGGAAATGGCTGAGCAATCAAATACATAATTTGGTTCTGTCTTCACAAAAGAGAACAAATCAGATATTTGGTATGTTCAAGAATGGAAGATTTAATGACAGTGAAGAACTGAGGGAGATCAATATTAGGAGAGAAATAGTGCTGAGAAAGTTGATGGGATTGAAGGAAAACAAATCCACATGGCCTGATAACCTACATCCCACAGTACTTAAGTGGCTCTCGAAATAGCTGATGCATTGGTGGTTTTTCCCAGAATTCTATTGACTCTGCAACTGTAGATTGAAGAGTAGCTAATATCACTCCAATATTCTAAAAAAGAGGTAGAGGGCAAACAGGGAATTATAAACCAGTAAACCTAACATTAGTGTGAAAAATTCTTGAATCCACTATCAAGGACTTTATAGCAGAGCATTTAGAAAGCAGTGGCAGGATTAGACAGACAGTCAGCATGGATTTATGAAGGGGAAATCATGCTCAAATCTATTGGAATTCTATTAAGATTTAATAGATGATAAGGGAGAGCCAGTCAATGTGGTATATTTGGACTTCCTGAGAGCTTTAGACAAATTCCGATATGAGAGACTATTGTGCAAGATTAAAAGCGCATGGTATTGGGGGAAATGTTCTGAGATGGACAGAAAACTGGCTGGCAGAGAGGAAACAAGAAGTAGGAATTAATGGGTCCTATTCAAATTGGCAGGCTGTAACTAATGGGGTGCCACAGGGATCTATGCTGGGACTCCAGCTATTTACAATATAATGAATGATTTGGATAAGGAAACAAAATGTGACATCTCAATCTTTGCAGATGATAGCAAGCTGGATGGGAGGGTGAGCTGTGACAGGGATACAGAGATCCTTCAGCATGATCTGGACAGGTTGGGTGAGTGAGCAAATCAATGGCAGATGCAGTATAATTTGGATAAACGTGAGGTCATTCACTTTGGAAGCAAAAACAAAGCAGATTACTACCTGAATGGCTGGAAATTGGAAGAGGGGAGTGTGCAGCTGGACCTGGCTGTCCTTGTGCAGTGTCTAGTCACTGAAGGCAAGCATGCCGTGCAGTGCAGCAGGTGATAAAGACGGCAAATGGTACGTTGGTCATCATTACAAGAGGTCGAGTACAGGAGGAGGGATGTGTTGTTGCAGTTATACAGGGCCTCGCTGAGGCCACATCTGGAATATTGGTATCCTTTTGAGGAAGGATGCTCTTGCACTCGAGGGAGTACAGTGAAGACTTACTGAATCTAGGGATGGCAGGACTGACCTATGAGAAGAGATTGACTAGGTTAGGTTTGTTATCGCTGAAGACAAAGGCAGGGGACAGAATCTCAAAAAATACTTAAAATTCTAACAGGATCTACACAGATGCAGGGAAAATGTTCCTGATAGGGGTCACAGTCTCCAGATTTGGGGTAGACCATTTAGGATGGAGAAGAGGCATTTCTTCACCCAGAGTGGTGAGCCATGTGGAATTCATTACCACAAGAATGAGTTGATACCAAAACATTGAATGTATTCAAAAGGCAGCTAGATATACCACTTGGGGTGAATGGAATCAAAGGCTATGGAAAGACCAGAGAAATACCCTCTTGAGTTGAAGGATCAGCCATGACCATGATGAATGGTGGGGGCAGGCTCGAAGGGCCAAATAGCCTCCACCTGCTCCTATGTTTATATGACCTACCCTTGATATAGTTAGAGGAGAAAGTGAGGTCTGCAGATGCTGGAGATCAGAGATGGAAATGTGTTGCTGGAAAAGCGCAGGTCAGGCAGCATCCAGGGAACAGGAGAATCAACGTTTCGGGTTTCCTGAAGAAGGGCTAATGCCCGAAACGTCGATTCTCCTGTTCCCTGGATGCTGCCTGACCTGCTGCGCTTGATATAGTTAGGCTGACTCTGCACTATTTTAAATTGGACTTCCAAGTCTCACAAGGACATAACCAATAGAAGTAGGTCATTTAGCCCCTCAAGCCTGGTCATCTCTTTCTTAGAATCCCTACAGTGTGGAAACAGGCCACTTGGCCCAACAAGTCCACATTGACCCTCGGAAGAGTAACCCACCCAGACTCATTTCACTACTCCTACTACTCTACATTTACCCCTGACTAATGAACGTAACCTACACATCCCTGAACACTATGGGCAATTTAGCATGGCCAATTCACCTAACCTATACATTTGTGGATTGTGGGAGGAAACCAGAGCAGCCGGTGGAAACCCAAGCAGACACTGGGAGAACGTGCATACTCCACACAGACAGTTGTCAGAGGCTGGAATTGAACCTGAGTCTTTGGCACGGAGGCAGCAGTGCTAAGCACTGAGCTACCATGCCGCCATCCTTCTCTCAGATCAGGGCTTACCTATCTCAGCCCTCAATTCCTCTTTTGTGCCAACTCATAATAGCCCTAACCTTGCTGGTATGTCAAAAATCTACCTCCTTCCTCTTTAAAATACTTCAAAACTAGCCTCCACAACACTTTGGGCTATGGATTTCAGTACCTTGAGATAAGAAATTCCTTAACATCTCATATTTAATTCAAGTGATCCCCCTTACACTAAGTATGCCCCCTAGTTTCAGTTTTCCCAATTAATGGAAAAAATCCTCTCAACATCTACCTTGGAAAAACCACAAAGTATCTTGCACATTTTAATAAGACCTTCATCAATATTCTAAACTCGAATAAATAAAGGCCTGAAACGTTTAGCCATTCTTGCTAAGTAAACCCCTACAGTCCAAGGATCAGTCAAGTCAATTTCTCTCATACAGCCTGCAATTCCAGTACATTCTTTCATAAGAACTTGGAACACTGTATGCAGTTGTGGTCCAAGTGCAGCATCACCAACACCTTGGAGAGTTGTAACAAAACCTCGCTATTTTTAAATTGAATCCTCCAGCATTAAAAAGGTCAAAACTCCATTGCCACCTTAATTACTTGCTGCACTTGCATACTAACTTGTGTTTCATACACAAAAGATCCGTCTGTGCTGCACTTTTTTGGAGTCTCTCTCCATTTAACTAATATAGTCTGCCCTTTGTCTCTTCCCTCCAAACTACATGATCTCACTTTGACATTAAACTTCATGTTAAGATTTTTCCCCACTCACAACTCACCTACATCTGCTTGCAGTCTTTACATCCTCATATGATCAGAAAATCTGCATAAGTTACACTCTGCCCTGTCAGAGGTCATTAGCAAATAATTGTGATCCTAGTAATAAAAACAAAAGATTGTAGATGCTACAAAGCTGAAACAAACAGAAAATGCTGGGGAAACTCAGCAGGTCTGGCAGGATATGCAGAGAGAGAGAAACAAAATTAATGTATAGTCCGACATGATGTATCGAAGAGTCATAACGGACTTGAAATATCAAAACTGCTTCTCTAGACAATTGAGACCTTAGGACTGATCCTTGTGACACTTTATGACTTGTACCTTTCCAACTTAAAAAATCCAGTCTTTATTCTGTCTTGTGTGTTAATCAATCCTCAAACCATGCTAATATGGTACTCCAATATCTTGAGCTCCTTTTGACCTTTCACATGGCAGCTTACTGAATACCTTCTTGAAATCCAAATATATAATCTACCCAGCCCCCTTTATAATATCCTCAAAAATCTCAAGCAAATTTGTCAAACATGATTTCCTTTCCAGAAAAAACATTTGCTCTCTTTGATTATTAAACTTTTCTAAATGTCCAGCTATTTCTTTCATAATAATGATCTTTTTCCCCCCAAATGTTAGACGACCGGTCTATAGTTTCCTGCTTTCTATCTCCTCTTCTTGAACAGGGAAGTCACATTGGAAAACAATTAATCTGCTGGAACTCCCATGGGATACAGTGGGTTCCAGAAAATTTTGAACAATGCCACCTCTATCTCTGCAGCCACTTCCTTTAAAACCCTCCAATACAAGCCATCAGATGCTAGGGACCTGTCTGCTTTTGACATGTTTAGGGTGAAATACATGGCCTCTCAAAATAGTGTTACAAGATCTCTACCATCCAGCTTATCTGTTATATTTGGGATGTTCGAAGTACTTTGAACACAGATGTAAAATCTTGGCATCAAACTGTTACTTCTGTTAACATTAATTTTTCAGTTGCATCCTACCAAAGGTCCCACACTTGCACATCAGTTAATTTTTTATATATCCATAGAATCGGTCACTATTAGTTTTCATGTTTCTTGCCTATTTGCTTTCAAAATAAATTTCCTCTCTATATTAGCTTTTTAGTCTTCCACGACAGGTTACTAAGAACATTTAGAATCCTCTGCCCTAGTGTTTGCCAATTTGTAAGCTTTGGTTTTTGATTGGATACTTTCCTCAAGTGCCCTTCAACCACCTAGTCATCAAGTCCTTTTTTGACCAGGATAAACTTTTGTAAATTGTTTAAGATGACATTTCAGAACATGTGCTCAAGCACAGACTTACCCATTAATCTATATCCCAACCCATTTCAAACAACTTTCTTCAAACCTCTGGGAATTACTTTATTTTGGACCGAAGGGTCTGTTTCCATGCTGTACATCTCTATGACTATGACACCAGTTTGAGATAATTTTGCTATGCTGTGGTCACCATCCCTCGATGAACCTTAACTAGATGTCTTATTCATCCTCCATATTACACATTGTTAGATCTGAAATAACTAGTTCCCAGGTTATGCAACATACTGATCTAAGAAACAATTCCTTATGCACTCAATTTTGTCATAGAGTCAGAGTGTCCGAGATGTACAGCACGAAAACAGACCCTTCGGTCCAACTTGTCCATGCTGACCAGATATCCCAACCCAACTTAGTTCCACCTGCCAGCACCCGGCCCATATCCCTCCAAACCCTTCTTATTCATATACCCATCCAAATGCCATTTAAATGTTGCAATTGTACCAGCCTCCACCACTTCCTCTGGCAGCTCATTACATACATTAACACCATGTGTGAAAACATTGCCCCTTAGGTCTCTTTTGTATCTTTCCACCTCACCCTAAACCAATGCCCTCTTGTTGTCTTGCTTGTTACCCTTACGCATCCAATCTGTCTATTCAAAATGCAGACTTAAATCTGATATGATCCTTCCTGCATACCTCCCTTATATCCCAATTTATACTTTGTTCTACATTGAGGCAACTCTTTGGATGACTCCACTCCCTTCTTTTCCTTGTTCCTTATTTCCCCATTAACTGATTTCACATGATCTATTGCACTGCACTCGATCCCCTCTTTATTTACAAAGCTAACCTACCATCTTTCTCTTTTGGCTATTCTTCCAGCATATTTGAGCAGCTTTGAATATTAGTGTTCCCAGCCTTAGGCATCCTGAAACTAGGACTCTAATACCTATCAAGACATATGCAGTTACTTATCTCTGTGCTATCAACTCAGCCACCTTGTTACAAATGCTGAATTCATTTAGATAAAGATAGTCATCTTTGACTTTTTGTCTCTGACCAGCTTTGATGTTTTACCGTTATTTGTTCTGGTTCTAATTTAGTTGCACTATCCTGCATATATTTGCTAATTATTCGTCACAATTTGTGTACCTCTTCATTACTCTGAGCCTCTACACTCTCAGTTCTTTGTTTTTACAAACTTTTCTTACGTTGAAACATTGCTCACGAACTAATTGGTTTAAATTCCTATATTTTTTTCAGCTACTGACAACTTCCCTGGGCTAATGAGCAAGCACGAAATGAGTCCCACGGCACAGCAAGCTCAGGCCAAGTCCTGTCGCAGCAGTGGAGCGAATGGGCGATTCCCGGAGCAGCAGTGGATCGAGTACTGGATGGAGGCCGGCACGTGGAGGCAACATGGTCTTGTGCTCTGGGGCCTTCAGTCACAGACTGGAACTTAAGTCATTATCATCATTCTGGACTTGTTCATTGTTTCATGCTAATTTTTTTTAAAAAACTCTAACAACGCTTTAGAGTAAAAACAAAGATTTGTACCTAGGTACTTGCACCTAAGATGGCAACATTAAAGGCAACCATTATAAAATCTTTTCACTGTACTCCTGTACTGGAGCACACATGACATTAAAGGCTATTCCATTGCTGGTTTCTTTACGACCTGATGAAGGAGCGGCACTGTGAAAGCTAGTGCTTCCAATTAAACCTGTTGGACTATAACTTGGTGTTGTGAGATTTTTAACTTGGTTTATTTACTATTGCCACTCCCTGACCTTTTGTCCCAAGACATCTTTGTCATTTACATCTTCCCTGTCCTCAACCCTGTTCCTGACTTTCCTACTTATCAACGGCATATATCCCAGCTCAGATCTACCGTTCTTTGCTTCCAAAACAAAAGTAACCTCAAATTCAATATTGTTAACACAGTCTTGCAGCATCTGTGACGAGAGAAAACATGAGTTTCCAGCACTTAGTTTTTGTGTCAGGTCTCTAGCATCCACAACTTCTTGCTTTAATTATGCAAATAAAGCTAACCAACTGGAACCAATAAACAATATTAACAGGTTCTGTTCATTCAATCATTTCTGCTATATGTTCCCAAAATAAATTACAGATCAGTTATTAATTTATAGAAAGCCAATCTAAAAGCATCAAAAATGCCAAAGTGTAATGACAACAAACTTATAAAGAAATAGGAAAAAAGTTTGACCTCAGGATATCACACCATTTTCCAGCCAACTAAACTGCAGGCAACCAATTCACACAGCACAAAGCTCCATAAACAGGAGCAAGATATCAGATTTGATTAACTGCCTTATTTTGTAATGCTGGTTGAAAAATACACTTAATATTTTTCAGAGAAAAAGAATGATAACTTATGAATTTTAGATTTGCAAATACCTTCGAAAATTCAGAGTCACAAATTATTTTACCCATGATGGTTACACCAGCCATTTGTATCAAATTTACCCCCAGCTCAATTTCTTTCTTCTGTTCCTACGAAGGAGCAGATACATACATCAAGAAACAGAGTCAGTAACAATGAGGCACATCAATACCTCATTCAACCATCTACTGATAAATTGACTGCACCTTCAGTAAAACTGTGCAAGTTATCTCTAGCAAGGGTCACTGGTAGCAACTATGAACAAGATGACTGGTTCTGGGAGATTGAATGAGCACACGTCTGGTTGGTGTGCGCCAAAGGTGGCGCACAAGAGAAAGAAAGAGCAAAAGAGAAAAGAAGAGAGAGAAATGTTAATCTAAAACAGGTTGGAAGTCATTTCAGGAAGTTCAGTTTGGGACAGGGATAGGAACAAGGACAGTGTAAATGTGCCAATTTGACCTTATGGCAGAAGATCAATAAATTGAGAACACCTTGAAGTGTTGTTCAGCAAGAAGGATGGCAGGGGTCTTTTGAACTTAGTTGGAGGAGTAAGGTCACACTTAAATGGGTTACATTGTCTGATAATTCCCAGGTCCTGGATTAGCGGTGCTGGAAGAGCACAGCAGTTCAGGCAGCATCCAAGGTGCTTCGAAATCGACGTTTTAGGCAAAAGCCTTTCATCAGGAAAGGGCTTTTGCCCGAAATGTCGATTTCGAAGCTCCTTGGATGCTGCCTGAACTGCTGTGTTCTTCCAGCACCGCTAATCCAGAATCTGGTTTCCAGCATCTGCAGTCATTGTTTTTACAACCTTGATAATTCCCAGGTGCAACTGTTCAGTGAACTGATGGAGGAGAATTGCATACACGAGACTGCTGAAATAAATTGTTGACTAGCATTGTAATTCCAAATGTCACTTTCCTTATTTCTTTTAAAAATAGAAGTAATCAGTCATCTATGCCAACTAGACTTAATCCTCAGCTTAAATGAATTTCATGTATTTTGGTTAAGAGACTCTGTTTTTGAGATTCATGCACAAGGATCCCAAAATCTCCGTGCTGTAGCTTTCTGCATCCTTTATCTATTTAAATAACATTCAGCTCATCTATTTCTCCCAACATTGAATAACCTCACATTTTCTCCATATTAATGTTCCACCTGCCAAGTTTTTGCCTACTCATGTAACCTTTCTAAGTCCCTCTGCAAACTGTGTCTTCCTCACCACTTGCCTTCCAACCTACATTTGTTTCATCTGCAAACTTGACTACAGCACATTCATTTTCCCCAAAGTGCTTAATATACATTGTAGCTAATTGTGGTTCCAGCATCAATTCCAGTGGCATGTGACGAAGTTACTCCTTTAAGAAAGTTATGTTGTCCTTGGTTTTTCTTTTCCAGAGTTTGTAAACAACACAGACTCCAAATGTCCAAGTTGAAGAGTTTCAGGCCAGTGTGATTGTAGCTAACAGATACTGCCTCAGGCAACAGGCTTTCGAGTTTTTCTAAAAATATACTTGCACAATGAAAAGGGAGTGGCCAGTTCTCCCAGCTCAGCTTTTCTCTGGTTTGGTTTGGTTTGCTTTGGTTTTTAGCAGTAGTGTTGGAAAGCTGCTGGATCTAAAGAAGCAGGACCAGGCTGGTAGTCTCTCTCTGACTTCTCTCCTGTAAGAATCTATGTTTCATTTTACCTTTTGTGCCAAGGGGTGTTTATGGGAATTGTTGCAAGTATTGGTAACAGCATCATTAAATTGGGATAATATGTTGGGTTCGCCGATAGGTTAACTTATCCTGCTGTCGTTTGTTTGTGTTTCATTCAAATAAGGCAGCATCTGTATCGATTAGGTGACCATTACAATCAGTGAGCATCAACAGTAATGATTAAATCATGTGGCATTTCACAAATGATGTTCTTTACCACGTTAAACCAATACCCTTGCCTCCGACACCTCATTGTTTACTGCAAGTTCTTATCTGGTCAAAGTTATGCTAATTGAGCCTTTGTCAAGCAACCCGAAATCTTACTCTTTCCCTACCTGCTCATACCTTACACACTTTCTCAGGTTGACCAGCTGTATCACTCCTGGAATATATGCATTACACCTGCTTAAAACAACTTGCAAAAAGTTTGGGTCTGAGCCACTTTCTTGAAATGTTTTGAGAGGGTTTGGTCTGGTCCATAACAGGCAAGTTTCGGTTACCATCCTCAAAAATGCCCCCTTATGTCTTCTGTCTCTCTGTTTCTTCCATTAATTAGCTAACTTTCTGTCTACACTACGATACAACTTCCAACCCTATTGGTTCTTTTCTTACTAAGTAGCATAATTTGTTTTTTAAATCCAAACACATGGAAACCCAAATATATTAAAGCTACTGGTCACCCTTGACCTTCCCTGCTTACTACCTCAAAGAATTCAAAAATTTCTCAGGCATAATATCCCTTTCATGAAACCATGATAGCCCTATTGATTATACCATTCATTTGCTAATGCTTTGCTGTTTTTTTTTTAAAACAGTAAATTCGAACAATTTCATTGACATTTAAAAAAAATATAGAATATAGAACAGTACAGCACTGTCCAGGCCCTTCCGCCCTCGATGTCTTGTCAGCCTTATATCCTACTCTAAAAAGGAGAAAATAACCAACATACCCTTCATTGTACTAACTTGCATGTGCCTGTCCAAGTGTTGCTTAAATGACCCTAACATATCTGACCCTAGCACTACTGCCGGTAGTGCATTCCAGGCACCACCACTCTGAGTAAAGAGCTGACCTCAGACATCCCCTAAACTTTCCTTCAAATTACCTTAAAATTACACTCCCACATGATAAACATTTCCACCATGGGAAAAAGTCTCTAGCTATCCACTAATTATACCTATCAATGTCTTGTATACATCCATCAAGTCACCTCTGATCCTTCTTCACTCCAATGAGAAAATCCCTAGCTCCCTCAGCCTTTCTTCATAAGACATGCCCTCTAGTCCAGGCAGCACCCTGGTACAGTTCCATGGCACCCTCTCTGAAGCTTTCCTGGAATGAGGCGAACTGAACACAAATATTCCAAGTATGGTCTAACCAGGATTTTATAGAGCTGCAGCATAACCTTGCAGCTCCTAAACGCAATCTCCCTGCTGAATGAAAGCAACACACCATACACCTTCCTAACAACGCTATCAACTTGGGAGACAACTTTAAGCGATCAATGGACATGGACCCCAAGATCCCTCTGTTCCTCCACACTGCCAAGAATCCTACCTTTAACCCCGTATTCTGCATTCAAATTCGACCTTCCAGAGTGAATCACTTTACACTTTCCCAGGTTGAACTCCATCTGCCACTTATCAGCCTAGTTTTGCATCCTGTCAATGTCTTATGGTTTCACGTCAACAGCAATGTCAATGATTTAACCTCTTAAAATCCTTCTTCACTGAGACATCATTTTTCAGAGTCATAACCTGTCTTCTTAAACATTTGCCATTTCTCCTCAACCATTTTTTCCATTAAATTCTAACCTTAACTCACTCCATCTCAGTCATTCCCCTTAAGTTTAGCATTGTGGTTACCAACCCTTGATTGTCACACTAAACTCAGAAGAATTTTGCCATGTCATGGTTACTATTTTCAGAGGGATATTTTACTCAGATCACATATTTAAAGCTGCTTAGTTATATTTTTTGTCTGATCCTTGGTTGGGTTTACAACATTTTGCTCTAAGAAACTCTCTCCAACACATTCTATGAATTCTACCTTATGGCTACCTTTGTTGATTGGATTCTCCCAATCTACAAGAAGATTAAAAATGATGATTAATGTACTGCCTCTCTTTTTAAAAGGGGGCCGACAGACTGCTCCTACCAATGTCTTCTTACCCTTGTTATTACCTCCATTCTGTCAACGCAAACTACTGGTTGCTCTCAGTGAATGATTACTGCAGTTGTTTGTGAGTTAATAATGGTTTTGTTCATTTATTAACTGTAAACTGATAAATTTGGCCTCGAAACCTTTGCACAATATGGCAAATTAACAAGTGACGCCCCTGGAACTAGAGAAGGACCACAAATTTTTTGGATTCTTGAATCTAACAATCTGATCTCATTCTAAAAGCATTACACTAATGTTAGGAACCATTAAAAATTTAAAAAAAAAGAGATTAAAACAAAAATCACCAAATAATTAACTGACAGGTCTATGCCACAAGATTTCAATATTATTGTAAATTAAAAACAATTTATATGCAAAAATAAATCAGTTAAAACAAGTTAACACCACAGCTTGCAAAGACAAAGATTTTAACTCTCGTGCTGTGACTCAGGTTACAAGGACTGCCCAGTAGCACAGGAAGATGTCTTCTGTGTTCTTCATGGATAAGTGACACCAAGTTCTCTCTGTCATCTCACATTCACCGGGCGACATTAACTGGAGCGCTGCCACTCTACAATCATTTTATGCTCATAAACCATAACACAATATTACATGCATCATGTCCACTCACCTTCCAAAGCTACTGACCCTTCCCACCCTTTGTGCTTTCTATTAATTCACTGGAGATCTGGGGGTGCTACATAATCTCTCCTGCTCAACCATCACGACATGTAATTTCATCATTCTTAATCCCTAGCATTGCAGGAAAACCATCTACACAGCACATGGGCTGAGAAGTGGCAGATGAAGTTTAATTTAGATAAATGATGTGCTGCATTTTGGGAAAGCAAATCTTAGCAGGACTTATACACTTAATGGTAAGGTCCGAGGGAGAGTTGCTGAATAAAGAGACCTTGGAGTGCAGATTCATAGCTCCTTGAAAGTAGAGTCGCAGGTAGATAGAATAGTGAAGGTGGTGCTTGGTAGGCTTTCCTTTACGGGTCAGAGTATCAAATACAGGAGTTGGGAGGTCATGTTGCAGCATTGGTTAGGCCACATTGGAATATCGCGTTCAATTCTGGTCTCCTTCCTATCAGAAAGATGTTGTGAAACTTGAAAGGGTTCAGAAAAGATTTACAAGGATGTTGCCAGGGTTGGAGGATCTGAGCTACAGGGAGAGGCTGAACAGGCTGGGGCTGTTTTCCCTGGAGCTTCAGGGGCTGAGAGGTGACCTTAGAGGTTTACAAAATCATGAGGGGCATGGATAGGATAAATAGACAAAGACTTTTCCCTGGGGTGGGAGAGTCCAGAGCTAGAGGGCATAGGTTTAGGTTGAGAGGGGAAAGATATAAAAGAGACCTGAGGGGCAACTTTTTCACGCAGAGGGTGGTATGTGTACGGAATGAGCTGCCAGAGGAAGTGGTGGAGGCTAGTACAATTGCAACATTTAAAAGGCATCTGGATGGGTCTATGAATAGGAGGGGTTTGAAGGGATATGGGCCAGGTGCTGGCAGGTGGGACTCTCTTGGGTTGGGATATCAGGTCGGCATGGACGAGTTGGACCAGAGGGTCTGTTTCTGTGTTGTACATCTCTATGACTCAATAACCACACGTAAGGTTAAAAGATTAGCTTGTGCTATCTCTCTGGACATTAATGTTAAAGGGTTAAACTGACCTGTCTTTTCCAAGAAACTAAACATTCTGGAAGGGAGTGGAGGGTGACATTCTGTCTCAGACAGCATGCAGGAATTTAGATGACTATCCATTGTAACCCACACTTCATTTGGGCAGCCATTTACTACTATTCTACTGCTAGTATCAAATTAAACTCTCATTCAGTCCCTTCCATTCAGAAATGCTTTCACAGCTATCCTTCCGCCAATCAAATTAGTTTGCGTGATCATCCCCCTGATGAAGAAGAGCACACCTACATGGTCTTGGGGAAATCACCGAGTCAGGAAATTGTTTGCAGAACGTTTTCCTAGGATTAGGGCATTTACATTATCTCAGAGGATGACTTATTCTACCATTGTACCTGGGGTAACGTGGTTATTGGGGGGTGGCTGGAGTACTGTGAGCATTAAGAAATGATCTGCATAAAGGGGATGTGTTTCCTTTGTTCAGGGCCTCTTTGATTCAACTTTGCACGCCTGCGAGGAGTGCCAAAGGGGCAACTTAGTTTGTACAGGCTTTATTAAACTTGAGTTGTTTGCAGAAGTTGGTGCGTGCGAATTGCATCTCATGTGTGAAACCTTGGGTAAAAGACCTGCCCCCCACATAAGACCATAAGACCATAAGACAAAGGAGTGGAAGTAAGGCCATTCGGCCCATCGAGTCCACTCCGCCATTCAATCATGGCTGATGCGCATTTCAGCTCCACTTACCAGCGTTCTCCCCGTACCCCTTAATTCCTCTGGACAACAAGAATCTATCAATCTCGGCCTTGAAGACATTTAGCGTCCCGGCTTCCACTGCACTCCGTGGCAATGAATTCCACAGGCCCACCACTCTCTGGCTGAAGAAATATCTCCGCATTTCTGTTCTGAAATGACCCCCTCTAATTCTAAGGCTGTGTCCACGGGTCCTAGTCTCCTCGTCTAACGGAAACAATTTCCTAGCATCCACCTTTTCCAAGCCATGTATTATTTTGTACGTCTCTATTAAGTCTCCCCTTAATCTTCTAAACTCCAACGAATACAATCCCAGTATCCTCAGCCATTCCTCATATGTTAGAACTGTCATTCCAGGGATCATCCGTGTGAATCCCCGCTGGACACGTTCCAGTGCCAGTATGTCCTTCCTGAGGTGTGGGGACCAAAACTGGACACAGTACTCCAAATGCGGCCTAACCAGAGCCTTATAAAGTCTTAGTAGTACATCTCTGCTATTATATTCCAACCCTCTTGAGATAAGAGACAACATTGCATTCGCTTTCTCTATCTTCCTACGTGTGAGCTGGTTCTGTATCCAAATGGCTAGTTCTCCCTGTATTCCATGATATCTAACCTTGCGAACCTGTCTCCCTTGGGGAATCTTGTCAAACGCCTTACTAAAGTCTATCTAGTACCCTGGCATGTAGGCCATCAGGCCCAGGGGACTTGTCTGCCCTCAATCCTAATAGTTTGCTGTGTACCTTTTCCCTCTCAACGTGGATTGTTTAAGTTCTATCCTTTCTATCACCTCTGATTTGCCCGTTCCAATAGGAATAGCACTATTGTCCTCCAGCTTGAAAACTGAGGAAAAGTATTGACTAAGCTCTCTGCCATTTCAGTGTTCCTCCTATTAACTCACCGGTTTCATTTTCCAAGGGACCATAGCGACTCTGATCCCTTTAGCATGCCAACAGAAGCTTTTGCTATTCTTTTTGATATTTTGCGCTAGGCATGACCTCCCTTTACTAAATCCATGTTGACTTGTTCTAATCAGATTCTGCTCTTCCAAGAATTTAGACATCATCCTGACCTATCTACAATCTGAGGATGGGTTTCAGATGACCTATAAATCAGACTGTGGCCAAGTTCCCAGACTGCAAGGAAACCGATCCCTGGACTCTGGTCAGACCAAGCAGCTGGACTAGAATTAGAAAAGACCAATGAGTGTGGTGGACTCCTGACAGTCAATGGTCCCTCTTCACACCACTAAGGACTACTTTCTTCTGACCATTTGGTTGAAGCACATGCTGTGACAAAGCCATTCTTCATAATGACATATCCGCCCTCTGACTGCTTAGTGTTCCCACTGGTTAGATGCCTCCCTCTCCATTAAAAAGCAATACAAGCCGGAGGCTGATAACATCCCAGTAAGCACAAAGTGAGTGAGAACAAAGACCTAAGATGTATCCTGTTGAGATGTATGAGATGTGTGCGTGCCCTTGTGCACAGAGTGAGCTGGCAGAAGCACAAAATTCATATGCTGCCTTTTCCTTTGCCTTTCCAGCGCCGCACTTTTCAATTGACCTCCAGCATCTGCAGTCCCTTTCTTTCTCCTAGTCAGAGCCTTCTCTTGCAGCTGTGGAGCATGTTGTGGACATTGTGGTGAGGTCACAGTTATAGAGACATAGAGAACTACAGCATGGAAACAGACCGAGGTCCAACTCATCCATGCCGACCAGATATCCCAACCCAATCTAGTCCCAACTGCCAGCACCCGGCTCATACGGCTCCAAACCCTTCCTATTCATATACCCATCCAAATGCCTTTTAAATGTTGCAATTGTACTGGCCTCCACCACTTCCTCTGGCAGCTCATTCCATACACTCACCACCCTCTGCATGAAAAAGTTGCCCCTTAGGTCTCTTTTATATTTTTCTGCTCTCACCTTCAACCTATACCCTTTAGTTCTGGACTCCCCCACACAAGGGAAAAGTCTTTGTCTATTTATCCTATCCATGCCCCTCGTGATTTTATAAACCTGTAGAAGGTAATCCCTCGATTACATAGCACTCGGCAAGCAGCCACTAGGTATCTGATCTGATTTACAAGAAGGAAATTTGCACCATTTTTGTTCCTTGGGGAAGGAGAAAAGTATTGGAAGTGGCATAGAAATGGGGCAAAATGGTGGATTAATTGGCCAAATGGACCGACAAATGGCAGATAAGGGTTTAATTTAGATAAATGCAGCACCTCACATTTTGGAAAGGCAAAATCAGAGCAGGACTTATACACTTAAATGGTAATGTCCGAAGGAATGCTGCTGAACAAACAGACCTTGAAATGCAGGTTCACAGTTCTTCAAAAGTGGAGTCGCAGGTACATCGGATAAGACATTCGGTATGCTTGCATTTATTGGTCAGTGGATTAAGTACAGAAGTTGGGACATCATGTTGTGGCTGTGCAGAGCATTGGTCAGGCCACTACTAGAATATTGCATGCAACTCAAAGAAATAATAAAAAGATGGGGTACTGGGCTAATGGTCGGATACTTGGTAGTGTGGATGAGCAGAGGGATCTTGGTGTCCATGTACACAGATCTCTGAAAGTTGCCACCCAGGTAAATAGTGCGGTGAGGAAGGCATATGGCGTACTGGCTTTTATTGGTAGAGGAATTGAGTTCCGGAGTCCTGAGGTCATGATGCAGTTGTATAAAATTTGGTGCGGCCGCATTCTGGAATATTGTGTGCAGTTTTGGTCACCATACTATAGGAAGGATGTGGAGGCACTGGAACGGGTGCAGAGGAGGTTTACCAGGATGTTGCCTGGTATGGAAGGAAAATCGTATGAGGAAAGACTGAGGCACTTGGGGCTGTTTTCACTAGAGAAAAGAAGGTTTAGGGGTGACTTGATTGAGGTGTACAAGATGATTAGGGGGTTAGATAGGGCCGACAGTATGAACCTTTTCCCGCGTATGGAGTCGGGTATTACAAGGGGGCATAGCTACAAATTGAAGGGCGATGGACAGATGTCAGGGACAGGTTCTTTACTCAGAGAGTGGTAAGGGCGTGGAATGCCCTGCCTGCCAATTTAATTAACTCAGCCACATGAGTGGTATTTAAGCAATCCTTGGATAAGCACATGGATAATGATGGGATAGCGTTGGGGGATGGGTTTAGATTATTTCACAGGTTGGTGCAACATCGAGAGCCGAGGGGCCTGATCTGTGCTGTATCATTCTACGGTCTATGTTCTATGTTCTAAGTAGCTGTTTTGGCTAAAAGTACAAGATCAAGATCCTGGCAGCTTTGCAGATCTGCTGCACATTTTGGAATAGTGGCCTGTGTGTTCCCTAAATCTATCCCATTAAATCAATTACCTGTCATGTAGGGGGCATAGCTTTAAATTAAGTGGGGGTAGATATAGGACTGAAGTTAGGGGTAGGTTCTTCACTCAGCGAGTCGTGAGTTCATGGAATGCCCTGCCAGTAGCAGTGGTGGACTCTCCCTCTTTATGGGCATTTAAGCGGGCATTGGATAGGTATATGGAGGATAGTGGGTTAGTATAGGTTAGGTGGGCTTGGATCGGCGCAACATCGAGGGCCAAAGGGCGTGTACTGGGCTGTATTCTTCTATGTTCTATGTTCTAACTCCGGTCTCCCTCCTATAGGAAGGAAGTTGTGAAACTTAAAGAGTTCAGAGGAGCTTGTCAACGATTTTGGCAGGGTTGGAGGGTTTGAGTTATGAGCAGAGGCTGAATAGAGTGGCGTTATTTTCCTGGAGGCTGAGGGGTGACCTTATAGAGGTTTGTAAAAACATGAGGGGAATGTATACGGTGAATACATTCCCCAGGGTGGAGTAGGGGCAGCCCAAACTAGAGGGTACATGTTTAAGGTGAGAGGGGAAGAGATTTAATAGGGACCTAAGGGGCACCTTTTTCACGCAGAGAGTGGTGAAATACCAGACGAAATGGTAGAGGCTGGTAGAATTACAACATTCAAAAGGCATCTGGATGGGGATGTGAATAGGAGGAGTTGAGGAATATGGGTCAATTGTTGGTAAATGGGACTAAATTCATTTAGAATGTTTGTTGGCATGGGGACGAGTTGGACCGAAGAGTCTGTTTCCATGCTATATTTCTCTATGACTCTATAACTGAGTTATACCTTTTACTCTGTTCCAGCTATTCTCAAAGGGTTTTCCATAATCTTTTGGCTGAACAACTTTCCCATTTATTTACAGTCTTCATGACTCAGAATGGAGTTGAAAGCTGGAAATGCAAGTTCCAACTTTAAATGGAAAGTCCTGCTCCTACATTTAATCTTGATTAAAGATTTCAATTCCTGGAGTTTGGAAGAGCAAGGGGTTAAGTGATTCCAGTATTAAAAAAAAGGTCCCAAACAGTCTTGACAAGGAGGTGGTAGCAACATGCTGATAATGTTATTGAACTAGTAACATAGGACTTCAGGCTAATGTTCTGGGGACATGGCAAATGGTGAAATTTGTATCCAATAAAAATCTGGAATTAAAATCTAACCCAATTGCCACTCTTAATTGCTGTAAAATCCCATCTGACCCATTCATCCTTTAGAGAAACACATCTACCATCCTTACTTGGCCTGGCCTACAAGTGATTCCAGATCCACAGCAATGTGGTTGACTCAAACTGCTTTCTCGGCAATTAAAATGAGGAGCAATAAATGCCCATCCGGTAATGCCCACATTGCAAACTTTTCTTCTTTTAACATAGATGCACCCAGAATTAGGGGGCACTGTTTTAAAACCTGGGGTTGCCCTTTTAGGACTTACTTTCCTTTCAGAGTGTTGCACACGTTTGGAACACACTGCCTCAGAAGTCAGTGGAGGTGGGGTCTTTTTTCTTAAAAAAAGTACGAGGTAGACAGATTCCCTTGTCTAACGTGCAATCTGAGGTTATCAGGAGCAGACAGGAATGAATTTGGAACACAAACTAATGAAAGGTTGTGTAAAAGATTCGTGACTTGGGTACCAGTTGTCGTAGTTGTGGGTATGTTCAGAGTTGGGAAGTTGATTTGCAGATGTTTCAACCCCTGTCTCGGTGACACCTTCAGTGATTTGGAGATTCCTGTGAAGCGCTGCTGTGCTGTCTCTTCTGGAATTTATTAGTTGTGGCCCTGCTACTTCCGGTAGCTGGTTCCAGCAGCATTCGTTGTAGTGGCCGGTATATTGGGTCTAGATCTGTGTGTTTGTTGATGGAGTCTCTGGGCAAGTGCCAGGTTTCTAGAAATTCTCTGGAAAAACAAAAGTATTCGCCAAGAACCTGATATCCCCGCAACTTCATCTGCAGATGCCTAGCAGACAAACATGTCACAACCAAAGTCACCAGCAACGCTACCTTATATAACAAAAATCTCGGTACTGATAGCCAGACTTCTCGGACCACTGGGATTCATGACAGCCCATAAACCAATAGTAACGCTCAGATAATGACTCACCAGGACAATAGACCATATACCTATCATGTGCAAGACAAACTTAATTCACAAGATTCCACGCAAAATTGTACGAAACACTACATAGGACAAATAGGCAGACAACTAGCAATCCATATTCATGAACACCAACTAGCCACTAAACGCCACAACCAGCTTCTCTCATTGTCTCACACACACACACACATTCAACTGGGACAACACAACACCACAGAGGACAGCCAGAGAATTTCTCGAAGCCTGTGGATGAGTGCCATGCTCTATCAATAAGCACATAAACCTAGACACAATATACTGGCCACTATGAACAACCTGAACCGGCAACTGGAGGTAGTAGGCATGGAACCAAATAAATTCCAGAAGAGACAAGACAGCAGTGCTTCACAGGAGGCTCCAAAGCCTCACCTAGACAAGGGACGAAACGTCTGCAAATCAAATTTCTAGCTCAGCTAACATACCCACAACTACGACACAAACTGATTTAAAGTGATCTTACTGAATGGCCAAATAGTTTTGAGGAACTAGCCTCTGCTTCTACGTCCCATACAAGATTATTCCATTATCTACAGTACGCTAAAAATTCCTTAGGGACTTGTCTTTGCATAACCAGTTTAACTGGATAATGAAAGTCTTTTCTCTATAGTTACCTGCATTTTCAGGTGATTTTAGGGGTCATGTCAACTAACCTGCAGCTCGTTAAAGCATAAAAGGTATTTACTACTGCAGAGTTGGTGGCCTTATTAAATTAGGTCAGCTTGCAGTATCAAAAATAAACTTGGTTGCATGATTTTGTGTCAGTAAGGGATTACAAGAATCGCCAAACCACTTACGTAATAAACTATTTACATAAGCTTACATTTTCTGTAAAATGGTATATTAGCAAATCCAGAATATAACAATATTGGATAGAAAAGGTGTTAATGTGGAATTTTAAAATTAAAAATGGCACAACTGTAATGATTTTCTGTTTGGCTAAGGAGATTACTAAACAAAAATATTACCTCTTTTGCATCCAAAGACACTATCAGACCTGCTGAGTACATCCAGCATTTTCTATTTTTACAATGTAAAGTTAATAATGCATAGTTAATACTCTGCACTGGTTACATCTGACTATTCTTGCAACTGTATTTAGTCTGGCATTAAACCTAACTAAATTTGAAATTCTTGTCACTTACTGCCCTCTTTTCAGCATCAGACCAGCCTTGAAAAATTTTACATTACTGTTCTTGTATGAAGACAGGATTAAGAAAAAAAATGCACATCACATCTTTTTAGTTTCAACTTCCTAATAAATTCAACAGATATATTTCAAAACACTTCAAACCAACAGAGCAAATTGGAGTCATCCAAAACACTGCTGTCTAGGTCTTCACTCAAGTCTCACACAGCCTTTAACCACACTTGTTGATCTGCACTGCCCTGCAAGTAAGCAACACTCAGTTTAAAATTCTTGTCCTGATTTTGACATCTTTTACCTCACCCTCCTTATCCTAATCTTCAAACCTACATTTAGTCTGGTATTTGAATTCAGCTAAGTATGGCCTCTTGACCATTTCCATTTGAATGGTTCTACAATTCAGGCTCATGCTTTTAGCTGTCTGAACACTATGTCCTGGAAACCACTCTAAATTTCTCAAAATCTCTATCTCCCCATTATGATGCTCCCCAAGATGGATCTTTCTGACCAAGCTTTTGGCCATCTGCTCCAATAACACTCGATAATGCAAAATTGGACGCCCAGCTCTATCACTCCTGTACAAAGGACTATTATTTCATGGATACTTCACATTAAAAAGGCACTACATAGGTAACAGTATTGCTGATGGCATGTGGGTATCTCCAATGCCAATGATGAACCATTTCCTTGAACAGCTGCAATCCATGTTGTTACGGTCTTTGTCCCAGGACACAATGATAATCAAGTAATTTCCAAGTCATCCCAATGCACAATTTAGGATGTGAATATACAGGTGGTGATAATGTTTCCACGTTCCTGATTCCTGTCTCCTTCCAGATGGTATGTGTCAAAATATTTTTGGCGCTGCTATTTGAAAAGCTTTGGGAAATGGGGACTTTGGAACTATACCTAACCAAGTGAAGAATGTTATTTCACTATCCTTTTTTAAAAAACATGTTGCTGATTGGGCTGGTATTTATTACCCATCCCTAATGGTGGCAAGCTGCCTCCTTGAATGGCTACATATTTGTTGTATGTGAGCACACAATGCTGTCAGGTAGAGCGTTCTGGGATTTTGACCCAGCAACACTGAAGAAACAATTATATATTTCCAAGAGATATCAGTGAGTGGCTTGGAGTGAACTTGCATGTGGTGGTGTTCCCATGTATCAGCTGCCCTCGTTCTTCAAGCTTTGATGAATTTCTGCACTGCATCTTTTACACGGTATATTTCTGAAAGGAATGAACGTTTGTGGATGCGGTCTCAATCCAATTTATATCTTGCAGATTTTCTGAATGTTTTGGGGAGTTAGAAATTAGTAAGTCTCCAAAGACCACCCAATCTCAGACCTGCTTATGCCCACAGTATTTGTGGTTGATTTGAGTTAGATTTCGAGTTCACAATGATCCTCCCAGGATGCTGGCAATAGCAGATTCAGGTATGGCAATTGCATTAATTTTTAAGAGATGATTGCAGGAAATGTTATGAAGTTGAGATACTCGCATCCAATTTTGTGCTTGGTATGCCTTCAGCCAGTGGAGTTTTTTTCTTCTGGTGCCTTTGATATCAAGGTCACATGAATTTCAGGATTTCTGCTTTAGTTTTGAAGAGTCACATTGAACCCAAATTATCAACTGTTTTTTCTCTTCACAGATACTGCAAGACTTGCTCAGTATTTCCAGGATGATCATTTTCATTGCCTCCCCAATCCAAACAGACATTCTTCCCCCATTCAAGGTGCAGTCTGAAGAGAGCCACAGAATAGTTACAGCACAGGAGTCAATTTAGCCATTCAAGTCAGTGCCAGCTCTCTGGAAGAATGGCAACTAATTCCATTCCCTTGTTTTTCCCCTTGGCTTGCAAATGTTTTTCTCTTCAGACAAGTATCCAATGTGAAAGCCACATCCAAACATGATAGCACATCTCAGAGGCCATGCACTCCAGATTATAACCAGTCACGGTAAGAAAAAGCTTTTTCTACATAATACCTGTTTCACCTCAAATCAATGGGATGTTTCTTCTAATCTATTCTCAAATCCCGGTCACTATTTTGAACATCTCTATCAAATCTCATCTGTGGCTGATCACACATTCAATATTCTACATCAAGCCACCCGCTATAACACACATTATTGATGATTCCATGACAGATTCTTTATGAGGACGTGACTTGGGCACTTGCCCTAGTGAATCAAAGGAAACCACTTATCCATCAAACCCAGGTTCTTGTTATAACAGATTATTGTAAACCTGTCCTCTCCACTCAGCCTTGGTCAGACAGGGTGCCTTCTGACATCATCCAGAAAACTAAAACACCTATTGTTCCCTGACAGGCATAAGTGAAATTACAAGGAAGTTTCAGTGGTAGGTGGAACTGATTGGTTCTGATGCTTATACAGCAGGAGGGAGAAAATTTGGAAGAGACTAATGTGGGGTTTTATTTCAGGAAACCAGGATTGAAATGACAGAGGACTGTCTGAAATGGTTGGAAGGTGCTGACGAATTTCATCAATGAACTTTACAGATGACACACATTATTGCTACTGGGTATTGCCAGTGAAAAGAGAGAATGTTTGTAAATATTGTACCAATAAAGCAGGTAATAGTTTCCTGGATAACATCAGCTTGAATTCTGAGTCTCTGAATTATTCTTGTATCTACATTCTTTTGCTACTCTCGTTCAGTTTCTATATAACAGTAACCTGTCATCTTTTAGTTTTCTTGTCCTGTACCTGTCTCTGATATCCATGCACAGCAGTGTCTTCTAGAATCTGAAGTTGCTGCGTCCACACGCTGATTGGACTTTGCAAGTGGCTGTGCAGCCACGAAGCTTAGTAGGAATACTGATGGTAGCCCCGAGGATTTTGATAGATGGGATTTAACACTAGTCACATCATAGAATGTCAGGGTGTTCCTCCCTTTATGGAGATGATCATGCATGGCAAACAAATGCCAGGGAATATGGTTTAACATCTGTAAGAGCCCTCTAAACAAATAGAAGATTTACAACTAGGAGAAGGTGAGGACTGCTGATGCTGGAGATCACAGTCGAATCAGAGGAGCAAGCGAATCAACATTTTGGGCATAAACCCTTCCTGATGAAGGGTTTATGCCTGTAACATCAATTGTCCTGCTCCTCGGATGCTGCCTGGCCTGCTGTGCCTTTCCAGCACCATACTCTTAGACAAGAAGATTTACAGCACTTCACCGAGTGCTACCATTCAATAAGATCATTTATTTGACCTTGCTCTGTTTCATTTTCCTGCCTTGACTATTCATTAAAAAAAAATCAAAAAGATTCAAAGTTCAGAATCTTTGCCCCCAAGGTGGTGAAGCATTCTTAACACCTGGCATTGCCAATGCACTGATATCAGCGAACAGCACAGAATCAAACTTATGACCTTCAATGTCTCAGTACCACAATATCAATAATTTGCTATATCCAAGATTAGATATATTTCTCTTTACTCTGCATTACCTCTCAGCAGTCTTGCTTCTTCACTGGAAGCAATGAACAGCATCAGTTGCAAAGAAGTATAGGACACAGAAAAAAGGTTGTATTCAGTGATGCTGGCTCAGAATACAAAAGACATAAAAATGCATCATGTTCTGATTAGGGAAACCGACAGTGATGTCACAAGTCACTCACAAAAATCCAGCTACAAAGACTCTCAGATTGTCTCATCTATGCTTGTAACTTGTCCTCCCTTAACAGAAGCGCAACAAAAACATGGTTATCTCCACCCAATGCAACATTAAAAAACATCTCTCGGACTGATCAGAAAATTAGAACCACAGAAAAAAGTTACAATACAGAAAGCGGTCATTCAAACCATTAAGTCTGCTTCAGCAAAATAAATTAGCAGCCCATTGTAATTCCATTTACAATAAGACCATATGAAATAAGAACGTGTAGGATTCGTCGGATCATGACTGGTCCGACATGTCACACATCCACTTTCCTGCCCTTTTCAGTAACCCTCAATTCCCCACTGATCAAAAATCTCTCAGCCTTAAATATATAAAAGGACAGTGGCCATAGGACGCTCGATGGCAAGGAATTTCAAAGACACAATTCTTTAAGAAAAGAAATTCCTCTTTACCAGGGTCTTAAACTGGCGGACCTTAATTCTGAGACTTTATCCTCAGGTCCTAAATTCTACAAAGGTGGGGAAATGTCCTCTCAACATTCAACTTGTCAAGCCACTTAAGAATCCTTTATGCTTTAATGACATAACCTGTCATTTTTCTAAACTCAAAGGAGTAGAATCGAAACCTGTTTAAGCCTTAGTTCGCATGAAAGTCCATCCATATCAAGGATCTTTCATCCTCGTGACCTTCTCTGACCCGCCTCTAATAAAATGTTATCTTTCCTTCAATAAAGAGACCAAAGCTGCACAGTATTCCAGATATAGTCTCACCAGCACCTTGCATAATTGCAGTAAGACTTCCATCCTCTCATACTCTTAAGCCCTTGAAACAATACCTCTCAAGTCCCTTTGCTTTCTGCAGTTTTGTACTCCTATTTGCCAACATTTTGCCCACTTACTTAACATATCAAGATCTCTAAATTGCTGTGTCTCTCTCTCCCAGCCTGCCTACCCCCCCCCCCCCACGAGTCATCAAATTTCGCTACAGTACCTTCATTTCCTTTCATGTCAACAAACACAAACCGTAAACAGCTGTGGTCCCAGCATTGATCCCTGCGGAACCCCACTCGTCGCAGGTTGCCAATATGAAAAACATACTGCTTATTTCCATTCGCTGTTTCCTGCCCATGAGCCAGTTCTCTATGCCATTAAACACCGCCAATAGTGTGGGCTTTTATCATATAGAACATAGAACATTACAGCACAGTATAGGCTCTTTTGCCCTTCGTTGTGCCGACCTGTGAAATCAACTTGAAGTCCATCTGACCTACACTATTCCATTTTCATTCCTATTTCGATCGAATGACTATTTAAATGCCCTTAAAGTTGGCGAGTCTACTGCTGTTGCAGGCAGGCTGTTGTAAAGAAACTACCTCTGAAATCTGTTCTATATCTATCATCCCTCAATTTAAAGCAATGTCCCCTTGTATTAGCCATCATCATCCAAGGAAAAAAGATTCTCACTGTTCATCCTATCGAACCCTCAGACATACAAGATAATCTATCAAATCACCACTCAACCTTCTTCTAACAAAAACAGCCTCAAGTCCCTCAGCCTTTCCTCGCAAGACCTTTCCTCCATACCAGGCAATATCAGAGTAAATCTCCTCTGAACCCTGTCCAAAGCTTCCACATCCTTCCTATAATGCAGTAACCAAAAGTGTACGCAATACTCCAAGCAAGACTGCACCAGAGTTTTGTATAGTTGCAACATGACCTCACGACTGCGAAAGGCAATCCCTCTGAATAAAAGCTAAGACACTGTTATGCCTTCTTAATAACCCTTTCAACTTGGGTGGCAACTTTCAGGGATCTATGGACACAGATCTCTCTGCTCATCCACATTACTAAGAACCTTACCATTAGATGTGATCTGTATTCCTGTTGCTCCTTCCAAAGTAAATCACCTCTCACTTTGCCTCATTAAACTCTATTTGCCACCTCTCAGCCCAGCTCTGCAGCTTATCCACATCCCTTTGCAACCTGCAACATCCTTCAGCACTATCCACAACTCTACTGACCTTAGGGTCATCCACAAATTAACTCATCCTTCTACGCCCTCATTCAGATAATTTATAAAAATGACAAACAGCAGTGGACCCAAAATAGATCCTTTCGGTACACCACAAGTAACTGAACTCCAGGATGAACATTTCCCATCAACCATCACCCTCTGTCTTCTTTCAGTCAGCCAATTTCTGATCCAAACTGCAAAATCACCTTCAATCCCAAGCCTCCATACATTGTGCAATAGCCTATCGTGGGGAACCTTATCAAAACGCCGTACAGAAACTCAAACACCACATCAACCGCTTTACCCTCATCCACCTGTTTGGTCACCTTCTCAAAAGAACTCAATAAGGTTTGTGAAGCACGACCTACCCTTCACAAAACTGTACTGACTATCCCTAATCAGATTATTCCTTTCCAGACGATAAAAGATAGGATTTATAACCTTTTCCAACACTTTGCCCACAATCAAAGTAAGGTTCACTGGTGTATAATTACCAGGTTATTTCTACTCTCCTTCTTGAACAAGGGAACATTTGCTATCCTCCAGTCTTCTGGCACTACAGAAGAACCTCAAACTATCTGAACACCAATTATCCGAATATCAGACTATCCAAAGGGGATCTCAAAGTCCAGGTAGAAACATTACGTCAATGAGCTGTTTCAACCCTGATCGCATCTTCCGTTTACAGGTACAACGGTAAGAACAAACCCAGCGCGTCGCCGCCACGTACGGCCCTGGACAGTCCAGGCACCATCCCGGAACGGACGACACACACACACACCTTCCCTGGAGTTCTACACAGGGATGTACCCTAAATCTCCCGTCCCCAGATAATCTTTCCAACACAGTCCTTCCTGTACAAGGGAAACTTGGAAGCTGTCAAAATGGTGTGCGCTAGTTATTTGGAGACTTACCTCACTAAGTCAGCGGAGTTACTGTTGAGACACAGTCCGGCTGCCACAGGGAGGGGGGTTGGGTCAAACGGGGA
>NC_057720.1:16604658-16659161 GCF_004010195.1 Chiloscyllium plagiosum
AGGAGAGGGTTGTTGGAGCGGATAGGGTTGGGGGCATCGGGGGCAGAGTGGGAGAGGGCAGGGTTGGGCCCAGCAGAGGGGCAGGGTAGGAGCGGACAGAGTTGGTGACGTGGGGTGGGGGGGGGGTCTCACGTACGGTATTCTTTTGCCGAATCTGAACGGGGAGCAGACTTCATAGAAAACTCAAGAGCCCGGAGAAAATCAAGCAACTGAATAACCAATTACCAGAATGAAATAATGCCCGTCCATTTCATTCGGATAATCAAGGTTCCTCTGTATTCCTATAGACAATGACAACAAAAATCAAAGCCAAAGGCTTGGCAATCTCCCCATGGCTTCCCAGAGAATCCTAGGATAAATCCCATCTGGCCCAGAGGACTCATTCTATTTTCACACTTTTCAGAATTGCTCCTTAGGAACCTCAATCCCGTCTAGTCTAATAGCCTGTATCTCAGTATTCTCCTCAACAAGTCTTTTTCCTGTGTGAATACTGATTAAAAATATTCATTTAGCGCCCCTCCTAATTCTTTGTCCATGTACATCTTCCCACTATTGTCCTTGACTGGCCCTAATCTTACTCTAGTCATTTATTCCTGACATACTTACACAAGGTTTTAGGGTTTTCCTTGATCCTGCCTGCCAAAGACTTCTCATGTCCCCTCCTGGCTCTTATTAGCTCTCTCTTTAGGTCTTTCCTGGCTAAATTGTACACCCTCAAGTGCCCCAACTGAGTCATCACATCTCATCCTAACATAAACCTTCTTCCTCTTGACTAGAGATTCAACTTCTTTCGTAAACCATGGTTCCCTCATTCGATCACTTCCTCCCTACTGACAGGTGCATACTTAACAAGGACACGCAGTAGCTGTTCCTTGAACAAGCTCCACATTTCAATTGTGCTCATCCCTTGCAGTTTCCTTTCCCATCCTATGCATCTCAAATATTGGCTAATCACATCGTTTTTGCCTCTCCCCCAGCTATAACTCTTGCCCCGCGGTATATATTTATCCCTTCCATTGCTAAAGTAAACATAACCGAATTGTGGTCACTATCACCAAAGTGCTTACCTACCACCAAATCTACCACCGGGCCAGGTTCATTACCCAGTACCAAATTCAATGTGGCCTTGCCCCATGGTGTCTTGTCTACATACCGTGTCAGGAAACCCTTCTGCACGCATTGAACAAAAATTGACCCATCTCAAGTACTTGAACTATAGTATTCCCAGTCAATATTTGGAAAGTTAAAGTCACCATAACAACTACCCTGTTATTTTCATTCCTACCCAGAATCATCTTTGCAATCCTTTCCTCTACATCTCTGGAACTATTTGGAGGCCGATAAAAAACTCGCCACAGGGTGGCCTCTCCTTTCTCGTTTCTAATCTCAGCCCATACTACTTCAGTAGATGAGTCCTCAATCGTCCTTCCTGCAACTGCAATCCTGTGCTTGAATAACAATGCCACAACTCCCACCATCCTTCCGTCCCCGCCCCCACATCTTTGTACCATCTTCTCTGTTCTTACAGAAAGATCTAAATCCCGAAATCTGAAACAACCATTCCTGTCCCTGCTCTATCCATGTCTCCGAAATGGCCACATCAAAACCTTAGGTATCAACTCATGCTGCAAGTTCACCCACCTTACTCTGGATGCTCCTTGCAATGAAGTGGACACACTTCAAACCAACTTCTTGCTTGCCAGTGCCCTCTTGCGACCTTGAAACCTTATTTATGACCTCACTACTCTCAACCTCCTGTGCAGGGAACAACAATTTGGGTTCCCATCGCCCCACTGAATTAATTTAAACCAAGACAGCATTAGCAAAATTTCCCCCCAGGATATTGGTACTCCTCTGGTTCAGGTGAAGACTGCAGAGATCCCACTTATCCCAGAATGAGCCCTAATTATCAAGGAATTCAAAACCCTCCCTCCTGCATCATCCCTGTAGCCAAGTGTTCAACTCCTCTCTCTCCCTATTCCTTGCCTCGCCAGCACGTGGCACAGGCAACATACCAGAGATAACACCTGTTTGTCCCACATCTAAGCTTCCACCCCAGCTCCCCGAATTTCTGCTTTCAATCCCCATCTCTTCCTCCCTACATGGACCACGACTTAGGGCTGTTCCCCCTCAAGGATCCCAAAAACATGATCAGAGACATCACGAACCCTGGCACCTGGGAGACAACACTTCATCTTTAATGAAGTACTTTGTCATAAGTCGGCTGAACGTTTAAATGCAGCACATCTAATGGCTCCCCTCTACCCAGTTTGGTTTAGACTTCCTTTAAAAAAAAACTCAAATAGTCAGATATGACTTCCTCTTCATGAAGTTATGCTGATTCTAATGTCTTTTAGGGAAGGAAACTACCATCCGTACCTGGTCTGGCCTACATATAACCCTAGACCCACAGCAATGTGGTTGACTATTAACTGCCCTCTGGACAATTAGGGATAGGTAATAAATGCTACCCAACCAGCGACACCCTCATCCCATGAATGAATAAAAAAAATTCTTACACTCCAATCCCATTGCAATACAGGCCTAAACACTATTTGCCTGTTTAGTCACTTGCTGTTCCAGTAAAACAACTTAGTCCCTTGCATGAATGCATTCAAGTCTCCAAACATCAACATTTAGAAGTTTCATGCCTTTTAAAAAAACTCTGCTTTTTCTGTTCGTATAGTGAAAGTGAAAAACTTCATAGAACATAGAACATAGAACAATACAGCACAGAACAGGCCCTTCGGCCCACGATGTTGTGCCGAACTTCTAACCTAGATTAAGTACCCATCCATGTACCTATCCAAATGCCGCTTAAAGGTCGCCAATGATTCCGACTCCACCACTCCCACGGGCAGCTCATTCCATGCCCCCACCACTCTCTGGGTAAAGAACCCACCCCTGACATCTCCCCTATACCTTCCACCCTTCACCTTAAATTTATGTCCCCTTGTAACACTCTGTTGTACCTGGGGAAAAAGTTTCTGACTGTCTACTCTATCTATTCCTCTGATCATCTTATAAACCTCTATCAAGTCACCCCTCATCCTTCGCCGTTCCAACGAGAAAAGGCCGAGAACTCTCAACCTATCCTCGTACGACTTCCTCTCCATTCCAGGCAACATCCTGGTAAATCTTCTCTGCACCCTCTCCAAAGCTTCCACATCTTTCCTATAGTGAGGCGACCAGAACTGCACACAGTACTCCAACTGTGGCCTAACCAAAGTCCTGTACAGCTGCAACATCACTTCACGACTCTTGAATTCAATCCCTCTGCTAATGAACGATAATACTCCATAGGCCTTCTTACAAACTCTATCCACCTGAGTGGCAACCTTCAAAGATCTATGTACATAGACCCCAAGATCCCTCTGTTCCTCCACCTGACTAAGAACCCTACCATTAACCCTGTATTCCGCATTCTTATTTGTTCTTCCAAAATGGACAACCTCACACTTGGCAGGGTTGAACTCCATCTGCCACTCCTCAGCCCAGCTCATATTCTCATTATATTCAACCAGCCACCTTGCTTCTCAACACCTAACCTGTCTTCAGTTTCTGTGCAACCTGTTAGTGCACAGTTTTAATTCCCAGTTAGTTTTGTATCATAATAAACTTCAATACATTACTTTTGGGCTCATTGTCAAAGTAATTTAGGATTGTAAATAGCTAAAGTCCAAGCACTGATCCTTGTGACAATCCACTAGTCACAACTTGCCAACATGAAAATACTATCTGCTCCTCCAGTCGGATTCCTATTTATTACCTAATCTTATATCTATAGCCTAATTTCTGTTCGTGTTTTATGGTAAGGATCTTCTGCAATCATCTACCTTCCACTGATGTATGGCTCACTTCTCTATAGTTTTCTGGATCTCCTTGTTGTTCTTCTTAAAGAAAAGAAATAGCACTGGCCATTCTCCAGTCTTCAGAAACTGGTGGATGCGGTGTATCTGGATTTCCAGAAGGTATTCGACTAGGTGCCGCACAAAGGCTGCTGGATAAGATAAACTTGCATACTGTTACAAGTAATGTGTTAGCATGGATAGAGGATTGGTTAACGAAAAAAATGCAAAGACTGGGGACAAATGGGTGGTTTTCTAGTTGGTGACCAGTGTCTAAAGGTGTGCCTCAATGATCAGTTTGGGACCGCAACTATTTATAATTTAGATAGATGATTTGAAATTGGGGATCAAGTGTGTCAAAGTTTGCAGATGACACGAAGATGAGTGTTAGTGCAAAGCATGCATGGGACAAGTGAAAGTCTGTAGAGGGATATAGATAGATTAAGTGATGGGCAAGAGTTTTGCAGAAGGAGTACAATACGAGGTCATCTATTTTGGAAGGAAAAACAAAATGGACTCTTAAATGGTGAAAAATTGCAGCATGCTGCTGCGCAGAGGCACCTAGGTGTCCTTGTGCATGAATCACAAAACGTTGGTTTGCAGGTAATTAAGAAAGCAAATGGAATGCAATCGTTCATTGCTAGAGGAATGGAGTTAAAAGCTGATATGCTGCAGCTGTATGTGGAGCTGGTGAGGCCACACCAGGTGTACTGTGTCCTGTTTAGATTAGATTAGATTACATTACAGTGTGGAAACAGGCCCTTCGGGCCAACAAGTCCACACTGACCCGCCGAAGCGCAACCCACCCATACCCCTATCTTTACCCCTTACCTAACACTACGGGCAATTTAGCATGGCCAATTCACCTGACCTGCACATCATTGGACTGTGGGAGGAAACCGGAGCACCCGGAGGAAACCCACACAGACATGGGGAGAATGTGCAAACTCCACACATTCAGTCGCCTGAGGCGGGAATTGAACCCGGGTCTCTGGCGCTGTGAGGCAGCAGTGCTAACCACTGTGCCACCGTGCCGCCCACAACTGAGACACTATGTAAGAGTACCGAAGGGCATACAGGGGAGTCGATTGTGAAGTTGAGGGGGTTCACTTCGGAGGAGAGGTTGAGTAGACTGAGACTATACTCATTGGAATTTAGAAGCATTAGAGATGATCTTATAGAAACATAAAATTATGCAGGAAATAGATAAGATAGAAGGAGGGAGGTTGTTACCACTGGCGGGTGAAATTAGAACTAGGGGGCATAGCCTCAAATTAAGGGGGAACAAATTCAGGACAGAGTTGAGGAGGAACTGCTTCACCCAAATGGTTGCGAATTGCTGGAATCTCCTGCCCAACGACGCAGTTCCAGCTACCTCGTTGAATGATTTTAGGGCAAAGGTAGATAGATTTTTTTGAACAGTAAAGGAATCAAGGGCTAGTGGGTGGGCACTTAAGTGGAGCTGAGTCCATGATCTCATTGAATGGGACAGCAAGCACGAGCGGCCAAATGGCCTACTCCTAATCCTTGTTCTTACGTACTTAGACTTCATCTGTAGTTAAAGAAAACACAATCAGTCTCTATCGAAGATCTCTCCCTTGCCTCCCACAATATCCTGGAATAGACCATATCAGTCCGTGGCGATCTATACAGTCAGAGATATACAGCATGAAAACAGACAGTTCAGACCAACCCGTCCATGCCAACCAGATATCCCGACCCATTTCTAGTCCCACCTGCCAGCACCTGGCCCATACCCCTCCAAACCCTTCCTATTCATATACCCATCCAAATGTCTCTTAAATGTTGCAATTGTACCAGCCTCCACCACTTCCTCTGGCAGCTCATTCCACACACGTACCACCCTCTGTGTGAAAACATTGCCCCTTAGGTCTCTTTTATATCTTTCCCCTCTCACCCTAAACCTTTGCCCTCTAGTTCTGGACTCCACAACTCCAGGGAAAATACTTCGTCTATTTATCCTATCCATGCCCCTCATAATTTTGTAAACCTCTATAAGGTCACCCCTCAGCCTCCAACGCTCCAGGGAAAACAGCCCCAGCCTGTTCAGCCTCTCCCTATAGCTCACATCCTCCAATCCTGGCAACATCCTTGTAAATCTTTTCTGAACCCTTTCAAGTTTCACAACATCTTTCCAATAGGAAGGAGACCAGAATTGCATGCAATATTCCAACAGTGGCATAAACAATGTTCTGCACAGCCGCAACATGACCTCTCAACTCCTGTACTCAATACTCTGACCGACAAAGGAAAGCATACCAAACGCCTTCATCGCTATCCTATCTACCTGCGACTCCACTTTCAAGGAGCTATGAACCTGCACTCCAAGGTCTCTTTGGTCAGCAACACTCCCGAGGTCCTTACCATCAAGTGTATAAGTCCTGCTAAGATTTGCTTTCCCAAAATGCAGCACCTCGCATTTACCTGAATTAAACTCCATCTGCCACTTCTCAGCCCATTGGCCCATCTGGTCAAGATCCTGTTGTAATCTGAGGTAACCCTCTTCGCTGTCCACTACACCTCCAATTTTGGCGTCATCTACAAATTTACTAACTATACCTCTTATGCTCGCATCCAAATCATTTATGTAAACGACAAAAAAAAGAGGACCCAGCACCGATCCTTGTGGCACTCTACTGGTCACAGGCCTCCAGTCTGAAAAACAACCCTCCACCACCACCCTCTGTCTTCTACCTTTGAGCCAGTTCTGTAGCCAAAAGGCCATTTCTCCCTGTATTCCATGAGATCTAACCTTGCTAATCGGTCTCCCATAGGGAACCTTGTCGAACGCCTTACTGAAGTCCATATAGATCATATCTACCACTCTGCCCTCATCAATCCTCTTTGTTACTTCCTCAAAAAGCTCAATCAAGTTTGAAAGACATGATTTCCCACGGACAAAACCATGTTGACTATCCCTAATCGGTCCTTACTTTTCCAAATACACGTACACCCTGTCCCTCAGGATTCCCTCCAACAACTTGCCCACCACCGAGGTCAGGCTCCCCAGTCTATAGTTCCCTGGCTTGTCCTTACTATCCTTCTTAAACAGTGGCCCCAACGTTTGCCAACCTCCAGTCTTCCAGCACCTCACCTGTGACTATCGATGATATGGATTTCTCAGCAAGAGGCCCAGCAATCACTTCTCTAGCTTCCCACAGAGTTCTTGAGTACACCTGATCAGGTCCTGGGGATTTATCCACCTTTAACCGTTTCAAGACATCCAGCACTTCCTCCTCTGTAATCTGGACATTTTGCAAGATGTCACCATCTATTTCCCTACAGTCTATATCTTCCATATCCTTTTCCACAGTAAGTACTGATGCAAAATACTCATTTAGTATCTTCCCCCATTTTCTGCGGCTCCACACAAGGACCGCCTTGCTGATCTTTAAGGGCCCTATTCTCTCCCTAGTTACCCTTTTGTTCTTAATGTATTTGTAAAAACCCTTGGGATTCTCCTTAATTCTATTTGCCAAAGCTATCTCATGTCCACTTTTTGCCCTCCTGATTTCCTTCTTAAGTATACTTCTACTTCCTTTTATACTCTAAGGATTCACTCCATCTCTGCTGTCTATATCTTACATCGGCTTCCTTCTTTTTCTTAACCAAACCCTTAATTTTGTTAGTCATCCAGCACTCCCTGTACCTACCAGCCTTTCCCTTCACCCTAACAGGAATATACTTTCTCCGGATTCTTGTTATCTCATTTCTGAAGGCTTCCCATTTTCCAGCTGTCCATTTACCTGTGAACATCTGCCCCCAATCAGCTTTCGAAACTTCTTGCCTAATATTGTCAAAATTGGCCTTCCTCCAATTTAGAACTTCAACTTTTAGATCTGGTCTATCCTTTTCCATCATTATTTTAAACAGAATAGAATTATGGTTGCTGGCCCTAAAGTACTCCCCCACTGACACCTCAGTCACCTGCCCTGCCTTATTTCCCAAGAGTAGGTCAAGTTTTGCACCTTCTCTAGTAGGTACATCCACATACTGAATCAAAAAATTGTCTTGTACACACTTAACAAATTCCTCTCCATCTAAACCTTAATGCTATGGCAGTTCCAGTCTATGTTTGGAAATCCCCTACCATAACCACCCTATTATTCTTACAGATAGCTGAGATCTCTTTACAAGTTTGTTTCTCAATTTCCCTCTGACTATTAGGGGGTCTATAATACAATCCCAATAAGGTTATCATCCCTTTCTTATTTCTCAGTTCCACCCAAATAACTTCCCTGGATGTATTTCCGGGAATATCCTCCTTCAGTATAGTGATAATGCTATCCCTTATCAAAAATGCCACTCCCCCTCCTCTCTCACCTCCCTTTCTATCCTTCCTGTAGCATTTGTATCCTGGACCATTAAGCTGCCAGTCCTGCCCATCCCTGAGCCATGTTTCCGTAATTGCTATGTTATCCCAGTCCCATGTTCCTAACCATGCCCTGAGTTCATCTGCCTTCCCTGTTAGGCCCCTTGCATTGAAATAAATGCAGTTTAATTTATTAATCCTACCTTGCTCCTGCTTGCTCTGACTGTTTGACTTATCTAACTTTATGTTTTTCAAGATACCCAACATCACCTCCTTAAATCGACATGCTCTGGACTACCAACAGCATTCCTTAATCTAAGCATCATCTTTGTCCTCCTCCTCAGTGAATACTGATGTGAAGTGCTGATTAGGGAACCTCACCTACTTCTTCAGATCCACGCACAAATCCCTCCTATGTCCTTGAGTAGACTTGCACTTTCCTTAACCAGCCTCTTGCTCCTATTATGTATATAACATCCCTTGAGATTCTCCTCAACCCTTCTTACCAAGAGCATTTCATGGTCCCTTTTAGCCCTCTAATTCCTTGTTTACTTTCTTTCCTGCTTCCTTCAGTTTTCTCAAGGGCCTAGTTTGATCTCAATTTCCTAAACTTACATTACACTGCCTTTTTCAGGAAACTTTCAATATCTTTTGTCATCCAGGGTTCTTAAATCTTGCCAACCTTATCCTTCATCCTCACAGCTAAATATTGGCCCTGGACATTGATCAACTGGCCTTCAAAAGACTCCCACATGTCAGATGTGTACTTAATCGTAAATAACTGCCACCAATCCAGTTTCTCCAATTCTTGTCTAATACTGTTGTAATTGGCCTTACCCCAATTTAGTACTTTCATCTAAGGACCAGCCTATCCTTATCCATAACTATCTTAAAACTTATGGAATTACGATCGCTGTTCTTGAAATGCTCCCACACTGAAACTTTTGATCATCTGGCCAGGCTTATCCCCAAGAAATAGGGTCTGATATAACTCCTTTCCTAGTTGAGCCATCTACATATTGTTTCAAGATACCCTCCCGGATGCAGTTATAGCGTCATACAGACCTTTTGGTCCAACTTGTGCACACCCACCAGGGTTTCCCAAACTAAACTAGCCCCATATGTCTGTGGGGTTTGGCCAATACCCCTCTAAACTTTTCCTATCCATGTGCCTGTCCAAATGTATTATAAATGTTGTAACTGCATCTGCAGTTACTACTTCCTCTGGCAGTTCATTCCATGTGTGCCCCACACTAAGAAAATGTTACCTTCAGGTCCCTTTTAAATCTTTCCCCTCATCTTAAAAATATGCTCTCTAGCTTTTAATTCCCCTATCCTCGTGTAAAGGTCTTTGCTATTCATTTCATCGATGCTCCTCATGATTTTATAAACATCTAACCAGTTACCCCTCAACACGCTATGCTTTCGGGGGGGGGGGGGGGCAAAAAAAATGTTCTGACCCATATAAGCCCCTGACACTAAGCCCCATGAATGGAGCCTCAATCAATATTGGGGAAGTTAAAATTACCCATTACAACATGATTTTTGCATCTTTCAATGATGTGCCTGCACACCTGTTCTTCTGTCTCCCATTGGCTCTTGGAAGGCATACAATATAAACCCCATCATGGTGACTACACCTTTCTTTTTTTGAGTTCCACTCATATGGCCTCACTGGATGAGCCCCCCACCACCCCCCGAAGATGTCCTCGCTATGTCACAGCTATGACATCAGTAATGCCCCACCCCTTATACAGCCCTCTCTTTCGAAGTTTCAGGCATGATACTTTGAGCTGCCAGTCCCGCCCTTCTCTCAATCAAGTTTCTTTAATGGCTACAAGATCATAATTCCATGTCCTTATCCAGGTTTCAAACTCATCTGCTTAACCTATTTACTCCTTGTATTAAAATCAGAATCTCAACCCTTCTGCCAATGGGAATGGTTTGTCTGTTCAGATTGTTATGGATTAGGCCAGACTCCTCAAAACGTTTTTAAGCAGTAGCCCAGACCATAACTTTACTATTTGTTTACCTAGGTGTATAGTGGATATTCCCGGTGCAAATTACCTGGGACAACTGCCACATTTTAAACAAACAAGATTTATTCACAAAATTACAGAATGAAACAGACCAGAAAACAGAATACTTGGATATAGATTTGCTCGCTGAGCTGGAAGGGGAGTTTTCAGACATATCGTCAGCGTACTAGGTAACATCTTCAGTGAGCCTCTGCATACCACATAACTTATCCTATCCAAAACTGACATAATAATGCTGTTCTGAAAACACTTGCAACAATCCCAATACACACATCCCTTAACACAAAAGGTAAAATCAAACAAAGCTTTACAGTTCAAGGAGAGAAACAAGTCAGCAGCTTGTTTCACACACAACTGCTGAACTGAACCAAAAAAACCTCAGCTGCCAGGACTAGCCACTCCCCTTTCATGACAAAAATTATTTCTAAACCATGAGAGCCTTTGGCCTGAGGTATCATCTGTTTAGGGGTCAACAAAAAAAAAGGGCCCCAATAAACCAATCATCTCTGCACCAACTCAGCCGTTTTGGAGCCTGGGCTGCTTTATGAGCCCTCTGGGAAAAAAAAATCAAGGACGCACCAACTTTGAGAAATGGACAAACTTTGTGGCAAGGTCCATCGTGATTTCGAATTCTGCTAATCAAAGCTCTCAAACTTCTCTTTTTCAAAGAGAATAGCATCAACTTGTCAAAGCTATCCACATAACTGAAGACCGTCTTCACAGTCACCATTCTCAAAATTTTCAACACTTCCTCTAACATCTTCACATTCTTCCTTAAACATGGTGCATGCCACTGAACAAAATACACAAGTTGAGGTTCAATTAGCAACGTTCACTTTTCCTCTGTAATATAATGAGGATATGGAGTACAATAGCAGGTTCCTAAAACCTTTTAAGTGACTTTCTCAACTAATCCTACCAACTTCAATGATTTGTGCCATGGTCTCTGTTCCTGAAACTCCTCTAGAATGGCACAATTTATTGTATGTTGCCTCTCCTCATTCTTCCTCCCAAAATACACACTTCTCGACATTACATTTCAACAGCATACTTACCAATTTCATCTCTAGTCTCGAAGTCAATCATTATCGTCCTCAAATGTCAATGTTTCCTAGTTTCGTGCCATCTTCAAATGTTTAAATTGTGCCTTTTACCCAATTTAGGCCATTAATAAAAAAATTCAAGAAAAGCAACAGATCCAGTGCCATTTCCTACAGATCTCTGTACATTTTCCTCCCATTCAAAATAACCAACTCCATATCCATGTTACAACCATCTCTTTTCCTCTACATTCCTCGAAAGCCTACGTGTCACTTTTGTCAAAAGTTGTTTGGAAGTCCATGCACACCATATCATCTTCATCAACACTTTCTATTACCTCTTCAAAAACTCAAAGTTAGGTTGTACACAATTTGACCTCAATAAATCGGTTTCCTTAATGAATAATCCAAAGGTCAGACACATACACCAGATTAATATAAGTGAAACAAAAACATATTTTAAAAATTTCATATTTGAAAACAGAAGTTCTTCTGTTCCAGAGAAAGCTCTCATTGGTAATTATGAAAGGAGTACCGTTAAAAACCTAGACACATCTCATTCACTGTTTAACATGTTCAAAAGTATATTTTACACCAAGACGAACACTATAAAAAGGGCAAATTCTCAATTTCAATTATTTTAATTGACTACCACATGCTGGAACTTCAACTGTGCAATGTACTGAAAAGTGTAGAACCAACTGACAGCATATTCTAACTAGATTTCTGCCTTTAGCAGTGCATGTGGTCTTCAGAACTTACTGTCAGTTTTACAACAGTGAATATTGATGAAGTCAGACAAGGTGACCACTTTGTCGAACTCTTCCAGTCCATGTGCAAGCATGACCCCTGATCTTCCCTTAGCCAACTGGTTTAATGCAGCATCCTGCTCACATGCCCACTTGTCTGAGCTTGGTACGCTGCAATGCTCCATCGAATCACTATGTAAACTGGAGGAATAAAATCTCATCTTCAGATATACATTCATGCACACACACCCCCTACATATGCACCCTCTCACACACTTAAAACCCTTTACATTCACACACATACACACACTCGCTGACACTCACCCCCCAACCCGCACACAAGTTTGTGGGGTGAATTCATACTTGCAGAATTATATTTTCTTTTGCTAAAAAAACTGTATGAATCCATGTAAGATTCTGTAAACCCCTTTTTTAGGGCATTGAGACACAGACTTTAACCTTAAACCTTCAATGCATTATCTGAACTGACATATCAACTATTGTTAAAGTTCACTTGAGAATGTAACTTTAAAAAAGTTCTGGGGTTTACATATGAAAGAACTGAAACCAACATGGTCATTCTAGAAGATGAGACTCTTAAACAATCCAGGTCTTTTTCGATATATCATCTCAGTTGCAACACAGTGAAAACTTTTGCTATAAATTCTGTTTTACAATCTTAATACTCCACAACCACCTGATGAAGGAGCAGTGCTCCGAAAGCTAATGCTTCCAAATAAACCTGTTGGACTATAACCTGGTAGTGAGATTTTTAACAATCTTCAGACTAGGCATTTTACAACCTTCTGGGTTTAATATTGAGTTCAACACTTTCGGATTGTGAACTCATGCCTAGCTTTAGGGAACATCTCTGGGACACCCGCACCAAACAATCACACCGCCCTGTGGCCCAACATTTCAACTCCCCCTCCCACTCTGCCGAGGACATGGAGGTCCTGGGCCTCCTTCACTGCCACTCCCTCACCATCAGACGCCTGGAGGAAGACCGCCTCATCTTCCACCTCGGAACACTTCAACCCCAGGCCATCAAAGTGGACTTCACCAGTTTCCTCATTTCCCCTTCCCCCACCTCATCCCAGTTCCAAACTTCCAGTTACTGCTCCTCAGATGCTGCCTGAACTGCTGTGCTTTTCCAGCACCACTCTAATCTAGACACTCCCCCTTCCCTCCTCCTATTTCCTCTACCTTTACTGTTTGCACCATGGCTTATTTTATATTAATGCTTTAAATCACAGATCCAACTTCAAATTCTTCCCAACTTCTAATTAGAAAGAACTAGATAGATTTGTTTAATGCTGAATATAACTTTCCACCACAAATCTTCACAAGTTTAGAAAAAAAACTTTACAGAGCATTCCATCAGGTGTAACCCATGCAACTTAGATATACAACTTCCAAGACCTTGCACCACATTTAGTTCACTCATTTGGGCATTACTTACTTTTGTAACTTTGCTTGCTTACCAATACAAAGTTTCTATGTTGAACTTAAGTCAGCTATGTGCTTTCACATTGCCCTTGTCGTGCTTCTTTTGGCTAATCTGAAAACTTCGGAGTTTTTACATCAACAATTTAAGACTGCTGGGTGAAACTCACTTAGGATCCATGTACATGGAACAACAAATACAAAACACATTGTGGCCTCCTTTGAATAGGTATTTTCTCTCAGCTTCTAATATGTGCAAAGATGGAATTCCAAAGCCAACTTGTCCAAAACTAACTTGTCCAAAACTCAATTATCTACTAAATCCTACTTACAACAGAACTTTCCAGGTCCTGGTCACTTCAGCAGTCACCTACCAGAACCCTACCAAATATCTCAGATGATAAAAAAGGTGGTCTTTGTCTCAAAGAGAAACAAGAACTTTATGACCTTTATTTATGAAGCAAATCAGTTAAGTTTAATTAGATAGTGACAACAATTCTGTATTATTCACATCAAGCTGGTTTACTGTTTGCATGAAAATAATCCAGTTCGAAATGTTTAATGGACTAGATTACATTTTAATGTTTAGTTTAAAACAAAACAACAAATTGCATGCAAAGCACATGCATGCCGAACATTCATACTGGAAACCAATTACCATAGAAGCTTTTAAAAGAGTATTTGCTAGACACCCTGGCCATAGATAGCTTGCAAATATTTGAAGTATAAGTGAATATTGTTGTGGCAGCATGCCATAAAAAGCAAGTTAAACATCCTACAAGAATCTTGCACTACTAAATGAAATTCAGGAAGATCAGAACACACACAAAAATAAAGACCAAAATTAGATAGCATCAGACCCTTGTATTTCTGGACCTAAATATACTACAATCACAATTAAAACTTGAAAACAACTTTGCTCTTCACCAGTCATCATGCGACCAATAGTTGTGAACTTTTTAGTGCCCCTTGAAGAGTTTATTATAATCTGCAATTGATTAAGCATACGTAAAAGGGGCATGATTACAAAATTTACAGGTATTTAGAAATTTTATACAAGTACTCAAAACGTAATTCATAGCACTGTTAAATCTTCTCCAGATTTAAATTAAATTACTTGTGAATCCATCGTACTGCCATTGTTCTATGACAGCATTTGAAAAATACTTCAGTTGCCTTACATAGAATCCAAAGATGAATGGCATTGTATATCATTGACCTTGAAAATGGTGACAAAAGCCACCAAATACCATTCAAAACAAATAAGGGCAAATTTAAAGACCAACAATCCAGTTTGGAGGCACAGGCTCTGAAGTACAGCACAGCTCCTTTCAATTTCTACAACACACTCCTGACATGTTCTCCCCATTTTGCCCAAGATCAATGCCAGTGTTCACTTTATGCGTGTGGGGTAGAGTTGCAGTGCAGAGCAGAATCTATTCAAAATAAAGAACTGCACAAAGCTCAAAATTTGACATTGAAAAAGGCTAACCCAACTTTTGCTGTTGCAGTTATTGGAGTGGTGGGAAATAGAATGATAAAATCCAAGGTTGGGGGGGGGGGGGGTGCAAGAATTGGTCGGAGATGCCATGTTGCGTGGCAAAGGAAGACATGCAAGGAGTGTGTGCCCCGTCCCGCCTGAATTGCCTGTCACGCTGTCGAGTCGGCTGAGTCCAAACCACAACCCAACAGCCAAGGAACTGGGAAGAGAGAGAGAGAGAGAGAGAAGGGGGGGGATTGGTGGTGGAATGGATGGCAAGCAAAGAAAATAAAGCAAAACTCCCAACCGATCTTCGTCCTCCCCCACCCCCAACCATCGCTATCTCTCTCTCTGCTGTCGGTGAGCTTATTGCAACAGGAAGGAGGAAAAAAAAACACACACACACGCACATACCTTGTTTTTTTTGGCACAAGGGAATGCGCGGAGGAGCGGCGGGCTGGGTTTTATTGTCAGCGCTCGTCCTCCATCCATCCAGGCACCGCCGCCATTTTGCTCGCTATTGTGCCCGGAGATGGTGAAGGCGGGAGGGTAGGGGGAGGGGAGGGGAAAGAAGGGGGCGGTGGGACGCTTGGTGCGGGGGGGCAGGCCGTCGCTGAGCCCTCCCCGCGGGAACCGGCTTGGTGGTATCGGCTGGGTACAGCCTGGCGGTCGGCTTCCTGTCAGAAACACGAGCGGGCGCAATCCTTTGTCCCCGCCAAGTGCGTGTTTGCTCTTCCAGCACCACCATCACCAACCGCCTTCCCCCCCTCCTTTCCCTCCGCCAGTGGAAGCGCCTTCCCCCCTCACCGACGCCTCTCTCCCCTGTCGCTGTTTTTTTTTAAAGTGGCAGCTGGGGCTTCAGGAAAGCATGGAAATGGTGGCGGCTTCCTGACCAGGTGAGAGAGAGAGAGAGAGAGAAAGAGAGAGAGCAGGATCCTGACTGGAAAAGAAAAATTGGATGGGTTGGTTGGGGGTGGTCTAAGAGAGAAAAAAAATAATACCACTGATCATTTTCTCGCAGCACCCGGTTTCCTGTCTGAAGAAAAACAAAATGGGAATGAACTCCCATCAGATTCAACAAGGCAGGTGTCAAGTCGAAGGAAACTCGACGCTGCGAGAAAAATAATCATCAATGGCCAGTTGGGCCAGTTCCCCATGGGACACTGGGGAATCAGGCCTTCAGGAGAAAGCGGCCAAATAACATTTTACTTTGTCGGTTGGGGAGTGAAAAAAAAACATCCATTGCGCCTTTTTAAAACAAATCAATCTTTCGTCATCACACATGGGAAGATCGTTGCAAATGTGCGGTTATTTATTTTAATAGTTGCATGGATGTTTTACAAAGAAGCCTTTGGAAAGAATATCTTAATTAATATTCCGGAAGGTGTTTACCGGAGTACTGCTGACTCCATGACTCTTGGCTTTGTGGCTGCTGGTGTTTGACAGCACGTCCTGGGAAATTGTTGACAAACGATTTAACTGCTTATTTACAATTCAGGCATGATTCCTGTCAAAATTCCAGAACTCGACCTTTCACCACTCCATTCCCCGCACATAATTTTCATTGATCTGTTTGGCATTTATCATTATAGTCCTATACCTTTTGCAAATAAAATGGGTTTTTTTCAGCCATTGTTTTGGTTGCATTTCTTCACATTGTATACATCCCACTCAACAATACCACTGTTTACATGATTTTTCTTTCAGCGAAGAGATAAATTGCTTCCATACTTAACTGCTTGGAACATAATATAAGCAGAAATAATGCAACAGATGACTCCACGGGCATGGACCAAGCTTCAGCTGCTTAGGACAGCACCACCATTTTAAATGGAAATTCACATAAACAAAACACTGTGAATACAAGGACATTCCAATTCCAAAAGCAGCTACAAAGTTTAATGGAAAAGAAGATTCTGATCAACTGTGATAGTAATGAGAAAAAAAAGTTTTATTTGTAATATGAAGATTTCAAGCACTAATATCAAATCGTTGAAATAGCCTATAAAGAAACAGATTTTGGTATGGCAAAAACATTAAAAGAGTACCTTGCATCCGTTCTCACTTTTGAAGTTGGTGCTTAACCAATTTAATTATGTCACTAACATTGTTAATATCAAAACATTAAAATATTGTTTTAGACAGAATTAGAAATCTTGATATAAAATAAGTAGATAGTTGAAATGATGTTCTTCTAGTGGATCTCAAGGAAATAGGAACAGATTCTCCTAACACCTTCTTCCAACCTAATCAACCCTCCTTCCCCCAACGACTGGAAGAAGGCTAATGTTCCTATTTTTAATGAGGGAGCTAAGACAGTATAGGATACCTTTCGGCCCAGAAGTTTGTTGTCAGTACTAAAGAGGCATGATAAAGTATGCACTATTTGGCTACTTAAAGAAGGATATATCAGGAACACTTAACATGCTAGAAAAATTAGGGCCTGCCTCACTAATTCTATTGTATGTTTTGAAGCATTTATCAAAATTGTGAATGAGGTAAACATTACCTCAATTTTCAAAACATGAAAGAGAAGTTGATGTTATTGTCACTGGATTGGTCATCCAGAAATCCAGGTTATTTTACTGCGGGGACTTGGATTCAAATTTCACAATAGTGGATGGGGGAGTTTGAATTCAATAAATATCAAAATGATGACCAATAAACCATTGGAATCAAATCTTATCTAGTTCACTAATATCCTTTAGAAAGAGAAAACCTAGTCTGGCCTACAGATCCACAGCAATGTGGTTCACTCTTAAGTACCTCGAGCAATGGACTCTGTTGCCTCAAACTTAAAAAACCTGGCATCAACCAAAACGCCCAGAAATGACATTGGCCCTTTGATCCTGTGAAGTCCTTCTCACCAACATATAAGGGCTACTGCCAAAATTGGGAGAGCTATCGGTCTGACATATTCATACTTACAGAATCATACCTTATATGTAATGTCTTAGACAACACCATCATTATCTCTGTCCCACCACCAGGACAGATGCATCCGCGGTTGAACCCAGTGGCATACAGTCAGGAAGGAGCTGCTCCAGGAGTCCTCAACATTGAAAGCAGACCTTGTGAAGTCTCATGGCATCAGGTCAAACATCGGCAAGGAAGGCTCCTGCTGATTACCGCGAGAAGTCCCCACCTCCGATAATAAATCAGTTCTCCATGTTGAACACCACTTGGAGGAAAAACTGAAATTGGCAATGACTCAGAATGTACTGTAATCGGGCAATTTCAGAGTCCATCCCCAAGAATGGTTTTGAAGCATCATTATTAATCGAGCTGGTCAAGTCCGAAAGGATATAGCTGCTATGCTTGATCTGTGGCAGGTGGTGACGGAACCAACAAGAGGGAAGAATATACTTGACCTCATTCACACCGATGCAGTACATGCATCTGTCATGACAACATCGAGAAGAATGACCACGCACCACCGTTGTGGAGACAATGTCCTGCCTTCACATTGATCACAAAGTGTGACACTGACAGCATGCTGAATGGAATAGACTTTGAATATATCTCTCAAATCAAGTCTGGACATCCAATGAGGCGCTGAGGACCAACAGCAGCAATAGAATTGTTTGCAAATACTAATGGCAACCTCATAGCCTGGCATACCCCCCCAATCTAATACTAAGATCAAGCCTGGTTCAATGAAGAATGCTGGAGTAGCACCAGGCCTACTTGAACATCAGGTGTTAATCTGGTGAAGCTACGAAACAAAACCACTACAAGACAAAACTTGTGATCTACAAATATCCCCATTCTCGACAATAGTAGATCAGTGCAAAAGTAGGACAAAAGCATTTGCAACAATCTTCAGCCAGGAGTGCTGAATAGATGAGGCATCTTGCCTCCTCCCAAGATCACTAGCGAATAGTACTGAAGAAGTATACTCCAGATTTGCCATTCCCTTCAAGCTGTTCCAGTACAGGTATAACACAAGCATTTTTCTGACAATGTGGGTAATTGTGTCCTAGGTCGAACCATCTTCAGCTGCTTTATCAATATCATAAGGTCAGAATAGGGATGTTCACTGATGATTGCACAATATTCTGCACAATTTGCAAATCTTCAGATACTGAAGCAATCCATGTCCAACGGCAACAGAATTGGGACAAAATTTAGGTTTGGGCTCATAAGTGAAAACTGAGATTTATGCCACCACAAGTGCCAGGCAATGAATATCTCCAACAAGAGAGAATCAAACCATCGCTCTTGACATTCAATGACTTCACAAAAAACAGGACAATTCCAACCTATTACCACCTTAATATTTTAATCTCAATCATCAGTGAATTTATGACAAGTATCATCAACAGTGCTATCAAGCAACACTTGCTTAGTGATAACCTGCTCAGCCTGCTTTCTGACAGGGTGTCTCAATTCCTGACTTCAATATTGCTTTGGTTCAAATGTGGACAAAAAAGCTGAACTCCAGAGGGGATGTGAAAGTGACTGCACTTGATATCAAGGTTGTATTTGACTGAATGTGGCATTAAGAAACCCTAGCAGATTTGGAGTCAATGGGAATTGGGAGAAAACTTTCCTCAGTTGGAGCCACACCTGACAAAGCTGGTTGTGGTTGGTGGAGGTCAGTCATCTCAGCTCCAGGGCAGTTCTGCAGGAGTTCCTCAGGGTTGTGTCCTAGGTCTAACCATCTTCAGCTGATTCATCAATATCATAAGTTCAGAAGTAGGGATGTTCACTGATGATTACACAATATTCTGCACAATTTGCAAATCTTCAGATACTGAAGAATCCGTGTCCAAAGGCAACAGGATTGGGACAAAATTCAGGTTTGGGCTGACAAGTAAAAACTAAGCTTTATGCCACCACAAGTGCCAGGCAATGAATATCCCGAAAAAGAGAGAATCAAACCATCGCTCTTGACATTCAGTGACTTCACATTCATTGAATTCCTGACTATCAGTTTCTAGGGATTATGATTGACTCGGAACTAAATGGTAGAAATCACTACAAATACTGTGGCTCCAAGTACAGGTCAGAGCTCAGAATCCTGCAGCAAGTAACTCACCCTGTGACTCCACAAAGTCTGATCTTACAAAACAGAAGTTGGGAGTGTGATGGAATACTCCCCATTTGACTGGATGAATGCAGCACCAACAACATTCAAGAAACTTGATGCCATCCAGCAACAAAGCAACTTATTTGATTGGCATCACATCCATAAACACTCAGCCTCTCCACCCCAATGTTCAGCTTGCAGAAAGCTTTGTTTAAATCCATATTGGATTTCCTGTCCCTCATCTAGTTAGTATTGTGGGACAATGGAAACTCCTGATCTTGAATTTTGTACAATGTGTGAACTGCCTCCCAAGGGATCCGTTGTCTCCTTGATTTTCAAACTGGTTAATGCCAATGTATCCCTAGCCAGTTTGAGTGGACAGAAGTTGGTCAATGTCTCTATTTAGTGGAGTTGGTTTCTTTTTAGTAATTGAAGTTAAAATACGGAATCAGTTGGCTGGACTGCTGACTTGCAATGCTGGACGATGATGATGATGCTACAGCATAGGTTCAATTCCTGCACCAGCTGATGTTACAGTGAAAGACTCTCCTCCTCAACCTTTCCTCTCACCCAAGGTGTGTTGACTGTCTTGTTAAACCATGACTAGTCATCTTTCTCTAATGAGAGTGCAGCTCTATTGTTTAATAGGACTACAGTGATTTTACCTTCAATAACTGAAAGCTTTTGACCCTGATACCAACAGTCTGTGTATTGAACAGGGTCATATTTTCCAAAACTGGAATAATCCTTTGCAAAAAACATTTGGATTAAAAATGATAACTCTTCATAAGGTATAATGGCAACAGTGGTTACGTGACCAGACCAGTAATCCAGAGACTTGGACTGATGACCTTGAGATATGCATGCAAATCTCACCATGGCAGCTAGATTTTAAATTCAGTTAAATAATTACATTTGAAATAAAAAGCTAGCAACATTAATGATGTCCATGTTTCACAAATGTCGTTTGGGGAAGAAAATCTTCTGTCTTTATCTGGTCTCACCCATATGTGTCTCCAGTCCCATATTAATATGGTTAACTCTCAACCATTGTCTAAAATTGCCTTTCAAATTAAGTCATATCTCTCAAATAAATAGGGATTGGCAATGAAAACTTAAACAATTATTGTCAGCGATGCTGACATCTGTGAATTATTTAATAAAATTATGTAATAAAATAAAGCCTCTGTCCATGTATAAGTCCTTACCTAGGTCTCAGCTAGAATGCTATACCCAGCTTTGGTTTCATTATGTCATGGCAGTTAATGAGGCTTTCCAGTGGGTAATCTGTGTCTTGTGTAAGGCCCTGTTGTATTTAACAAGGCCTTTTACTATCTTAATAAATTGTAGCAAGCAAAATAAAGTACATAAAGACAAAAAACACTTTAAAATATAAATCAATCTCCAAAATGTGGCCTGAATCTTGACCAGACAGCTCTCTTCAGGCAGAGATAAATTAAAAACTGTCAAAATAGTATCAATTCGTCAGGAACCAGAAAGTTTGGTGGTGGAAAAAAACTCAGATGCAGCCAAACCTGCCGAATTTCCCCACATTCTTTGTGTTTGTTTCAGATTTCAGCAGTCACAATATTTCGCCTTTATTAATGGAAAAAGCAGTTTGGGTTTCAGAATGAAAAGTCACTGGTTGTAAGAGCTAGTGACTGACATCGCTTTGGAATGGAGAATACAATGAGTGAAGAGAGGCAGCTGGAGAAAAAACAAAAATGGGAGATGCTGGAAATGTGAAATAACAGAAAAACCCGGAGAAATTTGAGTCAGATTGCATTTGTGGAGAGACAAACAGTTAACATCTCAGATTAATGTTGCGCGTCAAAAGAACTAACAATGTAATAGGTTTTTAACAAAACAAAAATAGGATGAGAAACCACTAGCAGAGAGAATAACAAAGAAAAGGTTTGTGATAGGATAGAAGGTAAAAGAAATTAAATAAAATGGAGTGGTATTCAAACAAGTAAAGAAACAAAAGATGGGACCAGAAGATCTGTAAATGGCCACAGCAGAGATGTAACCAGCACCTAACCTTTGGTAAGTGGTTATGATCTGAAGTTATTGAAATCATTGCTACATAAGGAACATTGTAAAATGAATACACAAAACATGATATAATGTTCTCTCAAGATTCCATTGAAGACAGAGAGGGAGGAGAATGGAGGATGAACATGCACAGAAGACTGCATTGTGAACAGCAAATACAGTATACCAAACTGAAAAAGTACAGGTAAATTTCAATTTCACCTGAAATACGTGTTTGGGGTCTTGGATCTTTGGAAGAGAGCAAGTGAAAAGAAGTATGTAACCCTGTGAGCCTCTTCTGTTATTGAATGAGAATATGGCTGCTTTGTGAATTAATTCCTATCACCCACCTTTGTTATATTTTCCTTAGAATCTTGTGCTCGGAAAAATCTATCAATCTCGGATTTAAAATTATTAGTGGTGCTGACATATACTGTTTACTATTTGTGTAATATTTCCTTGCTTTCATTAAAGACAATAAAACTGCAGATGCTGGGATCCAAAATAGACCAGCAGGAGACTGGAAGAACACAGCAAGCCAGGCAGCATCAGGAGGTGAAGAAGTTGACGTTTTGGGTATAACCGTTCTTCAGGACTCACAAAGACAGGTTACACCCAAAATGTCGACTTCTCCACCTCCTGATGCTGCCTGCCTTGCTGTGTTCTTCCCGTCTCCTACTTGTCTATTTAGGGTAACCTTCAGCTACCATATATGTAAGTGTATGCTTTACAATTTTGCACAGTTTAAGCAACCAGTCAATCTGTCATAATTGAAATACCTACAATAAATATTAGGATAAATATCATTATCACAGCTAGTATTGTTGACACAATCAACAAAACTCAATACTGGCAAGTTGTGCTCTTTGTTTTTTTTACAGTCTGCCTGCTGCCACATTTACCTCAGTTGGCACAACTACCACTTTTCAATCTTAGAACCACCAGCATAATGTTTTTCAGCCTGTAAAGCTGCCACTATTACATATTTTCTACATTTGTGTAAAAGTTTTACCTGTCACAAAAAATGTTGGAACTTTCAGGAAGTGTTACATATCTTTAAAATCTGTTGAGATGATAGATTGTGTGCTTACACTGAGTTTGACAGAAAAACTTCAGTGCTTTGAAACTTCTTCTTCAACAGGCCCTCAGAGTCATGGATGACATGTAACCTCTCCAGGGAGGTGGATTCTGCAGTGACTGAATAGTCAGTGAAATAATGTCATTTGTCCCAACAGCCTTGAGTGCACTATACCCACGGTCATTGCCACAGACATTAGATTGGCTTTCTTGAGAGTGAACCCACAGAAAACAACTGACCCAAATAGAGTCCGTGGCTGTGCACTCAGATCCTGTGCTGACCAGTTGGTGGGAGTATTCACGGACATCTTTAACCTCTCCTTACTACGATCTTACATCCCCACTTGCTTTAAGAAGACCGGCATCATCCAAGTGGCAAAGAAAAATCATGCAGCGTACCTCTGATCTCCATATTTATGAAGTGCTTTGAGAGATTAGTCATGGCTAATATCAACTCCAGCCTATCAAATTGCCTTGATCCTTTGCAATTTGCTGACCAGCGCAACAGGTCCACAGTAGATGCCATCTGCCTGACCCTATACTCATCTGTGGAACATCCGAATAGCAAGGATACCTACGTCAGGCTCCTAATTATTGACTACAGTTCCACTTTCACGTGCAAATCTGGTCTCCTTCCTATCGGAAAGATGTTGTGAAACTTGAAAGGGTTCAGAAAAGATTTATAAGGATGTTGCCAAGGTTGGAGGATTTGAGCTACAGGGAGAGGCTGAACAGGTAGGGGCTGTTTTCCCTGGAGCGTTGGAGGCTGAGGGGTGACCTTCTAGAGATTTACAAAACTATGAGGGGCATGGATAGGATAAATAGACAAAGTCTTTTTCCTGGGGTCGAGGAATCTAGAGCTAGAGGGCATAGGTTTAGGGTGAGAAGGGAAAGATATAAAAGAGACCTAAGGGGCAACGTTTTCACGCAGAGAGCGGTATGTGTATGGAATGAGCTGCCAGAGGATGTGGTGGAGGCTGGTACAATTGCAACATTTAAAAAGTATCTGGATGGGTATATGAATAGGAAGGGTTTGGAGGAATATGGGCCGGGTGCTGGCAGTTGGGACTAGATTGGGTTGGGATATCTGGTTGGCATAGACAGGTTGGACCGAAGAGTCTGTTTCCATGCTGTACACCTCTCTGTTTCCATGCTGTACACCTCTATGACTATAATTCCAAACAAACTCATCTCTAAACACCGAGTCCTCGGACTCGGCTCCCCCATCTGTAGCTGGATCTTTGACTTCCTGACCCATCTTCTGCAATTCATAAGAATAGGTGGCAACACTTCCTCTGCCATAATCCCCAACATTAATACCCCGAAAGGCTGCGTACTCAGTCCCCTACTATATTCCTTATACACTCATAACTGTGTGGCCAAATTCCATTCACAAGTTGCTGACAATATCGCTGTTTTAGGTCAGATCTCAAACAAGACTAAATACAGGAAAGAGATTGAGTGCTCAACAGCATGGTGTAAAGACAACAATTGCTCCAACGACATCAGAAAAACTAAGGTGCTGGTCATGGACTTCAAGAAGTGGAGTGAATGGCATGCTCGTGTCTGCATCAATGGTGCAAAGGTGGAGATGGTCAAGAGCATTAAGTTCCTGGGAGTGGTGATCACCAACAATCTGCCCTGGTCCACCCACATTGACATGACGGTCATCTCTACTTCCTCAGGAGGCGAAGGAAATTTGACATGTCGACAGGGAGTCTTATCAATTTTTATAGATAGACCATAGAAAGCATCTTGTCTGAATGTACCACAGCGTGATATGGCAACTGGTCCTTCCAAGACCAGAAGAAACTACAGAGTTGTGCTTGGCATGTGGGTCATCCATTGCAGCTGGCCATGCATGACCAGTGCCTTGATATTGTGAATATTGGCCTGGAAAAGGATGTTCATGTTGTTGCATCTATCCTGCCAATGGATTTTGCGAAGGCAGCAGTGCTAATAACTCTTCAGGGATTTGAGGTGACCGCTGTACATGGTCTGTGTTTCTGATGGTTACAGGAGAGTGGGATTGTAGCTCCTCTGTTGACCACGAGCTTTATGCTGGGTTTGAAGTCTCAGACTTCCTCAGATATGCAAAGCTGCATTGGTGTGTTGGGTTCAATGTTAGATGTCATTGTCTCTTCGCAAGAGAGGAGGCGCTTGAGATATGGGAAATGATCCATGCTGTTCAGGAGCTCACCATAATTTTCATGGTTTTTGAGGAGTGTTGTGTGGCAGGGGTAGACTGGTAAACATCCTTTGTTTTCAAGATATTCTATTTGAGGCCCATTCTCTCATGCTTCTCAGTGATTGAGTCAGTGATGGTTTGTAGTTCGGCCTATGAATATGCACACATATTCATAGTCTGTATGCTGCAGCTTGATGACAGAAATTGGGGTGGCCTAGTTCTGGCCTGGAGTTGTTGAAGGTTGAACAGTGTACCACTCATCCTGTAGATTAGCTCCATTCCGGCATGGAGCTTCATGGAGATAGGTTGGCGTGTTGTGTGAGGATGATGGAGAAGAACATCGGTGCAATGACACAGCCCTGATTGACCTCAGTTTGCATTCCTACTTGGTTTTTGACAGATCCGTTGGTGAGGATCACAGCTTGCATGTCATTGTGAAGATGGTAGAGAATAGTGATGAATTTGTGCAGGCAGCCAAATTTGAGGATGACTTCATAATGCTTTGAAGCATAAAATAGTGATATCATCACGAAGTGAAAATTTAATTTCTTTGAAGCAGACTTCTTGTATTTGTGGTAGTAATATTTGGAATTTGCACAGTTAAAAGAAATTATAAATAATTTATATCTTCAGAGTAAAAACGCACCAAGTATGTCTATTTGTTTCACAAAAAACAGGACAAATCCAATTCAGCCAGTTGTTGTCTTATAAGTCTCATCTCGAGGTTTGGAAAAATGATTGAAGTGGTCAGTGTGAGTGCTTACTAATGCTAAGTTTGAGTTCAGTTAAGACCATTTCAGCCTTGATCCATCCATTAAGATGTGAACACCAGAGTTGAGGTGAGAGGAATACCTTTGATAGCATAATAGCATTTAACCAAGGTGGCATTAAGGACTCCCATCAAAACTGAAGTTAGTGGATTTCAGGGTAGAAACTCCATTTATTGGAGCCATATCTTGATGAAGGCATGTGGGTAGGTTGTTTCGACTAAACCATGGGCATCTTTGCAGAATAGTGTCCTAGTCACAACCAAATTCTGCTGCTTCACCAATCAACTTCCCCCCATCATAAGGTCAGAACTGGGGATGTTCACAGATGATTGTGCAATGCTTAGTCCCATTCATGACTCCTTGGATACTGATGCAGGCTATGTCACTCCGCAACAAGACTTGGACAATACTCAGGCATCAACTGATAAATTGCAATAACATTTGTGCCACTCATGTCCCAAACAGCACTGTTTGTACCTGCAACACCTGCACTGCTGCAGTTCAAGAAGCTGGCTCACTCTTCTCAAGGGCAGTTAGGGATTGTATAGCAAAGGCTGGCCTAGCCAGCAGCATCCACACCCTGTGAAAGAATAAAAACATATAACTGCTAAAAGCGTGTTCGTTGTCATATGGTAATTATTATATCAATATTGGCACTGAGCCATTCTATTTTGTTTTATTACTCGTTGTAATCATTGTGAAGGCAACATGGAATAGATTGTAATTGCTGTCATAATAGAAAGTGATTAACAAGTAGTACAAGCTATTCATAAATAGGGAACAGGGCAAGTTGGTCCAAGTATGTCAAGAATCACATGTAGAAGAGTGTGGCACTGGAAAAGCACGGCCGGTCAGGCAGCATCCGAGGAGCAGGAGAATCGACATTTCAGGCATAAGCCCTTCATCAGGAATGAGGCTCGTGGGCCAAGGGGGCTGAGAGATAAATGGGAGGGGAGCTGGAGCTAGAGGGAAGGTCGGTGGGAATGCGATAGATAGGTGAAGGTGAGGGTGAAAGTGATAGGTTGGAGAGGAAGATGGAGGAGATGGGTGGGAAGGAAGATGGACAGGTTGGACCATTCAAGAGGGCGGTGGCAAGTTGGAAGGATGGGACTAGGATAATGTGGGGGAGGGGAAATAGGGAAACTGGTGAAATCCATATTGATCCCTTGTGTTTGGAGAGTCCCAAGTTTGAAGATGAGGCATTCTTCCTCCAGGTGTCAAGTGGTTAGGGTTTGGCAATGGAGGAGGCCCAGGAGCTGCCTGTCTTTGGCAGAGTGGGAGGGGAGATGAAGTGTTCAGCCACAGGGTGGTGAGGTTGGTCAGTGCAAGTGTCCCAGAGATGTTCCCTGAAACGATCTGCAAGTTGGCGTCCTATCTCCCAGTGTAGAGGAGACCACATCAGGTGCAACAGATGCAGTAGATGTGGAAGTACAGGTAATTTCTGTCGGATCTGGAAGGATCCTTTGGGGTCTTGGACGGAGGTGTGGGCACATGTTTTTCATTTTTTGCGATGGCAGGGAACATGCCGGGAGGGTCGTGTGGGTTGTTGGGTGGCGTGGAGCTGACAACAGAGTCACGGAGAGAATGGTCTCTCTGAAACGCTGATAGGGGTGGGGAGGGAAATGTATCTCTGGTGTAATATTCCCGATGGCCTCCTTCTTCAAAGACCAGAATTTCCCCTCCCACAAGGTTGATAATGCCCTCCAGCACATCTCCACTTCCCGCACTCCGCCCTTGAATCCCACTCCTCCAATCGCAACAAGGACAGAACCTCCCTGGTCTTCACCTTCAACCCCACCAACGTCTGGATACACTATATCATCCTTTCCCATTTCCGCCACCTACGCACAGATCCCACCACCAAAGGCTCCGAAAGATCTTTCCACATCCAACAGAAATTTACCTGTACTTCCACACACGTCATCTACTGCATCAGTTGTATCCGATGAGGTCTTCTCTACGTTGGGAAGACCGGACACCAACTTGTGGATCATTTCAGAGAATATCTCTGGGACACCCGCACTGACCAACCCCACCGCCCTGTGGCTGAACACTTTAACTTCCCCCTCTCACTCTGCCAAGTACCTGCAGGTCCTGGGCCTCCTCCATTGCCAAACCCTAACCACCCGATGCCTGGTGGAAGAACGCCTCACCTTCCGCCTTGGGATCCTCCAACCGCATGGGATCAGTGTGGATTTCACCAGTTTCCCCATTTCCCTTCCCCCCCCCCCCCCCAACATAACCTAGTCCCAACCTTCCAACTTGGCACTGCCCTCTTGAACAATCCAACCTGTCCATCTTCCTTCCCACGGCTCCACCGTCCACTCCGATGTTAGCGCGGATGAAATGATATCAGTCCGAGCCCAGAGTGCGGTTCAACAATCGGTAATGTTTATTGATACAGTAACACCGGCGGAGACCAACCGAGGTCCGAATCTCAGCTGTTCTGCTGTTCCCGCGCGCTGCTACACATTATATACCTTTCTTTGTCAGGATGTGAGGATTTTGAGTATGAATGGGATGATAGTTCCCCATCATCGCTGGAGTAGGTGCAAATGGTGGGTTTCCTGCCGTCCCAGGAGAGTTGCAGTGTACACTCAATAGGGTGCTAATTGGATTATGTAAACGGGTCCGGGTACTATCTGCTTGTCTCTCTCTGTGAGGGCTGGGGGCTAGCACCCCCCTTTGTTCCCTTGGGGTGCTGGTGTGTATTAGTCTGTTCGTTCCTGTCCGGTGGATGCCTGTCCTTTGTGTCAGGATGGTTCTGTATTGATGAATATGGGTGTGTTTCAGTCAGTCTCTTGATTTGATTAGGAGATGGGTTTCCATATTTATTAGCTCCAGAGTTTCGGTCTATGAGTCATGGTTAGTGTCTGGCCTAGTGTGGATTTGATCTGTCCTCTGCCTCCCATCTCCTGGTCACGTAGGCGGACCGGCAGCTGCTGAGTTCTGTGGGTTTGAGCTGCGGCTGCTGTTTAAAACACAAAATGAATTCCTATAGTTTTACCAATGTAGGCATAGTCCCGTGGCAAATGCGGGGCGGCTCTGATGCCCGCTTGTACCGACATATCACTTTTTCCCCCACCTTCACCTACCTATCACATTCCCAGCTACCTCGTCCCAATCCCAATTCCCCTCCCATTTATTTCTCAGCCCCCTTGGCCCACAAGCCTCATTCCTGATGAAGGGCTTATTTCTGAAACTTCAACTCTCCTGCTCCTCGGATGCTACCTGACTGGCTGTGCTTTTGCCGCGCCACACTGTTCAACTCTGATCTCCAGCACCTGCAGTCCTCACTTTCTCCAAGGATCACATGCAGTCAGGACTGGTAGGCATGGAAGATTTACTTCCCTGAAGGATATTATTGAGCCAGATTTGTTGAATTAAATTTCACCACATGCCATGGGCATAACCTCCAGATTAGTAGCTCTCTTTCACACCCAAAGATTGCCATATTTCTGTTTAATAAAGTAAATGTTAAAGCAAATTAACTTGCATTTTTACTGCTATATATTTCCACAGGATATTCCTGACAAAGGAATTTTATTAAATGTTCATAATTCTTCATTTTGAAGTTGTTGAAACCAAAAGATTGATACTATCTCATTCAGGTCTGAAAGAAGCTGCATCATGTTTCCACTTTACTAATCAAAATTTCCATCCCATCACCACATACAGTTTCACATATAATACATCAACATTTGTTCTGAACAAGCAAAGTGTATTAAAGTCACGGATAAAAAGATCACTTGTGCAAAAATGATCACTTGCGAATCATTAAGAAGTATTTGACGTGATAAATGACCATGTTATTAGATGAACTGTGGGATGTTCATATTACCAGTAACTAGAGCAACCAAGCAATGTTTAACATTGTGTTCACCATCAATATGCAAACAGTCATATCGTGAGACAGAAGGCTGCCAGGTATAACTAAATAAGGTATAGAAGGAGGGTGTAGTGATTGTAACAAAGTCAGCCAGGTGGACATCATAGTTACCTAATTGTGGCTGGTAATCAGGTCCAATCATGCAGCCCTGGCTGACAAACATGAACAGGAATGTTTGGGGGCTCTTGTGGTGCAGAGGTAGACTCCCTACCCTTATAACTGTAAAGCATGGGTTCAAGTCCCACCTATTCCAGAGTTAAAAACTCCCACTGAATATGTTGATTACATAAAAGGTTAAATTAGAAAAATAACTTATAAACAACAAGTGCCATTTAAAAAAAAAGTGAACAGGAGTGTATTGGTTTAATCCGTGCCCTCCCCTTCACTGTTTGATCACGCAGCATTGCCCTTTGATGTGAAGGGCACTGCTTGTCAGTGGCCATTTGGGTATTTCCTTTTTTCCTGGTGGTGGAAATTTAATAAAGAGAAAAAAAAATGAACAGGAGTGTTTCAATTTAATCCCCCCCTCCCCTTCACTGTTTGATCATGCTGCATTGCCCTCTGATGAGAAGGGCACTGCTTATTACTGGCCACTTGGGTGTTTCATTTCTTCCTAGTGGTGGAAATTGAATGAAGATTTGTACACCTGTTGTCTTTCACTGTGTCTCACACCTGCACACACACAGCATGGGTGCTGGGGAAAATATAAGCACTACTGCAAAAAAAAGGAGTGTCAGAGGTTCTGTTCACTCTGAGAGATGGCTCTGAGGGAGCTGGATCAGTGTCAAGGACTCTTCATGTGTAAATAAAAGGTGACTTGGTGAAGGGATACTGGCTGTATGGAGCTATTTTGGAGATGGAGGTCATAGTTATTAAAACGACCTGGAAAAATTGAGAACGCAGAAGTTTTTTGGGGAATTTAATGAAGAATTAAAACATAGAACAAGTTTTAAGAGATTTTTAAAAATTTGTTTGCGAAATTAGTTTGCAAATAGGTAACAAAAGGGCATGAATTCACAAAAGTTAATTTTGCAATGTAAGCACATGTACAACCAATACAGGGAAGGTGCTCTTGTATATACACATCACAATTATTATGAGGCTACATTAATGACTCAGGAAACTTCTTGATGCAAGTTCAAGATCATTAGAATCTCTATGTAACGACATAATTCAGCCTAGCAAGCAAGGCACAAGTGAGCAAATAATTGTAGCAATGTGTTACAAATCAGCTAATCTAGCATTGTCCCCCGGGCAGCTAAAAGAATGTAAATTGTATCACAGTTAAAGGAAATATGTCAATCAGGGCAGAGTTCTTACATAGAATGCAGAAAGGTACAGCACAGAATAGGCTTAATCCTAATGTAAAATAAAATAACAACCTACACACCCCTCCACTCACTGCTATCCATGTGCATGTCCACCAGTCGCTTAAATGCCCCTAATGACTCTGCTTCCACCACCACCGCTGGCAACGCATTCCATGCATTCACAATTCTCTGCATAAAGAACCTACCTCTGACGTCCCCTCTATACCTTTCTCCTAATATCTTAAAATTATGACCCCTCGTACCAGTCAAATTACAGGACTTTTCATGGACAACTGACATCATCACTTAAAAACTGGATGATTTGAACCTATCTTCCAGACTTTTATTAAAACTTTATTAAATATTGACAAAAATATCTTAGATTTAATTTCTTCAATTTGTTTATATTGCAGTTAGTTATATTTTGTTCCTCAACGTCTCCCTGTTTAGTTTACAATTTTTGTGGGGGGTTTTTCACCATTGCAGAAAGTTGAATTTGCTATTTAAGTACCCTAAATTAGTCAAAAAGCTCTTGTGATGTGATGGTAATCCCCACCTCTCGACAAGGAGGTCTAAGATCATGTCCTTCCTGTTTCAAAGATGTGATCAATTGCTGTTATTGTAATTTTATTATTGGACTCAAATATAAAATGAACAGTTCACCTCTAATGTATATGCACTTGCCTGTTGAAACACTTCACTGTGACAAGACCAGAGCTTAAAACATGCCAGTGACATCACAGTGTTTGGAGTAACCATGATGTCAGTGCCATTAAATTTGGAGGAGGGTGTCAGAGTGTTTAAAAAGGAAACGTATAGAATATAGCATTCAACCGAGGGTTGAACAATGCAAAATAAGATGTATGTGTTATTTTTAAAAGATAAATTCAGGGATCCCAAACTCTCAATATGGAACTGCATTTGAAAACACAGGGATCCACAATTCGGCTACAGCACTATAAAATCGATTTGCCACTTTATACTTCTTTTGAGGTTTGCTTCCCATGAAAATGCCTAAATTAATCTTATATAGGCACGAAAAGAAAGTCAATAAAGAGTTAAAAAATAAAAGAGCTGGTCCTATTTAGAAGGATCAAATATTTGTCTATGAAATTATTTGCATCAACATTCATGTCAGCTATGAACATGGAAGTAAGAGTGGAAACAACAATTCAATTATTGTGTCAAGCTCTAATTCCATGAGTATGAGGAAAGTTTTGACCAATATTCTACGATTGTTGGGCTTCAATTTTCAGAAGTCTTTATTTTTATGTGGTATATATTTCAATATATATGCCATAAACTTAACAATTTCTATTAAATTGTTTATAGGGATATAGAGAAAAGTCCTTACATATTTTTTGCTGTATTCCTTCCCTCAGCATTCTAGTCTGTGTACTGGTGCACAGCAACCATGTCTAAGGGTACTGTTGAGAGATTAGTGTGAGACTTTGTTTTACTTGAGAAAGTAAAGTGATGATTAAATTGCCTTAGCAGTAGCCAGCTTTGGAGAGTTAGTGAATATGTTTCTCCGGGATAAGGCAAACAAAAGATTAGATTACTGTAGTCTTGGCTGAGAAAAAGATCTGTCAGAGTGATGACAGACACAGGCTACACCTATGCAAGGTGTCAGTGAAAGGATAAAATGTAAATTACTTTCAATGGTTCTATGGCACTTGCTCAGAAAATATATTGACCCATGTTAACCACCTTTCTGGAACAGATATTGCATTCTGCCAATGTGATATATTCAAAGAATCATAGAATTGTTACAGTGCAGAAGGAGGCCATTTGGCCAATCTTTTCCACACCAATTTTCCAAATGAGCAATTCACTTAGTTCCACTCTCCAGCTTTTTCCTTGTGCATTCTCTTATTTTCATATAAATCTAATTTCTTTTTTAATGTTTCAAATGAACCTGCCTCCATGAGTCTCAGGCAGTGCACTCCATACCACTCCATGCAGGAAATTCTTCTTCTAATGTCATTTTCATTTCCTTTCTCAATTACTTTAAATCTGCACTGTTCCATTCTTGATCCCTTCACAAGTGGGGATGATTTATCCATCACAACACTGGCAGACTCATTGTGATTTTGAAAACTTTAATAAAATGTTCTCTCAGGCTTCTTTTCTCCAAGGAAATGAGTCTTAATTCCTCGTCTCTACAATAATTTTCATTAATCTTTTCTTCACTCTCCAATGCCTTTACATTCTTAAAGTGTGGCCCCCAGAACTGGACCAAGTCTCCAATAATGCAATGTTTTATACAAATTCAAAATTAACTCCTTAATCTTGTACTCTACACTTCAATCAATTAAGTCTAGGATATCTACATTTTATTAATTGCCTAAAATGGCTTATGCACACATATACCCACCTCTCTCTGCTCCTACATATTGTAAGGGCTGCAGGACCCTTGTGATTATGTCAGATAGCTGCTCATAACTGAGCATAAGTACTACAGTGTAGGTAGAATTCAATCTCTCTCGAATTTTACACCACACAAGGCTATAATATGGACATGAACACAAGAAGAAAATAAATTTGTTTTTACCTAATATAACTATAAGATCAAAGTCTGGTATATCTATGATTGCTAATGTATAGCAGTACTTAAAATTAATGTACGTGAGCAGTGTTGCTTTGAAGTCAATGTCAGAATTCAGTTCTTGCCTTTGCCTTCTCCTTAGCCAATCTATTTCAAATGCAACTCATACTGTGGCCTCAAACCACACAATGAAAGAGTGCCCTTTAGTTTATAATGTCTCTTCATGTTCTTCCTTCCAAAATGAATCAATTCCCAATTCACTGCAACGAACATCATCTGCCACCTATCCAGCCATTCCTGTCTATTCTTTTCGAAGTTCTACGTTATCTTCCTCACACTTCATAATGCTTCCAAGTTCTACACCATCTGTGCACTGGAAATTGTGCACTGCACATCAGTGTCGATGTTAATGATATATAACTGGAAAAATAGAAGTCCCTGGATAACTTTCCTACATAAGTTCTTCCAACCCCAAAAAAATGCATCAACACCTACTTTCTGTTTCTTATCACTCAGCCAATTTCATAATCATTTTGTTACTGTTTCTTTTATTCCATGAGGTAGAACATTTTCTACAGGTCTTTGTGTCTCTGAGAGAAATGGAGAGAATCACATGTAGTGAATGTGCAAAAGGCATCAAAAGGAAATGCTTGTAACCTTGTCAGTTGAGTAAGAAATTTAAAGTGAAGTTAGGAGGGATTCTTCACTGGGGTTGAGTGTTTGTAAAAGGCTTTGCTGGAAAAGAAGGTTGAATTTCCTTTTGCTGTTTATGACAGGATCTTTCAAATGTGTTTTCATAGATTTGTTTATTTAAATTTTGTGCTCTTTTGTTAAAAGTACATTTACGACTTTGTCTGAAAATCTTAAGTAACTGACCATCGCAGTAGCCAAATTGCATTATAAAATTTACAATCTGTCAAGCCAGGTTTGCTTCTGAAATCTGACTTGTCTAGTTTGACCATCAGCTGGGATCATAACAAAGTAGGGCTCCGGGCTGGACGGAAATCCACTGAACTTAAGAAGGATCTGTGAGTCTTAAAAAAAACTATTATGTGGAAGTATTAGAGATGAAAACAGAAGTTGTATGGAAGTATATTTATTAGACTTGCAAAATGATTGTTGCTAATGATTGTTGTTCTATTCTGAAGTAGAAAATATAATAGTAAATCATTTTAGTGATAACCTCCACATGGGAAATCATTAATTAATCTTCCTGTCCAATATACAGAGGAACCTCAATTATCGGAAGGACAAGGGCAGGGAGTATTTCGTTCCGTTAATTGAATTCTGGATAATCGAATGCCGGATAACATAATTTAGCCAAGCTTCGGGACCTTGCGATCTTGCCATATAATCTGATATTCGGATAATCAATTGCCGGATAATCAAGGTTCTTCTGTTGTCCCTATGGTCTTATGGTCTGTAGAGTTTTTTAGTATGAGTTCCCTTGGCCTGCCCAGCTAGAACTCATCACCTGAGCCCTTTATAAAGCAGACTCAGGGCACACTTGTGGCACAGTGATAGTGTCCCTACCACTGGATAAGGAAGGGTTCAAGTCCCATATGCTCCAGAGTTGTGTAATAACATCACCGAACAGGTTGATTAGACAGTAGGTTACATTAAAGAAAATTGTAATAAGAAAAAGACCTAGGCCTCTTAGTGGCATAGTGGTAGTCAGGGAAACCCGGGTTCAAGTCCCACTTGCTCCAGAGGGGTAAAGTAACATCTCTGAATAGGTTGTTTTGAAAAATAGATTAAAAGAATTTTTAAACAATTTAATAACTCAGAACAGAGGCGGCATGGTGGCTCAGTGCCTCACAGCACCAGGGAACCAGTTCGAATCCAGATTTGGGCACCTAGCTGTGTTGACTTTGCATGTTCTTGTCATGTCTGTATGGGTTTCTGCCGATGCTCTAGTTTCCTCCCCAGTCCTTATATGTGAAGGTTAGGTGGATTGGAGATGCTAAATTGCCCAATAGCGTCTAGAGATGTGCACGTTAGGTGGATTAGTCAGGGTTAATGCAGGGTTACAGAGATAGGGTGGGTGGATAGGTCTGGGTATAATGTTCTTCAGCAGGTCATTGCAGACTAGACAGTGCCAAATACCCTCTGTCTGCACTGTCGGGATTCTGTGATTCTATGTGAGTTGGATACATTGATGTTTAATTTGAAGATAGGAAAATTGCATTGTTAAAAATTAGAGAGTAACAATTGATAGCTTATGTTAAAAAAAGCAGAACCAGGAATGGGTCAGGCATGCTACGAGTAGTGGTTTCATATTATAGAACATAGAACGTAGAACATTACAGCGCAGTGCAGGCCCTTCGGCCCTCGATGTATCTGAAGCCCATCTAACCTACACTATTCCATGTACATCCATATGCTTGTCCAATGACGACTTAAATGTACTTAAAGTTGGCGAATCTACTATCGTTGCAAGCAAAGCATTCCATACCCTTACTACTCTCTGAGTAAAGAAACTACCTCTGACATCTGTCCTATATCTATCACCCCTCAATTTAAAGCTATGTCCTCTCGTGCTAGCCATCACCATCGAAGGAAACAGGCTCTCCCTGTCCACCCTATCTAACCCTCTGATTATCTTATATGTCTCTCTTAAGTCACCGCTCAACCTTCTTCTCTCTAACGAAAACAGCCTCAAGTCCCTCAGCCTTTCCTCATAAGGCTTTCCCTCCATACCAGGCAACATCCTAGTAAATCTCCTCTGCACCCTTTCCAAAGCTTCCACATCCATCTTATAATGCGGTAACCAGAACTGTACACAATACTCCAAGTGCGACTGCACTAGAGTTTTGTACAGCTGTAGCATAACCTCATGGTTCCGGAACTCAATCCCTCTATTAATAAAAGCTAAATCACTGTATGCCTTCTTAACAACCCTGTCAACCTGGGTGGCAACTTTCAAGGATCTGTGTACCTGGACACCGAGATCTCTCTGCTCATCTACACTAGCAAGAATCTTACCATTAGCGCAGTACTTTGCATTCTGGTTACTCCGACCAAAGTGAATCATCTCACACTTGTTTGCATTAAACTCCATTTGCCACCTCTCAGCCCAGCTCTGCAGCTTGTCTATGTCTCTCTGTAACCTACAGCAACCTTTGTCACTATCCACAACTCCACCAACTTTAGTGTGCAACAATCAATGATGTTCCTTTCCAGTCAGGCCTTCTGAGTTATTACAATTTTAAATCCTTGACTAAGACTATACTAAGATAGTACCGATAATTGAAGGTAAAAATAAAAGTAGGATGTGATAAGCATGAGATTTAGCATTAGAAAAGGGGTGATTCAGCATTAGAATTAGCTACAATTCAGGCAGAAAGGGAGAAAATAAAATGTGAAAACTTGTATTAGAAGAAACCGAGAGAAAGGAAACAAAACAGAATCAAAGAAACAGAAAGCGGAAGAGAAAGCTTGACTTGGAAAGTGGGAATAAAGAAAGACAAATAAAATCGGAAAGAGAAATGGAACTTTTAAAAACTTGATCTTCAAAGGGAGACTGAACTCAGACAACATGACCTCACAAGACAAAATCTTAGAATCTCGGAGGAAAGAACAGGTAGATGATCGTGGTACTAAGGGAATGAAATAATTCCATGGAGATCAGTATCCTGTCACCCAGTCACCCTTTATGCACAGTACATGGATTCTAACCAGCTTGCTCATAGCCAGTTCCTTGAGTGGTGAGAAGAATCCCTGAGACTCCTGTTTATATCCGTCAGCCTGGACTCCCCCAGGTTCACAGCCCCAATCAGGGAACTTATACTTAATGAGATTCACCTGGCCAACCTCGTTCCAATCACTCTGCTGCCTGCCCCCTACCCCACTCTCCTGCCAAATCCAAGTATGTAACCTTTTCTTTCTCTTGGAGCTTCCCCTGGAATATTTTCACCTCAGGCCCGATTCCTCCAACTCTGATTCGGATAGGGGCAGCATGTACCGGACCATAGCCCATCACTTGCGTCTGGAGCATCTCAAAAGGAATTCCTCCTCTTCTTCAGGCAGTAATGGTATCGAGGTGGCGGCATCCGCTGTATCCATCTTGGACTCTGAGGTTTCTTTGACACTAAACAGAAGGGGAGAACCCAGGGTTTCTGACAGTGTTTCCAGCTGATGCTCCTGCCCCATTTGTGAGGTAGCAGCTTTGATGTGATCCACATGTTTGTTCACCACTGAGCCACCATGCCGACCCTGTTCTGCTTTATTAAATTGTTTAAAAATTCTTTTAATCTATTTTTCAAAACAACCTGTTCAGCGATGTTACTATACCCCTCTGGAGCAAGTGGGACTTGAACCCGGGCTTCTCTAACTACCGCTATGCCACAACAAGGCCTTGGTCTTTTTCTTATTACAATTTTTTAAATGTAACCTATTGTCTAATCAACCTGTTCAGAGATGTTATTACACAACTCTGGAGCATATGGGACTGGAACCCTTTCTTGTCTAGTGGTAGGGACACTATCACTGTTCCACAAGAGTGCCCTGGGTCTGCTTTATAAAGGGCTCAGGTGATGAGTTCCAGTTGGGCAGGCCAAGGGAACTCATACTCAAAAAGCCTACCTTAACTTTGTATGTCACGGGACCTGATCTCGTATCAATCTTGCCTCGTACCCATGCAGGGTCATTTGCATGGTTTCGACACCAAACTTTGTCTCCTGAAATAAACTGTCTCTCTTGTTTAGAGGAGGCATATGGCCATTGTTGGCATTCCTGATGCCGTTTCACTCTCGCCCCAAGTTGGGAATATCAGGTGTAACCCAATGCAGAACCTTGCCCCCATCAGGTAACTTCACTGAAACTATCCCTGCAGTTGTGTGAGGGGTGGCCCTATAATCATACAGAAACTGGGACAGTTTGGTATTGAGTGAAGCTATGGGTTTTTTTTTAAGCCTGCCTTAAAAGTTTGGACTACTCTTTCCATCAGACCATTGGATGGTGTGGAGCTGTCTGAACTTGCCGAATGCCATTCGACTTTAGGAAATGCTCAAAATCCCGACTGGGAAATGATGTCCCATTGTTTGTGACCAATACTTCCAGGAAACCATGATGCCCGCAGATTTTCAATTCTCATCCCTGAGTTTGCCGAATGAACTTTATGCACGTCCAACCACTTTGAATGGGCATCCGCAATGACCAAGAATATTAAGCCCATGAAAGGACCTGCATTGTCAATGCGTAACCAATTCTAGGGTTTACCAGGCCATTTCCATAAACGTGGGGGAGCTGCTGGCAGTAATGTTTGTCCTTGTTGGCACTCTGGGCACTGTACCACCAACGTGGTTATGTCGGCATCCAATCCTGGCTACGAAACATAATGTTTTGCCAACATCTTCATTTTGGAACCCTGGTAGAGTTCAGCCAGTATCTGGCAGCAACATTTACTCAGGACAGTCACTCTTGCTCACCATTATAATACACTGTCCTCTATTGTAGTCTGGTCTCGCCAGGTCCAGAAAGGTTTCAATTCTGGTTGTGATGTCCCTTTTGTTTTTCCCATCACCACCAACTGTTTTAGTTTTGCAAGAACAGGATCTTTTTGTGTCCACAGTTGGATATTGTCAGCAATGACTAGAAGAGTGTGCAGAAAGTTTAAAACCAGAATGGATTCTTACAGGTGAAGCAGCACCCACGGTATATTGCTCGTGGGAGGCAGCTCAAGGCATCTGCTTTTGCCACGGCCTCCCAGATAGTTTTCCAACTTGTAAGTATACACAGTGAGAATAAGGTTCCCCTGCTGAAATTGACCAGATGTTATGGGTGGCATGGTTTTGTCTTCTTTACGTAGACCTAGCATGGGTTCGTGATCCCTTACTATTAAAATTTACACCCATAAAGGTACTGGTAGAACCTTCTTAGACCAATGATGGCCACAAAACCTTCCTTCTGTAAACAAAAATCAAAAAGAACTACAGATCCTATAAATCAGAAACAAACAGAAATTGCTGGAAAAGCTCAATAGGTCTGGCAGCATCTGGAGAGAATCAGAGTTAACATTTCGGGTCAAGTGACCGTTCCTCAGAACACTTCTTTCTCTATTGTACTTGGGCATATTTGTGTTTAGCATCGACCAAAGTCCAGGAAACATATGCTGTGGAGCATTCCTCTCTGTTGAGCCACCAGTGAGCCAATACTACCCCGATACTGTATGGGGAGGCATCGCATGTCGCTTGCGATCGTAGTGGGTCAACACCTTTGATAATGATAGCTGTGTGACCATTTCCAAGGCTGACATTTCTTCAATAGCAGGTGTAAGAATGCCAAGATGGAGGGCAGATTACATATACATTTGCCATAATAATTCACCAACCCAAAGAAAGATCTAGACTCTGGTACAGACATGGGAGCCAGAGCATGTCTAGCTTTGTGAAGGACAGTACCCTGCCCCCTCACAACCCCACCAGTTTTGCATACAAGTCCCCATCCAAGAGATTCGTTATTTAACCAGCTGCAAGAAGTGGTTTACTGTTTACTCAAAATCCCCACAATAGCAAACCAACTGGCACTGCCCATTCTGCAAAATGTATTAGTTATTGATTCCTTCACTTTCCAACCTCCTGATTTCTTCCTCTACTTTTGCACATAAGGCGGTGAGTATTTGATTAAACTAGAGATCTGAATATAGTGCCTAAATTTATGGAGGATGGAGTTCAAAATATTGCAGCTCGTTTGAAAAGGTAGCTGATGAGATGAAGTCGCCAAAAGATGTGTGGACCTTAATATTACAGAGTGACATGATAGACACAGCTATTAATGTGTGCACTAGTTTGTTAGGTAAGCAATCTTCAGGTTATGAAGCTGTTAAGAGAACAATACTCAATGCTTGTATGCTTGCCCCTGAAGTTTATTGATTAAACATTAGAATTTTAAAAAAGAAACCTGATCAGGCATTTGTGGAAATTGCAAGGGAAAAAGAAATATTATGGGATCAATCATTTCCATCAATGAAGTCAGAGAAAAGTTTTGGGAATTTAATTGAAATCATGATTATGGAAGAATTTTGAAATAGTATTCTCAAAACCATTAAGACTTATTTAGATGTGTTTAAATAAATATTAAAAGTTCAAGAAGCAGCAGCTTAAGTAGATACCTGTGATACCTAACACGGAGTGCTACATATGGGGAAACAATCATATGGGAATCAACAAGAAAATTACAGGAGTAGAAAGTCGAGGGATGGGAAAGACTTTAGTTTTAGGGAGCAAACAAAAGATTTCTACAATAATAAAGGGGGAAGGTTAGAACCTAAAAATTATGTAAAGAAAATAATATGCAAAACTAATGTACTAGCATTGTAATAAGACTGGACATATAAAAGCTAATTGCCAAAATCTAAATGGGAAATGTATTGCAGTAGTAGGGATGCTTAAGGGACCCTCAGAAAAGTAAATTGGTAGTAAACTGTAGAAGAAGTACAAGTGGTGTGTATGCCCTCTGAACATATTAGGGACGGGGAATTCGTTCAAGACAGTCAAGACAATTCTTCCTTATTTATTGATAAAGAAAAGTTGACTATCAGGCTCTGAACAAACCAAATTGAAATGCAACAGGAGAAACATCCAGGATTGTTTCTTGATTGGTTTGTGACTAGATCTCAAGTTCATAGAGTTAAACAGAAAGAGGAGCAATCTGTGAAAAATAAAGACAACTTCTGATTTGATTATCTGCCATTACTTTTGAAAACTTACATAAAAGAGATAAATGTAAAGAAAGCTGAGATGTATAGACTAACTTCTTTAACATAAATGCAGCAGATGTATTCTGAATTGAGACAGCTGAGTCAATCAACCTCTGGAGAAATTGAATCAGAACCAATACCTGTGAAATGTTTTTTAAAAGATTGAGTTTTAGTGAGAAAATGGAAAATAACTCAAATACCAGCCAAAGAGGAATGAGTAGCAATCCATCAAGTGGTAGTTCCATTTGAGTATCATAACTCAATTTTATGAGCAGCTCACAAAATTTGAATGTCACTCCTCTTAGGTATCAGGAAGATGCAGGCTAAAATACTAAAACTTATTGGCTTGGCCAGGATTTCATAAAGATGTTGGTCAATATTATCAGACGTGCCATACATATCATGTAGCAAGAAAACCATAGCCACTAACTAAAGCTGCACCTTTAATTCTAATACCAACTTTCAAAAAATAGTTCAGCAGCTTAATGGATTATGTGGGATCTCTACCTGAAACCAGGATTTCCTGAAGCCTTAAGACATGGGAACAGAAGTAGCCTATTCAGCCCATTGAGTCTGCTCCACTATTCAACAAGATTATTGCAGTGCTTTCGGGTAAAATTCCAGAGAAAAAGGTAGTGGAAAAGTTGGTTCCAATATTGTTTTTACAAGTTATAGCTTATTCAAGGTAATAGAAACAGATCAATATTCAAATGTTATGTCACAAGTATTCAAATGATCCATGAACATGGAAATAAAAAAATTACATGTTCCGCTAATCATCAGCAATAATGAGGCTTGACAGAAAGATGGCTTCAAACTTTAAAGCTGTGATTGGGGCTTATTGTCAAGAATAACCTCATGATTGGGATAAAGAAATTCCTCTGTTACTGTTTGCATTAGAAATGCCCCTAATAAGTCAACAGGATTAATTCTTTTGAACTGATATTCAGACATTAGTTGAGAAGACCCTTTAAACTGATTAAAAATACATTTCCAAACCAAAGCTCGGTCTACATTTCTGACCTATCATTCAAATTTCTGAGAGAAAAAAAACTAAGCAAAGTGCGTGAGTTAGCCAAAGTGCATTTGAAAAATGTCTACAAACAATAAAAAATAGATCAGATAAAAATGCTTGGAATTTTGATGCCGCAAACAAGGTATTATTGTTACCTGAGAAACCATTAGAAATAAGAATCACTTGACCACATCAAATCAAAAAGAAACTTAGTGACTAGAATTTTTTTAAAAATTAAAATTATATTTTATTGACATGTTTCAAGTATAGGAATACAGGAGTACAGTAAAAATTTTACAAAGTCATCATTTTCCAGCGCTATCTTCATCACAAAAACCAGAATTAAAAACAAACAGGAGAAATAAAAGAAACAGAGCCAAAAGGAAAGAAAAATGGCCAGATCTAAAGAAAGAAAAGTGTCCAGATGGAGGCTGAGCATTCCATACACAATAAAGGTGTATGGAATACTCAGCCTCCAAAGCAAGCACATGGGCCTAGCTGCAGTCTGCAGTCCTTTGCTGCTGTCACTGACCCAATCGCTGGGAGGAGATTTGCTTCCACAGATCCATTCACCGGTAGGATTCGCAAACATACTGCCAATTCAGATCCTATCGCTTCTGATCTTTGAGAAGAGCTTTACAGTCATCATGTAATGAGTACTCTAGACAGGATGAAAAGTCAGCGAGTGTGTAATATTAGTATGGATGTAGGTTTGCTCACTGAGCTGGAAGGTTCATTTTCAGACTTATTGTCACCATACTCGGTAACATCTTCAGTGAGCCTCCGGACAAAGAACTGCTAATGTTTCTTGCTTTCTATTTATATGTTTGGATGTCTTTGGGTTGGCGATGTCATTTCCTGTGGTGATGTCATTTCCTGTGGTGATGTCATTTCCTGTTATTTTTCTCAGGGGGTGGTAAATGGTGTCCAAGTCAATGTGTGTGTTGATAGAGTTCCAAAGTTCCAAGAAATCCAAACATATAAATAAAAAGCGGGAAACATCAGCAGTGCTTTGTCCAGAGGCTCACTGAAGCTATTACCTAGTATGGTGACAAAACATCTGAAAATGAACCTTCTAGCTCAGCGAGAAAACCTACATCCAGAACATCAACCTGAGCTACAAATCTTCTTAAAACTCGCTGATATTAGTATGTTAAAGCAATACTTTGACAGGAAGGATAGTCTGGGGAGAAGTGTACTGATTGAGATGAAAGAAATAGTGAATGAAATAAAAATGTGAGAACAATTCAAGAATGTATTAGAAATCGAAAGTTCAAAATTGACCATCCAGTAATCAGATTGGATAATACAGAGGCGTTTAAAAGTTAGACAGAATATTAGGAAATCTTCCAGATAACTATCAAACTGACTTACAAAAGTCTTATATCTAATATGTTGGAGAATCATTCAATTACAAATAGTGGCCACTGACAGACTTTGTGAAATTGCCGAATACTGGTTTATTTCTCAGGATATAGTGGGGAAGAGAATTTGACAGGACTGGTCTAGAATGGACACACTGCAAAGTTAAGTCAAGGATCCTCTTCCCCAAGTTGCAGATACAGACAGTTTTTATAGTGTTACAGTAGTGTAGTGTTAATTACAAGACAATATGAATTAAACTAAATTCAATGGAAAACAATTGGTTGGCCAGTAGTAGCAATCAGGTAATAATTGTAACAGGAGGTTCCGTTCCATGCCAGAGCAAGTGCTAATGACCAGTATCCTGGTTTCAATGGATCTGCAGGGTGGTGTGCATTCTTGTCAGGTATATGGGTGCCACTCAGTCTAGGCAGGCTTTATGGGGCTTCAGTACCTGAGGAGACTGGGGATGCTCTTGGGGCTGCAGGAGCGGTGAGGCTATTGTGAGATAAGAAGCCTGTTATCAGATCATCTAAGGAGTGTATTCCTTCAGTCTGGAAGCTGTTTAGGTAATATCTTGTTTTGCTGTTTAGTTCTTGAGCTAGTTGTGGTCAAGTTGAGGTATTATGGGTATGCTCTGTTTAGCTAAGAACATACATGGTTTCTGTGAACAAGTAGTGGGCAAGCAGAGTGGTTTATTTATTTCTCCCACAGTATAAATAGGCCAAGACAAATACATAACATCAACATTGGTATGTGTTATCTGTACAATATTTTTTCAGGCTTAATCCAGAGAAACAAATGATCTTGTTGTGGACAATGATATTATTTAACTGAGTCACAGCACCTGGAGCTCACTTATTGTGGCATAATGGCATAAAAATGAACTTTATGTGAAGGGCATTCTGAAGTCCTTCACCATAGTGGATCCTTTGACAAGCTGGTTTTTAAAAAAGGCAAGCAGTTTGAATGAACAGAAGAATGCTACAGTGTCTTTGAAAGGCACTTGAAAGCTATGCTAACTACCACACCAGTTTTTGCAACACTAAATTGTGATAAACCATTTAACTGTATATTAAGGCTTCAGTAGCCAAATGGCCTACTCCAGCACCAATTTAAGTTATTACATTGATGCCAGTGATGTCAGTACTGGCGCAATATTGTTACAGGAGGCCAAGATGCAAATCAAACTACAAGGCTATTGTTGCTAGAAAATTAAATTCCTGCCAACAGAAATACTCAACAGTGGAGAAACACTGAGCTTGATGTTGGTTCTACAACAAGCTGAAGTCTCCATATCCATCAATTCTGTAGAGACCTTTGATACAGATCATAACCATTTCACTTTCTTGAAATATTTCCATCACAAGCATTTAATTTTTCTGTAAATTTAATGTGAGACCGATGTAATTTGAAAATCATTCATGATGCAGGAAAAGACTATCACCATAATGTTTTTATCGTGGATGATTTGTCAAGAGTGAATATGAAAAAAAATGTAAATCATGACTGAAATGCACTTGGGTAAAATATGATTGTTATGAAAATCTTGTGTTTTAGTATAAAAATATTATTGTTAAAATAAAGTGGAACTAATAATAAGAGGAAATTTTTGTGGAAGACAAAACTGTCTCTTACAGATAGCTTTGAATATTTTTGGGCCACAGATATATTCAGTTCAGAAGAAGATGAAGTTTCATGGCAACAGAAGGACATTTTCTTTTGGTAGTTTCTATACTATCAGGAGTGAAAAAAAGCCTTAAGCAGTTTTTACAATCCAAAAATGCTGGAAAGTGCTTTGAGCTTTTCATAGAATTCAGTGAGGAAATATTAGTGAGTTAACCTGTCTGTGTATTTCTGGCAGAAAGTTGATGAATGGAAATTATTCTGACCCTCTCTGTTGAATAAGTAATTTTGAAGTGAAATTGGAGTAATTCTTCAGTGGCATTGCACGGTTTCCTACTGACTCTTGACCTACTTGACTCACCTCATTCCCAAGATTTGGTATAACAGCCCATCCTTTCTTGTTCGATTGGAAACACACTGCTGTAGAAAATCTTTCTGAACATACTGCAGGAACTCCTGCCCCTCACTAGTCCTTTACACTAATGCTATTTCAGCCTGTATTGTGTAATTAAAGTCCTTGATTATAATTACTCTACATTCTTTGTGATTTCCTTGAAATATATTCCTCTATATCCTTCCCACAAGTAGGTGGCCTCTATTGAGCAATTTAATTGCACCTTTTTTATCCCTTAGCTATAGCCAAATTCACTCTATCCTCAACCTCTCAGGGTATTATCTTTCTCCAGCACTGCAAAAGATCTCCTTAATTGATACCACCCCCCCCCCCCACTTTCTCCTTTTCCTGTCTTTCTTGAAAGTCTTGTACCGAGGATATTTAACACCCAGTCCTGCCCTTCTTTCAGTGAGATCTTTGTTTGAGCAATAGCATATTTCCACAAGGCAATCTGCACCTGTAATTCACCAATCTGTTTTGATTCTATGCAGACACATACTTGCATAGCAACCCTGACTTAAGACTTTGTTTCTTTCTCTCTTACTCTGATACCACCAATTAAGTCACTGTTCTTTATTCTGCTGCTATGTCTCCTATTATTCTGTGAACCTGATGTTATTTCTTTGTTCCTACACCCCATCCAAAATAATTTAAATCCTCCAAAAGCTTTAGCAAAATGCTTATCAAGGAACTCAGCTGTCTGAACCTCAAAATTATTAGTCCGTTGACATTACCACTGTCTTGTTCTTCAAGGCTAGCCTTTTATCATCAGCTGACCCTTGATTCAAAGATTACATTCACTCAGGGCCATGGGTCTTCATGTGACTAAATAAGCTGAGTCTAAACTTGTATAACATTCGGCCCGCTGTACAGGATCTCCCACAAGGTAGTCACATCAAGAGTACAAGATTTGCTTCCCTTTATTTCCCTCGCTGTCATCACACTGCCTCATCATTAAGACATTAGTAAGGGGTTCAAAGGTTATGAGGAGAAGACAGGAGAATGGGTTGTAAAACATATTAGCCGTGATCAAATGACGGAGCAGACTCGATGGCCCTAATGGCCTAATTCTGCTCCTACATGTTATGGTCTTGTGGATGCGTGATTCAGAATTGATGAATAAGTTGTCTCCATTCTGAATGATTAGTAACAAGTTCTTCACAATTATGTATGTCAGTGTTTCAAGGGAGCTCAGGAAAGTCTTTGAAGCATTTGCATTGTCTTTTATTAGAATGCCAGCCTTTTGAGTGTTGAAAATGCCAGATCTTGCAGGGGAGATTTTTAAAAAATCACTCATGCAATGTGGCTGACTGAGCCAGCTAATCTTGCCCATCCATAGATTTTGGCCATTTGGACACAATGTCAACTCCACTGAAATTTATTTTGTAGGAGTTTTATCTAAATGCTTGTGGAGTCGTATTCAAGGACACTCGTATATGTTTAATGGTTGTCCTATTGAATCCAGAAAATGCAGCTGATTGATTTTCTCTAGAACTCTTATGTGTTGCTAATGCACAGTCATTCTCAAGTGTGGTGATGCAAAATGCTCTGTACACTCCGGCTTTTCTTGACTCACACAAAAGTCTTTGTTGTCAAATACTTGTTTGTAGAAGACTGAATTGGTGCAACAGATCTGGTGTTTGATCTCTCCATCTATGATGGCCTTTTGAGAAAGGTAGACAAGCAGGAGGCTGGAAGAACATGGCAAGCCAGGCAGCATCAGGAGGTGAAGAAGTCAGGTGTAACTCTTCTTCAAGCTGGCAGCTACCATAATAAGGGAAGTTCCAACATATTTCAGGTCTCACCTGCAATGTGTCAACATGGATCCAAAACAGCTGAGTGTGTGTGTGTGTATGTGTCTTCAGTCAATTAATAACCACCTTTCTTCCTCACCTTAAATGAAGTAAATTTAATAATGTGATTAACTAGACATTAACAGATTACTTTCTTTAAATTCATAATTACATTAAAATCTTTCCAAAACTAATCAAAGAAATAAAATGTATTTCTTCTTTTCACACATTATAATACAACTAGCCATTAACAGGTCACATATTCTCCAAGTTTTAAAGAAAAATCACATGTTGAAAATAACTATAAAGAAATTAAAGAAAAACATGATGCTCAATCTTCGATTAATATTCATCGAATCTGAATATTCCATGTTCATATCATAACACAAGACATCCCTCTTCAAGAGATCTAATAATCTCCTGGGGAAAGGATTTATCTTTGCAGAAATAATGTCTGACAATTGGTGACATGCATCAACCCATTTTGTTTTAAAAATCTATTTCCTTTACAATGTTTTGTTCACACTAATAAGGTAAATTCTCAATTCTCTGTGACATCCTTTGTAAAATGAAATTGTTCTGAAGAGAATGATCAACATTCTATGGGACTTGTTTTTTCTCAGATTGCCCCTTATATAAGATTTCCTTCAGAATATTGGACAAGTACACCTCCATACCTATTGATTGTGTTCATGGTAATGCTTCAACAGCTAATGGTGCTTTTAAAACTTCTTTTATTTTCTTGGCTTCCCAGATCAATAGGCACATTTATTATGCTTTCCTATTAAGAATCTGATGAACCCTGACATTTTAGAATATTCAACTAGGAGAAAGGATGGACTGCAGACACTGGAGATCAGAGTTGAGAGTGTGATGCTGGAAAAGCACAGCAAGTCAGGCAGCATCCGAGGAGCAGGAGAATCAATGTTTTGGGCATAAGCCCTTCATCAGGAATGGGCCGTATTCTTGATGAAGGGCTTATGCCCGAAACATTGATTCTCCTGCTCCTCGGATGCTGCCTGACCTGCTGTGCTTTTCCAACACCACACTCTCGATTTTAGAATATTCATCTGAAGATAGGTATGTGAAGCCTGGTCATCCAAGTATACAATAAGTTCAACTGATGCAATCAAACTTCTTAACTGATCTTTTTCTATCTTGGATGCTGCCTCATCTTTCTGTAAGGATCTGGCCCTAATATTGGGATGTGATTGAACTCTAAGTAACATAGTTGATCCAAAGTCACACCCAACGTATTCTGCTTGATGACTAATCCTATTTAATTTTAAAGGCCCTGAAAGTTAATTACGAATCTTAAACTGATTTTTAAAAATGTTATCAACCACATATTGCTTGAATTCTTCAGAAAATCTCCACAGACAATATCATTGACGCACTACATGAAGACTTCTGTCAGTTTCTCTTTGTGATATTCTGCTTTAAACTGAATGCAACTACTTGCAGCAAGGTAGACTAAATACCACATCCTCACTGCATTAGTTCACCCATAACCATATTTGTTTAATTTCCATAGTTTCATTCCTATATCACCTTCCTCTTTAGGTGGCTTCAAAAATACCTGTCTTTGAAACTTTTCTCCTTCAAAAATGCAATTTTACAGTAATCAATTTATATTCCCCAGGAATATTTTGCCAGAAGAGCTAAGAAGATCTTCAAACTGTGTTTCCTGCAGTAGGGGAATCCATTCTGATATCATGATCACTAATTTTTTATTCAAACCCTAAACCACTAGTCTGTCTTTAACCTTAAATGTCCCATCAGGAAGCATTTCTTTTGTGTGTACCCATATGTATGATAAGGCTTGCTGTCCCTATCTGATAACTCAGTGTATACATCAAATTCTTTTCAAGGTATCCTTTTTCAACTTGTCTCATAATTTGCTTGTAGACACAAAACTTTTGCAATCATAAGGGTTTATATTTCTCCTGGTATTCTTAGCCTGTTCCATGGTCCTTGTTTTTGTCAAACTATGACCTCTTACTTCTAGATCTCATTCTCGATGACAGCATCTCCTTTTCTTTTGATCACGATCTTTTTCCAAAGGGACAAGTTAACTTCCAGATCCACATCCAGAACTCGTACTGCATTTTCTGGCCTTCTATAACTTTACCCCATTTTGCCAACACATGGATCTCACCTCCTGTCCCTCATTTTATACATTTAGGCAATATTTGTATTTACTGGTGGCTTTCATTGCTCTCCCTATAATGGTGGCAAAGTTTCCTTCACTGACCTCTTCTGGTATACCTGTATATGTTACTCTGGTGTCACTTTCCACCTGTTGTCCTCAGGGACAAAAAGCCTTGTCCTACATTTCTGTATCTGGATCAGTGGTGCTGGAAGAGCACAGCACTTCAGGCAGCATCCAACGAGCAGCGAAATCGACGTTTCGGGCAAAAGCCCTTCATCAGGAATAAATTTCCTTGTCCATATTCAGTCAGCTCTTCGTCTGCTGTAATCTGGCGTTCCTAATTGTCCAAAACATGTGTTTCATCACTTCCTAAGATTTTTTCTGATTCAGTGCCAATTAATCTTAAGCAGTGTGTCTCAACAGTTTGATTGCTGTGCTGTACAATTACTGTTTTTTCATAACTACTTATAACTTTCCCATACCATTCCACCCTTCCTGACCTTCTGTTCTGTAATATAACATATCCCTGGAATTAAAATCAATTCCTGATGGCTTTGTACAATATTGTCAAAGTTCTCGAACTTCAACCTTAATGAATGCCCTACTCCCTGCATGTAGGGTACTGAAATGCTCGGAAAAGGAGATGGAGCTAATTTTAGTGCCTTCCAAATACTTAGCAAAATAAGTTTTGGATCTCTCCTGTAAAACAACTGACATGGACTGTAGCTCCCAACCATTTGCACTGAGTACTTCGTATGGACTACTCTGCCAAGGCAGAGGTTAATTTATAATTTGGTTGGTCTGCTATGATTTTATGAAGCATCTCATCCACCTCTGTGTGATTTCTTTCACAAACCACCTTACTAAATAGATCCTGCACAACTGTATTCATTACCATAAAGTTCACGTTTTCACAATATTGACAAACTTCTCCCATTGACAGTTAGGAATGTAGCTGGTGCCTGCAGTCAAGTTCCTCACTATTTCTCCTTTACTTTGATTTGATTTGATTTATTGCTGTCATGTGTACTGAGGTACAGTGAAAAGTGTTGTCTTACATACTTTATAAGCAGATCGTGCCAAACAAGTACAGATTGCAGCATACAATGTTACAGTTGCTGAGAAGGCACAGAGAAAGATCAACATTAACATTGGACAGATACATTCAAAAGTATGATAACAGTGGGGAAGAAGCTGTTCTTAAATGTATACAACTTTTATATCTTCTACCAGTGGAAGTGGGTGGAAGAGAGTATAACCGGGGTGGGCGGGGTCTTTGATTTTTTCTATTCATTCACAGAATGAGAACATCGCTGGCTAGGTCAGCATTTACTGCCCAGAGCACAGTTCAATGTCGACCACATTGCCGTGGGTCTGGAGTCAAACATAGGCCAGACCAGGTAATGATGGCAATTTCCTTCCCTAAAGAACATTAGTGAGCCAGACAGGTTTTTCCAACAATCAGCAATAGATTCGTAGTCACCATTAGACTCTAAATTCCAGATTTTATTGAATTCAAATTCCACCATCTGCAATGGCAGGATTTGACCCTGGGTCCTCAGAACATTATCTGGATCTCGAGATTCACAGTCCAGTGATAATACCACTAGGCCTTTGACATTGTTGGTTGCTTTCCTGAGACAGTGGGAAGTATAGATGAAGTCAATGCATAAGAGGCTGGTTTAAGTGATGGACTGGACTGTGGTCAAACCCTCTGTAGTTTCTTCTAGTTTTGGGAACAGCAGCTGCCACATCACACTGTGATGCATCCAGATAGGATGCTTTCTATGGTACAATGATAAAAATATGTAAGAGTCTTTATGGACCTGCCCAATTTCCTTAGCTTCTTGATGAAGCGCTTTCTTAACCACAGTGTCAACGTGGTGGACCAGGACAGATCATGACTCCCAGAAATGTGATGCTCTCGACCATCTCCACCACAGCACCACTGATGCAGACAAGGGGCGTGCCCCTCATTCCGCTTCCTGAAGTCAGTGACAAGCTCTTTCATTTACTGAAACTGATAGACATTGATACTGTCCTTACACCATGCCATTAAGCACTTTATCTCCTTCCTGTACTCTGTTTCGCTGTTGTTTGAGATCGAACCTGCAATAGTGGTATTTTCGGCAAATTTACGAATAGAATTGGTGCAGAATCTGTCCACACAGTCATGAGTTTACAAGAAGTAGAGTCGGGAGCTGAGCATGCAGCCTTGCTGGGTACAAATGTTGAGGATTATGGTAGAGGAGGTGTTGTCACCTATCCTGACTGACTGCGGTCTGTTTGTCAGAAAATTGAGAATCCAGTTACAGAGGGGGGAGCAGAGACCTACATCCCAAAGCTTGGAGATGAGTTTGTTGTAATTATGGTGTTGTAGTCAATAGGTAGGAGCCTGACATAGGTATTCTTGATGTCCAGATGTTCCGGAAAAGTTTAGGGCCAGAGAGATGGCACCTGCCAAGGACCTAGATTAGATTAGATTACTTAGAGTGTAGAAACAGGCCCTTCGGCCCAACAAGTCCACACCGCCCCGCCAAAGCGCAACCCACCCATTACCCCTACATCACCCCTTACCTAACACTACGGGCAATTTAGCATGGCCAATTCACCTGACCTGCACATCTTTCGACTGTGGGAGGAAACCGGAACACCTGGAGGAAACCCACGCAGACACGGGGAGAACGTGCAAACTCCACACAGGCAGTCGCCTGAGGCGGGAATTGAACCCGGGTCTCTGGCGCTGTGAGGCAGCAGTGCTAACCACTGTGCCGCCGTGCCGCCCAGTAGGTGAATTGCAACAGATCAAGGCAGTCTGGGAAGCTGGAGTTGATGTTAGCCATGACTAACCTCTCAAAACACTTCATAATTATGGAGGTCAGAGCCATCAGGCTGTAGTCATTGAGGTACGCTACATGAGTTTTCTTTGGCACTGGAATGCTTGTGGTCTTCTTGAAGTAGGTGGGGAATTCAGATTGTAATAAGGAGAGGTTAAAGATGTCTTCAAGTACTCCCATCACTGGATCTGAGTGCACAGCCAGGGACTCCATCTATTCTAGTCACTTAAATGCCTGCAGTAGTGACTGAGGGTACAGTTGCATCAAAGGCTGATGGGGCAAGTGATATCATTTTACTGCCCTTCTGTTCAAAGGGAGAATAGAATGCATTGAACTCTTCAGGTCGGGATGTATTGTTGCCTGCAATTCTGTTTGACTTCACTTGGCAGGCCATTGTGTCATGTAAGCCTTGCCACAAACGAAGGGTATCCATGTGGTTAGTCTGGGTCTCAAGCTTAATTTGGTATTGCCTCTTGGTATTCCTAATGACCTTTCATAGGTCTTACCTGGATTTCCTGTATAGGTCAGGGTTGCCTGACTTGAACGCCTGAAACCTGAACTTCAGTAGGGAGTGGATCTACCAGTTTATCCATGGTTTCTAATTAGGGAATGTTCAGATTAACTTCTTTGGCATATAATCATCTATGCACTTAATAATGAAGTCTGTAACAGTAGTGGCATGCTTATTTAGGTTAGCCACTGAGTTCTTGAATATGGACCGTTCACAACTCTAAGCAGTCCCATAATAGCCCTTCAGTCTCCTCAGACCAACACTACACTATTTTCTGTACTGGGTCCTCCCACTTCAATTTATGCTTGGAAGCCAGGAGGAGGAGAACAGCATTGTGGTCTGATTTTCCAAAATGCGGACACAACACTTGTCCACTATTTTTGCTTTCTCTTCCACTTCCCCATTTACCTTTGTTAACCTTTGATTTTCTTGTCTCACAGAATCTGTTTACTTTTGCCTTAACTATATTCAACGATTCAGCTGCGATTGCCTTCCAAGGTTAACTCCTAATTTTCAAACAAGGCTCCCCAGTTCAGGACCTACTTCTGGAAATGAATGTTTTCCCAGGATTTCTTCAAGGCTTCTGACATTTATCTCAAAAGAATGTTACTTTCAGAAATTTTAACTCCAGTTAAGAGGAGGAATGTAAACATGCTTGATACCTTAGCACAATTCAACAATTTAAAGGCAAGCACTAAATTAGGAATCTCCAAGTAGAATTTTTTTTGTGATCTTGCATATAATGTTAAATTACATTTAAAATATTTTAAACCTTTCTAATTATCTCAAAGCCTGACCATGAAACAAAAGCATTTAAGAGGCCATCTTTTTCATCAATTTAGACCTTAAAATTTTAAAAGATTATTCAACTCCTCCTCAGTCTTTGATTCTTAAGCCTCTAGTTCTTAGAATATTTTACACCTGATCCTGCTTCTACTTGGAAGTGACAGTACCTTCTTTTATTTTGGTAAGGACGTGACACATGTTAATATATCTACTTCGCTGTTCTATCATGTCAAGATAGGTAAAAACAATGACTGCAGATGCTGGAAACCAGATTTTGGATTAATGGTGCTGGAAGAGCACAGCAGTTCAGGCAGAATCCGAGGAGCAGCAAAGTCGACGTTTCGGGCAAAAGCCCTTCATCAGGAATAAAGGCAGAGAGCCTGAAGTGTGGAGAGATAAGCTAGAGGAGGGTGGGAGTGGGGAGAAAGTAGCATGGAGTACAATAGATGAGTGGGGGAGGGGATGAAAGTGATAGATCAGGGAGGAGGGTGGAGTGGATAGGTGGAAAAGAAGATAGGCACGTAGGACAAGTCATGGGGACAGTG